>NC_137898.1:89012457-89386953 GCF_963455335.1 Martes martes
AGAGTTGGTTTCAAATTCTGTTTCCTTCTCATGCTGAGTTAGATGAGCATTTAAATCATGAAAATAATCAGATGTTCATCAGACTTGGTAATGACGCGGGATGGGCATGGGCCTTTATTCTCCATTTCACAGCATCCAATTTGCTAACAGGATGAGAACACTATAAGTTATTAGTGCAAAATGCTTGAGTCCCCCCATGGGAGTGCATCGGGTGCTGTCACTGGGACAGTCAGGCCAGCACCGGATGTGCAGGAGATGCTCAATAACCGTTATCCCACATTTTAAATATGTGCCTGTGTAAGCTCTGGGACCCTTTAGAGGCCATCCTGCTGGGGAGGAAATGGAGTTAGTTGCTAGGAGAAATAATGCAGAGGTAGATGCAATTGCAAAGAGGACTTGGATAATCCTGTGAAAACCAACAGACCATTTGCCACGGAGACTTTTATCTACTTTTAAATTAGCCCAGAGGACCCCCCAGCAGGCTCACGGGAGTTTTGGCTGGAAAATGGAAGACTATGATATTAACAATGAACAATTCTCTCTGACCATTGAAAGCATGCTCATCCGTTATTCACTCTTTCTTTTATTCATACATTCATTGATATTTTTTCTATTCAAATGTTCTTCATCAAGTATATATTTTGTAACATACAAAGTTACCTTAACAGTAAAATCAAAATTGTTTCTGTTTCTTTAAATTTAAATGGGGATTCTAATAACACATTACCCCATATGGTTGTTGTGAGGCTAAATTGACCAATATGTGTAGATCAGAGTCTGCCACCTAATAAGACTTATATAAATGTTGAGTCTTTATTGCTTAGAAAAGATAATGATTCAACCTTAAAGGTTCTGTAATGCCTATTTCCCATGTTGTCTTTATACAAATGCATTTTTATACATGGAGCTCTCATAACTTCTTATGACATTTCCCTTTAAATTAACAGTTGCTTTCCAGCTCAGTCTTACATCACAGTCCAAAATCCTGCTGCTAAGGCTAGAGGTGAAGCTAAAGTATCATCAGCCCAATGCCATGACCCTTGACTCTCTTCTAAGCTATAAGTCAGATTCTAGAACTGTGCTTGGTATATGTACACACATGGGCCTACATGCACACACACAATCAAGGATGCTGTACACACAAAATATTTAAATAAATGACTGAATAGATACATGCATTAGCAATGGGATAAAAAAAAAAAAAAGTTTGCTACACTAGCCACTCCATTTCTCTTCTTCTGCCTCAAGCATTCAGAGAGAAAGAAGTAAGCTAATCCATTTCATGCAATATGCTCTCTCTCAACTTTTTTTTTTATTTTTAAGACTTAATTTATTTATTTGACATAAAGAGACACAGCAAGAAAAAGAACAGAGCAGGGGAAGTACGAGAGGGAGAAGCAGGCTCCACACTAAGCAGGGAGCCTGATGGGGGCTACATCCCAGGACCCTGGGATCATGACCTGAGCCGAAGGCAGATGCTTACTGAGCCACCACGCTCTCCCCCAGGTCTCCTGTAACACACTCTCATAGTCATCTTATTATGCTAATAGGCACTGGAAGATTTCGACGCATTGTCTAAACCACTGGTCCTCAAAGTGTGCTCATCATGCCAGCAGTTTCAGTATTACCTGGGAACTTCTTAGAAATGCCAGCTCTCTCTTGGGGCACTTGGGTGACTTAATCAGTTAAGCGTCCAACTCTTGATTTCTGCTCAGATCATGATCTCAGGGTCATGAGATTAAGTCCCATGTTGAACTGAGCATGGAGCCTGCTTGGAATTCTCTCTCTCCCACTCCCTCTACCCCTACCCCTGCTCACACATGCTCTCTTTTTCTTTCTCAAATAAATAAATAAAATCTTTTTTAAAAAAAGAGAAAAAGAAAAAAGGAAATGGGATCTCTGGCCCCACTGATCCCCAAACTCTTGAAGTGAGACCCCAAACTCTTGTTTTAACAGTCCTCCAGGTGATTCTGATACAAAGTGAAGCTTGACAACCACCTGCTTAAGTGAAATCTAACCCCACATTCTGATTGTTATTTTGAGCCTGGGCAAGTGTGATCCAGTGCTGTTGGATACAAGGTCCATGAAACTCACCTAGAATGATACTTCTGTTGATTTGCCCATCACATGTCACAGAACAGGTCCATTTCCCTCGGCATTAGATATGAACACTCCTATAACTTTTCCCCCACAAATGTTAACTAAAGGTCCTCTGCAAATTTTAATTCTCTCAAATTTTTGATAAAGTTAGCTTTGCAAAAGGAAAATTTGCCCCATCCCATGGATGTATTTCACAAGGCATATCTCATGAAATAAAAAGTGTTTAAGGTTCAGCAACTTGCACAAGATCTCACAGGTAAAGGAACAGCCACGTCCGGTTTGAATGCAGATGATCTGACCCCATAGACTTATGTATTCTCGAATTCTGTGCAATTCTGCTTTTCATAGCTCATGGCACCTCCTTGCTGCCCTTCGGAATCTGGTTGTTAAATATCATTTTATGAAATTGAACCATCTCAGTCAAAAATACAGTTACTCAAATTTTCTTCTGAACCATCCCCGATTCTGAGTCTACTTTTGATCCAGCAAATAAAGAAACTTGCATATACATCTCTCTTCCAGTACCACTAGCTAGGAGTGGGTTTGGTTTGGCTTCTAGAATCACAATTTTCTCAATACACAGAGAGTCTTTACCCTACTCTTCAGAACAAAACCATTTCTGTTAACTGCCAAATTCGGACTGTCAGTCATCCAAACAATCATTGCTCTTCATAAACTCTTCAGTCCAAATCAATGAAAAAACAAAGAGGGGTCTTATTCTAAGTAGGGAGACCTCACCACATAATCCAGCAAAAATCCCAATGTAATAGGCAAATTACCCTTCACAATTTAAATGGCTTTATCGAGCATTTTCTTTGTATATTCTGAAAATAGGACTAGAAATGTACTTAAAAAATAATTGTGGAGACCTACATTAGAGACTGAGATAGTCTCAGGATTTATTGCATGTTGTGTATAATCTGTGGGGCAGCTCAGGAGCTCAAAAAACTGTCAACTCATTCTACTAACACTTTCTTTCTCAAATACACAAAAAGGAGCTTTATTTTTTTTTAACATATCAGACCTATTAGGCAGTATGTTCTCCTGCTGAAATTGTACTCTGTTTCTACTTAATGTAAGGTTATCCAGTACCAAGTCCATCAAAAATAGCGATACCATCATTATTTTCAGGCTGCATTAAACATAGTTTTATTCCTTAAGAGAGGTTAAAAAGACAAATTCTAAATGATAGCCTCTAATTCAAAAGGTCTTGGCAATCATTGCATCTAATATCCTGGTATTCCAGATTGGATAACTGAGGCTTGGAATTTCTCTTTGCTTTCCCAGGGACACACTCTAGTTGGGGGCATAGTCTGGAATGAAAATGACCACTAGTTCAGTGTCTGTTCTCCTCTCACTTAATGCCTGATCAAAGACAATGAGTGATGCAAAATAAGTTATCCATTCAAACTTTGTTTCCCCCAAGGAAAAAAGTTCATGTTGTAACTTTACAATCCTAGAGGAGTTTTTAAAATTTAGTTTTTGACAAGAATCATGAAAAAAATCACATGATTTATCAGCTGAAAAGCAATAATATAGTAATTATTATAAATGTTCTTTATCCAAAAAGGGCAACATTTGCCAACATTTCTTTTAGGAGTCCTCACAAACTACCTTTTTACTGAAGAAATAGGTGGTAGTATCATGCTAGGAAAAGTAAAAACCAGAATGGTTAAGTGACTTTGTGTGAATGGCCCAGCAAGCCATCTCTAGATTTGCAAAGTCTCTTAGAATGCATTACACATGAAATCACAGAGAGCTCAATTTGCAAAGCAAATTAGTGGAATATCTGTTTTATATAAAACATTTAACTTAAAAAAAAGTCTAGCCTCTGCTTTTCAGAGTAAATGGAAGCAGTTGCCTGCAAAAGAAAGTGACTGATGTAAATTAGACTAGAGATATTACAAGAACCAAATCACTTTCTAAATACTCGGTACTTAGTACTTCAATTTGGAAGTTGATTTTGTGACAAACAGGAGAGTTGCTTTCAGATGGAAAACACCATGATATGACATAAAATGGTGAGATTAAGATGGGAGAAGCTGATTTAAATATGAGTTTGGCTTTTAATTCCTCGAGTATTTGAGAGATTAAAAAGGAAAAAAAATAGAAAAGAAGTAATTAAAAAAAATAGTTTTCTGTGTTGAAGAAAGGTTACGTTTTAACTTTTGCAGAAGAACATTAAAATTTGTGTCAGGGATCTCAAATCACAATCAATGCTGCAGTACTTCAGTACTTCTTGCTATCTAGATGAAAAAAAAAAACAAAAACCAAAAACGTATCTCTATATGTAGCTTAAGGGACAGTAGTTTGTAAGAATGACACAGATTGAGAAGTAGAAGTCCAAGCCTTTAGCAGAGCATTCAAATCAAGAAAATATTTAGAACCACAAGATGGGCCTTAATGGGATAAAGGAATGGGATAAAGGAAATTTGGTCTCATAATGAGGGGGAAATTTCTTAGCAGTGATACAGATCAGACAGTAAAATAATTCCCCAAGGGGATTGCCATTTTTCATATTACTCAGTTTACCAAGTGCCTACAACAATCACAGATCCTATTTAAAATACAATTACAGTTGACCCTTGAACAGCATGGGTTTAAACTGCATGGGTTCACTTATATGTGGACTTCTTTCAATAAATACAGTAGAGTACTGTATCTGAAATCTATTTTTCTTCTTATGATTTTCTTAATAACATTTTCTTTTCTTTAGCTTATTTTATTATAAGAATACAGTATAGAATACATACAACATAACAAAGTAAGTGTTAATCAACTGTTTAGGTTACCAGTAGGGTTTTCAGTCAATACCAGTTGTTAAGATTTGGGGGGAGGTCAAAACTTAATGGGGATTTTTGAGTGCACAGGGGATTGGTACTCCTGACCCTTGTGTTGTTCAAGGGTCCACCGTAGTTACAGTCTCTACCCTGTGAATCTACAATATCTGTGTGGCTGATGACACTGCAGTAGGCTTCAGCTACCTAGAAGTATCTTGGGGGGACAAATGAGTAGTATTGAAAAATACCCCTGATATCCAGAATGGTTATCTATCTTCCAGCAAGCTGTCAACAAATCTGCTTATAAGTCTAATTTTCTTCACTACAGCGTTTTGTCTCCGATCTCCTTCAAGAAGGTGCGTTCCTCTCTGAAAATGGGGTTTCAGTGGGAAGAAGGCATCCTTGATGGACTTGTGGGAGATGTGTCCTATCTAGGGCATCATAAACATCTATATGAGAGAATTGCATACACAGTGACACAACTATAAATTTTGAAAGTCTTAGAAATTTAGGGTAAATGGACAGCTTAAGGAACTTTAGCTGGAGAATAATAACAGAAAATGCCCCCACTGAAGTGGTTTGAGTACCAAGGGAACTGGAATAGTAAGAGATATCTACAGGTTTGGTCTAGAGAATTCACATGCTGGGTATAGAATGAAATTGTTTGCATAAAGAGTTTGGTGTTCTGGAACAACTTCACTTTGGGGGTAGGGGTTTGACGAGGGGAGAAGTATTTGTTCAGTGAAGTCCCATCAGATTCCATTATTTGCAGCTTAATGTGGCGTCTGTTTCAACAAACTACAGTGTGCTTTCTCCACCTTCCTCAGTAGTTCCTTTGGTGGAGACAGATCAGACTTTCACTGATTCAGCTAGTCCTAGGCTTTCAGCTGAAAAGCTAGAAGATCATTCATTTTCCAGTGCAAGGCATTGCAATTTCTGTCTTCATTTTCAGTGTTATTGTATTTGAAATTGTCATGTTCCCCAAAGGCAAGTTGCACAGTCTGAGTTAGAATTGATGATCTGCATACATCTGCTTCAGGGAACCTGGGGCCAGCACCTGAAGGACAGCCTGATGCTGATCAACTGGAAATAGACCAGAAGGTTTGGAGAGAGATCACAGATGGACCAGAATCAAGGAATGGGCAACTCTATAGGTTAGGTAGACAGTGAAATGAAAACAGGCAGGAATGGGCATTAAATGAACATGCCCTGTGCCTGTGACTCAAAATAAATACCAACTAGAACAATGAGAGGCCCAAAGGAAGTTGCTGTTCCTTTTGGGATCCCTCGTATAAAACCTGGAGTTACACCCTGCAGATGCCATTGAACCCCAGGCTAATTTAATGATTTACATTGTTGAGAAAGGATTAGTGAAACTTCCCATTTCGATGGTCTGTTCCTAATTTGCATCTTTAACGAGCTGGGATCCAAGCCAGGTTCTGTTCCTTTGTGTTTATTTTGCAGGAACTGTGTTTATTTCTGATAATTACAAATAAATCTTTCTTCCTTTTCTCAAATTGACTGAATAAAAGATGTTGGGAGTATGTTAAGTCCATAGCTAGAATAACCATCAAGAAAAGGAGAAGTAAAAATCCAATTATAACTCCTTCAAAAATGTAATTAATGTTTTCTTCCCAAAGAGGATAGTTGCTACATTTCATTTTAAAACATTTGTCTTCTTCTTTGTAGTTTCTTGCAGCTTGTCTAAGAAAAACTTACACCACAGGGAACAGTGACTCCAAACCAGGATGTCATGACCGGGTGTGTCATGAAAAATGATAGAACCAGGGAAAATGTAGGTTAGAAAGAACTAGAAAAAGCCTAGACTTTAAACTTGATAAAGAAGTTTTGTGATTCATCTTCAAAGAACTCAGAAAACCAAAGCAAATCTCTCAAAGCTGACTAATTTTAAAGGTCTGTCAAACAAGCAAGGGGGAAATGTCATATGTACTTCTGAATTCAGCTAAGACTGACACCAGTCAAAAGTATTTAAGAGCCATTTCAGTGACCACAGAAACTGAAAGGGAAAATCCAGTCCTCATCTACTGTAATAGAGTTGGTGTAGGGGTGGCAGGGCAAGATGAAACCTCATTATGAGTGTTTCTTGGAGCAAATCTAATCCAAAAATACTCACTTAAAATTTCCATTGACAACAGGTAATTTAATCAGGTTTGGGCATTAAACTTGACATAAAATTAAAAATCAACCCTATATAAACACAACGATCACAAAGGTAATTCCATTATCTTTTACAAGGTTAAGATGGATTAATAAGAGAGCTATTAGTGAGAACAGGGGAGACTGTGACTTTTAAGTATCCAGTAGTTGTATTCCTCTTGAGCTCAAGCTGTTATTTATTCATTTATTTATTTATTTCTATAGCTTTAAGACAAATGAGAAATTCAAGTGAAGAAAATCAAGCTGGGGGAGACATTCATCATCCTATTAGAGTGACCACAGAGTTATCTATTTGTCTGGCTGTTTGTTGGTTTTTGAGAAATACGTACTAACAGCCAAACTCCATGTGAGAAGACTTTTGTCTACTTTTCATTGCTGATTCTCTGTGTACAGATATTATTCAGCACATAGTAGGCACTCAAGATATATTTGTTGAATTAAAGACTCTGTTAGTTTTATAATCTTTATTTTGCTAATAGGAATAGACTCTTTTCTTATTTCTATTGAAGCAGAAATATATAAAGTTCATAGAAGCTAACCAAGAAATTTAATTTGTATTTAATATCTTTGTCCCCTACAGAAATGTCTTTATGTTCTGTGTGACAATATATGCCGTTTTATATTAAAGTCATGGGATGTAACATGAATGAGGGATTACTCATGAGTTTTATAGTCAAACTAGCTCTACCACTTAGTAACTGTATGACCTGGGGCAACACATCAGACTTTTCTGAGACTCAGTTTACTAATCTATAAAATAGTAATAAAGCCACCTGTCTCATAGTTCTTGAAAGTATGTATGTAAAGGATCTGAACAGGTTCTAGCACAGATACACTGAGCCCCTAAATCCTGACAAGTAGCTAACTTGGTTTTTATTATCATCAATATTAAACGGCTGGTTTCCCCTACTAGTTTATGATTCATTAGGGACAGATACGTCAAGTTCTTTATTTTTAATCTCTCCGTTGGTCACTGCTCTGCATTCTGTAGCTGTGGAACACATATTTATTTACAAAGGTGATTTTTGAAAATAGAGCTGAACGGCATTGTTTTATTGGCTACTTAACGAAGGTTGGTGAAAACAGGAGAGCAGAATACTAAAAAGGTTTAATACTAGTGTAAAATTGGAGACATTCAGAAAGAGACAACTCAGGGAGACAAAATAGAAGTAGCTGGGAACAGAACTGAGAATCACAGCTGCCAGGGATGCTCAATACAATGTAATACAACTCATCCTGTCATACAGGGAGTCGCCCAAGGCCCTTCAGGGACCTGCTTTGCATTTTCACTGGGGCGGCTAACTAAGCCGATCCTCGCTTTGGCACACATGTGTTTAATATCACTCTGAGGGACGAGATGTTCTACTTCCTAAAGATGGAGGAACAATGACAGGAACATTGGGCCATGGTAATTAGCAAATTGAGTTCATGAGTTCTGGCTCACAGCCCTCTTTTACAAGCTCCTCATTTTATTGTCACAACAGTTCAAGATGGGGTCACTACAGTTTTAAAGATATGGAAGTTGAGGTTGGAAGAAGTTATTTAACTTACCCAAGATCATACACCTGGTACCTGGTTAATGTGACTCTAAATGGCCTGCTTTTTCCAGAAAGAGAGCTGTATTTTTGGAGGTATGAATCATCTTAAGGTTTGAAAAATAAACCAACAGACTTTTTTCCTAAGGAAATTTCCTACCTATCGATTTCTATTTTTTTTTCTTTTTCATACAAGTCAATTCAATACCCCTACTAAAGCCTAGCATCATGTAACTAAAAGCTCCTTCAACTAACTTAGATCTAAGTTGGTTGTAGAGTTGACAGGAACATCACTTCTAGAATCAGAATGAATGAGTGTAAGGCTTAATTCTTTTGAGTGACCTAGAAGACATTGTTGTGCCCCTATTCCTGGTCTGTGTGATGGGGAATCTTTGCAAGGGTGGTGTGTGTCAGTGAAAAGTTGAAGAGGTAAATGGCACCTTCAGGGCAAAGTGTGAAAGGGGTCCACTCATCAGAAGGGTCTCTAGAATGGAAATTAGAACTAACATTTCCTTGTTGATAATGGGAAGAAAATCGTCTTGGGGAGAGATATTTTACTTTTACTTATGGCTGATTTAGGTCCTTTACATAGGTCCTGGCCCAGAAAATTCCCTTCTCTTCCTGGTTGCTCTCTCAAGGAAAGGTTAATTACCTCCTTAGCACCTCTTTATAGCTCTGTGAGCACAACTGCACAGACAGACCTTGGCTCTGAATGCACTTTCTCAATATGCACGTGCTTAATTAGTATCCCAAAGTTGATTGCTTTCTCTTAACTCAGATTCAACTCCCTTTAGCAAGTGTTTTAAAGAGGCTGGCTCCTGTTCTTATACCTTACAAATATTAAAAAACAAAAACAAAAACAAAGAGGAAATTATTTCGAAAAAAGATGGTGTGTTATGAACTGTAAGCAAAATGCAGAGTTCTCCTCATGGCCTTCCTCTGGATTGCATGAGTTCCTGTGGTCTTTGCTGTCTTTTGTTAGTGATCCGGTCAACTCAGGTAGAAGAGCCACCTGGAAATGAGATCTGGGGCAAGTCGTTCAGCATCAAAGCATGATGGAAAATTTTTTAGCCTCACTTGTCCTTCAGGCTTGGGAAGGACCCCTAGACTTGCGGGCATTCCTGGCTGATGAATCCCAGTGGTTTGAGAGTTTACTTGGCAGCTTCAACGATGCTCTACCTTCACTAGTGCCAGGTTGGCCCATTGCTTGCCTGAGAATGGAGGCCACTGAGCACAGACAGGGCGGAAGCAAGCAGCCTGGGAGGGAAAGCAAGCAGCCTCTGCGGCTGAATCCTCCACGTCAGGGGCAGCTTGTCAATATCATTAATGAAGCCCGGCACACACTGCCACAGTGATTCAAGCGGGGGCCCAGCTAATAGGCCTCCAGAGTGGCCACTGACCAGTTTCTCTACTGGAATAGAAAGAGCTTATCATCAGTGTTATCTGTATTTTTGACACTAAGTAAAATAATTCCTTGGAAAACTTCAAAATTAGTATTTAAGAATGAAGGATCGTTACAATTACAGCCTCAATAGAGGTGCCACTGCTGTCCCCCAGCTCTCTGCTCCATGCATCTTCTCACTCCACTGCACTCAGAGCCAGAGCCCTTGTCTCTTTAAGGTTCCTGAATGTAAAATTTTTATTCTTCTGCTCTGAGGAAGATGTATCGGGTCTGTCTTTATGTGGGCAAAGGGAGCAGCTGCCTACATGGTAGGCTGTCTTAGAAACTCGCAGAAGACTGATTTCTCCTCCTATTTGGGAGGAAATCTTGTTCATTAGTATCATTCTTTTTCATCAGGTAATTCTGGTAATTGCCCAAAGAAGATTGTTACTAAAATAAACAGGTTACCTATTGTGGGTTAGTGAGAAAGACCCACGCTAAGGTGCGTGTTAGCCTGAACTGAGGTCCTTGCAGTGTTTGGAGACCAGCCTTAATGGGATGGGTTAGAGGTGGATCCATTACCCGATGGCTTGACCATGACCATGCAGCTCCGGGGATAAACCAGAGAGATAAACCAAATGACCACACTTACATGTAAAACTGCAGCCCATAGACCTGGACACATTCCTAAAAATGCATGGGTTTGTACAGAATTTTGATTCTGCAAAGTAAAAGAAAAATTGAAAGAAGAGGAAATTGAGACAAAGTTTTCCCTACTGTTGAGTCTGCTAAAAAACGTGTTTTTGAGGATGCACATTGCCTCCCCTGCTTCCCCAAACAGTTCCCTAGGATAAGCATCTAATAAAACTTACATGTTCACAATCATAGCTTGAATTTTGATTACCTAAAGACCATATTAAAAAAGCAATAAGAATCTCTTTTGATAATATCATCCTTCATGGTTTAAGCATGTTCTCCCCTTTTAATAATCACTTTATTGAAATACAGTTGATACACCATACAATTCATTCACTTGAAGTGTACATTTCAATGCTTCTTAGGATGTTCATAGAATTGTGCGACTATCTATGCAATCCAATTTAGAACATTTTTATCCCCTGTCCAAATTAATGCATTTATTAGTGGTCAGTCTCCATTTCTGCCTACCTTCCCTTCCAGCCAATTCTTTCTGCGTCTCTATAGATTTACTTATTCTGGGCCTTGCATATAAAAGAAGTCATACAGTAGGTGGTCTTTTGAGTCTGGCTTCTTTCATTTGACGTGATGTTTTCAAGGTTCATCCACATTAGAGTATATCTTATTATTTCATTCTTTTTTAATGGTGGAATAACATCACATCATATTGTATTTAATGGGCATTTAGATTGTATCTAAATGGTGAATAATGCTACATAAATATTCCTGTACAACTTTTTGTGGACAAATGTGTTTCATGTCTCTTGCGTATGTACGAGTGGAATTGCTGGGTCACGTGGTAACTCATGTTTAACTCTCTGAGGAACTGTCACACTGTGTTCCAAAGCAGCTGCCTCACTTTACATTCCCACCTGCCCTGCAGGGGTGTTCCGGTTTCCCCACATTCTCTCCAATACCTGTGACTTTCCTTCTTTTTTCTTTCTTCCTTTCTTTCTCCCTCCCTTCCTCTATCCCTCCCCCCACCTTCTTTCTTTCCCTCCCTCCCTCCTTTCTTTCCTTCCTTCTTCCCTCCTTTCCTTCCTCTCTCCCTTCCTCCCTTCCTTCCCTCCCTTCTTTCTTTCTTTTATTATAGTCACTTTAGTGGGTATGAAGTGGTATTTCAGTACAATTTTGATTTAGATTTCTCTGATGACTAATGGTATCTCCATTCTTCATATGTGTCTATTGACCAATAGTATATCCTCTTTGGAGAAATGTCTATTCAGATCATTTCTAAAGTTTTCGTTGTTGTTGTTGTTGTTCAGTTGTAGGAGTTTTTGATATATTCCAGAAAGAAGTCACTTAATTATTATTTGCAAATATTTTCTCATAATTCTGTGGATTTTCTTTGACTTTCTGATTCTGTTCTTTGAAGTACAAAATTGCTTAATTTTAATGAAGTCCAGCTTGCTATTTTTGTTTGTTTTTTTGTGTTTTTGGTGTCACATTTAAAAAAACAATTGCCTGGGGGCACCTGGTTGGCTTAGTTGGTTAAGCCTCCGATTCTTGAGTTCAGCTCAGGTCACGATCTCTGGGTCATGAGATAGAACCTCCTGTCTGGCTGTGGGCTAGGTGTGGAGCCTGCTTGAGATTTTTCTCTCTCCCTTTGCCTCCACCTCTCCCACCAACCACCGCCTAGTCCCAGCTCTCCCTCTCTCAAAAAAAAAAAAAAAAAAAAAAAAAAAAAAAAAAAATTGCCTAATCAAGGTTTTACACCTATCTTTCTTCTAAGAGTTTTATAAATTCCTTTTTTAAAATTCCTGTATAGTTAACATACAGTGTTATATTAGTTTCAGTTGCACAATATAATGATTCAACACTTCCATACATCACCTGGTGCTCATCACAAGGACCCTTCTTCATGCCCATCTCCTATTTCACCCATCCCCCACCCACCTCCCTTCTGATAATCATCAGTTTGTCTCTATAGTTAGGACTCTGGTTTTTTGTTTGTCTCTTTTTTACTTCATTTGTTTTGTTTCTCAAATCCCACATATGAGTGAAATCATATGGCGTTTGTCTTTCTTTGACTGACTGACTTAGCATTATACCTTTTAGATGCACCCATGTAGCTACAAATGGAAGAATTTCATTCTTTTATACGGTTAAGCATTATGTATCACATCTTTCTTCATTCATTTATCCACGGACACTTGGCCTGCTTCCATATCTCAGCTGTCGTAAATAATGCTGCAAAATGAATACATCTTTTCAAATTGGTGTTTTTGTTTTCTTTGTGTAAATACCCAGGAGTGGAATTACTGGAACATGTAGTAATTCTGTTTTAAAATTTTTGAGGAAACTTCATACTGTTTTCAACAATGCCTGCAACAGTGTGCATTCCCACCAATAGTGCACAAGGGTTCCTTTTTCTCCACATTCTCACCAACATTTATTGTTTCTTGTGCTTTTGATGTTAGTCATTCTGACAGGTGTGAGGTGGTATCTCATTGTAGTTTTGATTTGTATTTCCCTGATGATGAGTGATATTGAGCGTCTTTGCATGTGCCTATTGGTCATCTGTATGTCTTCTTTGGAAAACTGTCTGTTCATGTCTTTTTGTCCATTTTTAATTGGATTATTTTCAGGGAAGTAAAGTTTTTTATGTGGATACTTACCCTTTATTGGATATGTCGTTTGCAAAAATCTTTTCCCATTCCATATGATGCCTTTTAGATTTGTTGATTGTTTCCTTCACTGTGCAGAAGCTCTTTATTTTGATGTAGTCCCAATACTTTATTTTTGCTCTTGTTTTCCTTGCCTCAGGAGACCAATCTAGAAGAAAGTTGCTACAAGCCATGTCAGAGAAGCCTGTGTTCTCTTCTAGAATTTTTATGGTTTCAGGTCTTAAATTTATGTCTTTAATTTGAGTTTATTTTTGTGTATTGTGTAAGAATGTGGTCCACTGTCATTCTTTTCTATGTGGCTATCCAGTTTTTTCCAACACATTTATTGAAGAGACAGTTTTTTTCCCATTGAATATTCTTTCCTGCTTTGTTGAAGATAAATTGACCATATAATTGTGGGTCTATTTCTGGGTTTTCTATTCTGTTCTGTTGATCTGCGTATCTGTTTTTGTTCTAGTACCGTACTGTCTTGCTACAGCTCTGTAATATGACTTGAAGTCTGGAATGTGAAGGCTCCAGCTTCACTTTTCTTTTTCAAGATTGCTTTAGCTATTCAGGATATTTTGTGGTTCCAAACACATTTTAGGATTATTTGTTCTAGCTCTGTGAAAAATGCTGTTGGTATTTTAATAGGGATTGTATTAAGTGTGTAGATTTCTTTGGGTAGTGTAGACGTCTTAACAATACTTATTCTTCTAATCCATGAACATGGAATATCTTTCCATTTCTTTGTGGTGTCTTCAATTTCTTTATCAATGTTTTATATTTTCAGAGTCCAGGTCTTTCACATCATTAGTTAGGTTATGATACTATTTTTGTTGCAGTTGAAAATGGAATTGTCTCTCTCTGCTGCTTTATTATTGGTATACAGAAATGCCATAGATTTCTGTATATTGATTATGTATTCTACAACTCTGCTGAATTCATTTATTAGTTATACCAGTTTTTTAATGGAGTCTTCTGGGTTTTCTATATATAGTTTCATGTCATCTGCAAATAATGAATATTTTCCTTCTTACATACTGATTTGTATGCCTTTTATTTCCTTTTTCTGGCCTACTTGATGTGGCTAGGCCTTCTGGTACTGTATTGAATAGAAGTAGTGAGAGTGGACATCTTTGTCTTATTCTTGACCTTAGGGGCAAAGTTCTCAGTTTTTCCACATTAAGGATGTTGTTAGCAGTGGACTTTTTATATGACCTTTATTATGGTGAGGTATGTTTCCTTTAAACCCACTTAGTTGATGGTTTTTGTCTTGAATGAATCTGGTAGTTTGTCAAATGCTCTTTCTGCATCTCTTGAAATGATTGTATGGTTTTTAACCTTCCTCTTATTGATGTGATGTGTCACACTGATTGATTTGTGAAGATTGAACCAATCTTGCAACCCAGGAATAATCCCACTTGATCGTGGTGAATGATTTTTTAATGGATTGTTGCTTTTGGTTTGTTAATATTTTGTTGAGGACTTTTTATATCTATCTTCACCTGAGATATTGGCCTACAGTGTTTATTTTTTGAAGCATCCTTATCTGGTTTTGGTATTTGGGTAATGCTCATCTCATAGAATGAATTTGGAAGCTTTCCTTCCTCTTTTCTTTTTTGGAATAGTTTGAGAAAAAAATGGTATTAACTCTTGTTTAAATATTGGTAGAATGCATGAGTGAAGTTATCTGATACTGGACATTTGTTGGCAGATTTTTATTCCTAGTACTTGGTCTGTTTAAATTTTCTATCTTTTCCTAATTCAGTTTTGGAAGGTTATGTTTCCAGGAATTTATCCATTTCTTCTAGGCTGTCCCATTTTTTGGCATATAATTTTTTTATGATATTCTCTTACAATTCTTTGTAATTCTCTGGGGTCAATTGTTATTTCTCCTCTTTCATCTGATTTTGTTTATTTGAGTTCTCTCTCTCTCTCTCTCTCTGTTTTTTATGAGATTAGCTAAAGTTTTATCAATTCAATTGAAACTTTCAAAGAACTAAGTATGAGTTTCATTGATCTGTTCTATTTTTATTCGTTTATATTTTTTAGTTTCTAATTTGTTTGTTTCTGCTCTATACTTTATTATTTCCTTCCTTCTACTGGCTTGAGTTTTGTTTGTTGTCCTTTTTCTAGCTTCTTTAGATGTAAGAGTGAGTTGTTTATTTGAGGTTTTCTTCCTTCTTAGGATTGGCCTGTATTGCTATAATCTTCCCTCATAGAACCTCTTTTGCTGTATCCTGAAGATTTTGAACCATTGCTTTTGAATTTTCATTTTTCTCCATTTATTTTTTTTTTCTTTTTGATTTCTTGGTTGAGCCATCCATTGTTTAGTAGCATGTTATTTAACCTGCATGTATTGTGTTTTTCTGTATTTTTTCTGGTGGTTGATTTCTAGTTTCATAACACTGTGGTCAGAAAAGATGCATGGCCTGATTTCAATCTTTTTGAACTTGTTGAGATATGTTTTATTACCTCATGTGTGATCAATTTTGGAGAATGTTACATATGCACTTGAAAAGAATGTGTATTCTGCTCTTTTAGGACAGAATTTTCTGAATGTATTTATTTGTTAGATCCATTTGGTCACTTGTGTCATGCAATGCCTTTATTTTCTTGCCAATTTTCTGTCTGGATGATCTGTTTAGATGATCTGTTGCTGTAAGTGGGACACCTTACTTTTATTATATTACTGTCAATTACTTCCTTTATATTTGTTATTAGCTGCTTTATGTATGTGGGTGCTCCTATGTTGGGTGCAAAAATATTTACAATTGTTATATCTTCTTGTTGAATTGTTCCTTTTATGATTATATTGTGCCCTACCCTGTCTCTTTTTATAGTCTTTGTTTTAAAGAATTTTTCCCAATATAAGTCTTGCTACCCAGACTTTCTTTTCTGTTCCATTTGCATGATAAATTCTTTTCCATTCTTTCACTTTCAATATGCATATGCCTATAGGTCTGAAATGAATCTCTTGTAGGCAACACATAGATGTGTCTTACTTTTTTATCCATTTGTCACCCTGTGTCTCCTGATTGAAACATTTAGTCCATTTCCATTCAAAGTTAACTATTGATAGATATGTACTATTGCCATTTTTTTTTTTACTAGTTTTATGGTTGTTTTATAGTTCCTCTCTGTTCCTTTCTTCTTTTGCTCTCTTCTCTCACAATTTGTTAGCTTTCTTTAGTGATATACTTGGATTCCTTTTTCTTTTTTTTTTTTTTCGTATCTATTACGAATTTTTGATTTGTGGTTACCATTAGGTTTTTATATAATATCTAATGCATATAGCAGTCTGTATTAAAGTGATTGTTGCTTAAGTTTTTTTTTTTTAAAGATTTTATTTATTTATTTGACAGATAGAGATCACAAGTATGCAGAGAGGCAGGCAGAGACAGAGAGGAGGAAGCAGGCTCCCTGCCGAGCAGAGAGCCTGATGTGGGGCTCGATCCCAGAACCCTGGGATCATGACCTGAGCCGAAGGCAGAGGCTTTAACCCACTGAACCACCCAGGCGCCCCACTGTTGCTTCAGTTTGAACCCATGTTTTAACCCATGCTTAAGTTTGAACCCATGAACTCCTCCCCCATGTTTTAGATTTATGTTGTCAAACTTTATATTCTTTTGTTTTGTAAATCCCTTGACTGATTTTTATAGATATACTATTTTTACTGCTTCCTGCTTTTCTTACTCCTACCTATGATCTTTTCTTTTCATTCAGATAGTCACCTTTAACATTTCTTATAGGGCTGGTTTAACAGTCATGCATACTTTTCTTTCTTTCTTTCTTTCTTTCTTTCTTTCTTTCTTTCTTTCTTTCTTTCTTTCCTGAGATCATGACCTGAGCTGAAGGCAGAGGCTTAACCCACTGAGCCACCCAGGCGCCCCAGTCATGCATACTTTTAACCTTGTCTGAGAAACTCTTTATTTCTCCTTCTATTCTGAATGACAGCCTTACTGGATAGAATATTCTGGGCTCCACATTTTTGTTTTTGTTTTTGTTGTTGAGGTTGTTTGTTTTGTTTGTTTGTTTTGTTTTGTTTTCAGCACTCTAAATAAGTCTTGCCACTTCTGGTCTGCAAATTTTCTGATGAAAAATGAGCTAATAGCCTAATGGGGTTTCCCTCATAGGTAATTCTTTTCTTTTCCTTTGTTACATTTAAAATTCTCTTTTTATCACTAGTTTTTTTCCTTTTAATTACTATGTGTTTTGATGTGGACCTCCTTAGTTAATTTTGTAAGTTTCTGTTTCCGTCTTACAATTAGGGAAATTCTCAGCTATTACTTCTTCAAATAAAATTTTTTGTGCTCTTTTCTCTCTTCTCCTTCTCGGAAACCTATAATGCAAATGTTATTACACTTGAAGGTGTCACTGTGTTCCCTAAGTATGTTTCCAATTATTATTATTTTTCCTTTCTCCTGTTCAGCTTGATTAGTATTCATTACTCTGTCCTCCTGCTTGCTGATCCATTCTTCTTCTTCTTCTTCCTGTAGTCTACTATTCATTCTATCTAGTGCATTTTTAATTTCAGTTACTGAATTCTTCATCTCTGATTGGTTCTTTTTTATGTTTTCTACCTCTCTGTTAAGTGCCTCACTGAGGTTGTCCACTTTTTTTCAAGTCCTGTGAGTATCTTTATGATCATTACTTTACATCCTCTATCAGGCATATTACTTATCTCTGTTTCATTTCGCTGTCCTGCTGTGATTTTGTCCTGTTCTTTCATTTGGGACATATTCCTGTGTCTCCTGATTTTGTCTAATTCTCCATGTTTGTTTCTATATGTTAAGAAAGTCAGCTTTGTCTCCTGCTCTTGAAAGTAGTGGCCCTATGAAGAAGAGGTCCTGTAGTGCCCTGCAGTACAGTGTCCCCTGTTCACCAGAATCTGACACTTAAAGTGTCTCCTATGTGTGTTGTGTACATCATACTGTTGTGGCTGAGCTGCTTTTGCCTCAGTCCAGTCTGTGTTGGCTCTCTTTGCCTTTTGTGGGCAGAGTTTTGTCCCTGTGTTGTTAGTAGACTAGTTTGGTCTCTCTTCTTGAAGAATATTGTTGAATCTACACACAATAACTGACATATGAGTAGTAGCTTATTTTAAAATCTAAATAGAAAAAGCTTAACTTCAAAATGAAATAACTTAGAGTGAATAACATAATTTCTTTCATCTTCATGAAGGATTACCATAGGGAAGAAGTACGGGATTTATTTGTGTAACAAGGGCAAGAACTAGGACCAGTGGGTAGGCACTAGAGAGGTAGATTGCAACTCAGTATAAGAAAGTCTTTCAAAACCCAGCCAGTCCACATAAGAATGAGCTCCTTGTTGGTTTAATAAACTCCTTTTCATAAGCTTCCTGAATCATCCATATAAAGTGAAAAATTTTACTCAGAAGTATTATGATCTTAAGAATGTAATAAACTTTAATAAAAAAGCAGCCATTATTACCCCTTAAGTTATCAAAAAGTGTTTTTGAAATTAATTTGATTTTATAAGGCAAAGGCCACCCCACCTTGGCCCTCCTGGAGTATACACATGGATTTGGGGAGATTTTTCATCTTTGTCAAGAGATCATCAACTTAAACTGGTCTATTTTCCATTTAAAAAATACAAAACAAAATAAGTCTGATTATTCACTGGGGCTATCCCCCTGCCAAAAAAGTTCAGCCTTGAACTATGATGCCAGGTTTCCTCCAGGCCATCTGTTGGGCCTGGCTTAGCTTCCTGCAAATTTAAATGTTTCAGATGCTTTTGAATTTCCGTTCCCTAGATGGCCCTTCCACTCACAGCAAAATTACAAGCCTCTCTTGCTATCTATGCTCCTGCTCCCCATCTTTGCTCTGACACTAAGGTTTCTCTTTTGGATTTACAACAATAAAATTTCTTCAGAGGTGAATGTGATGCCTTGAGGAGAATGTTAATGTACATTTGCCTTTGTTCTTAATTAGATTCCTTCAAGGGAAAACCTCCTGGCCTGGTTTATTATCTAGCTTTGTCAGAGCTTGTATGCTTTATCTAAACACTTTGAAGAAGTCTCTTTACCAATATACCGCCTGTATGCTTACAGTATAGATTTTCATAATACCGGTCAATTGGAAAAGGGTAGAAGTAAGTAGCACAGATAAAGGATATGCCTTAGGATAAATTGCTAATTGTTGAGAGGGAGGAGGGGAAGGAGAGAGCAAGAGAGCGAGAGAGCGAGAGAGCGAGAGCGAGAGAGAGAGAGAGAGAGAGAGAGAGAGAGAGAGAGGAGGAGGGAGAGGTAGTAGGAAAGGAAGGAAGGAAGGGAGGGAGGAAGGGAGCGGGGAGGAATACAATGAAGCTTTACAGAATTACAGAGGCCACTTCTCTTTGGACTCATACTTGTAATAGTACTAAGTTTTTGGGCCAAACTCTTTTTCTGGGAAAATTTAAGAACTCTGTTTTGACAAGTCATCATAAGGTAGGAAAGTATGGATGGGAAAATTCTCCCTTGTAGAGTTCTAAATGGTTAGTGACAAGTGTTTCTTCCTGTCTCCATCATAGTTCCCAATATCTAATGGTCAAGCAGATCTGACATCCCTCTGAGGACAGTCTCTGCCTTTTAAAACAGGTTCCTCTTATTTTCTCTAGCCCCCACTATAGCATGAATGAACCTAATAAACCTGCATTTAGTTGAGTTGCTTAATATGGTCTCTTGTTCATCAGTGTCACCTAGAACTCTTGCTCAGGTTCTTGACTCTTCCCGCTTACAAATTACTCTTAGTTGGTTTCTTCCTGGGTTTTGAAAACAGTCATATAGATATTTTCCAATATTTGATATCCCACCCACCCCATCTCTCTTTGGTTTATTTCTCCCTGTATGTTTCACTATTTCATCACCACTGTCATCATCATCAGCAGCAGCAGCAGCTATTTTCTTATTTTGTTTTGTTTTTATTTATGAGCTTAAATTCTGAGCCTTGTCCATGTCCTCTAAGGTCTAGCCAAAGGTATGATTAGCTGGTCCCAGTCTAGGAAAGGATGGAATCCTTCACCAGGAAACAAAGGCAAGTGTCTTGTGCCAAAGGCAACTTATGAGCTTAAAACATTAACTATATTATTAATAGTATGAGTAATTGGAAGTATCATGAGGACAAATGACAAATAGGACTTTTTTATTTTCTGAAGATGAACATATGAAAGCACAGAAAGAGCAAAATCTTTTGTCGTACGAAGGAGAAGTGTTCATTTGGCACACAAGTGATGGCAAAACTCTTGGTGAGAATTTTCAGAATGTCTCAGCCTGTTTGCTTCTAAGCATGAACAAAAAACAGTGACAGTTAAGTCTACTAGGAAGCAGTGACGCACCAACCTACATATGTTGTCTTCCTCAGGACAGGTTGGGTCTACCCTTAGTAGATAAGAATCAGGGCTTTGGTGAACATGGTGGGTACAGGGCCCTGGAGGAACTTTATTGGCTTGGAAACAATTCTCAGTATCCTAATTACCTCCTGACGTTGGCTGCAGAAAGCAAAGCGGAGGTCCTGCTGAGCTCCTCAGGTTGCTTCGAGGGACTTTGGAGCTACAATAAAATAACAAATATGTTATAAACAGCCTCAGCTTTACGGGGAGCTGCACACACAGAACAAAGAGGGAGGTGGAAGTGTCTGATTTAAGTCTCTTATTTCCAAGATCCCCAACTACCTAGTCCTTAATGAGGGGAGGAGATGGGCCTTTGGATATGCATTAGTCTGAGTATTTATAGGAACCCAGATGCACCAGTTGTCTCCCTTACGTATTACTGCCCTGATTCTTCAGTGCACAAGATGAATAATTTACCAAAAAGCACATGTAAGTATCTCTTTATTATTCATTATAATGAACTGAGACAGGAGTAATTCTCCACTCTGCTGGAATCCCCTAGGGCTTAACTTAACCAGACTGTGCTTGCATTCCCACAGTTAATTTGAGTGAAAGAAAACTCTCTCGGACAGGTGGCCTATGTAAGGCTTGTGCTAGGCGAGGGCGTGATAAGAGGAGAGTGGGATGCCTAGGACCACTGACGGCAAGGACAGTGGAAGGTTGGGTTTTAAGAGCAGATCTGTTGGGTGCCAGGTAATGAAGTATTATAAAGGAGATGTCAAGGGGCGCCTGGGTGGCTCAGTGGGTTAAAGCCTCTGCCTTCAGCTCAGGTCATGATCCCGGGGTCCTGGGATCGAGCCCCGCATCGGGCTCTCTGCTCAGCAGGGAGCCTGCTTGCCTTCCTCTCTCTCTGCCTGCCTCTCTGCCTACTTGTGATCTCTGTCTGTCAAATAAATAAATAAAATCTTTAAAAAAAAATAATAAAGGAGATGTCAAAAATAACTGGGGTCCTTAGTCAATATGTGCTCAGAAAGTGAAAAATTATTTTCAATATTCACCTGAGTAGAACACAATTAAGAAGGCATATCCATTGACTGAAAAATATAAAGTAAATTAATTATATATGTTTTCAGCCAATCTCCAGACTTATTCTTTTTTTTTTTTCTCTTTTTCTTTTTGTTTCTTTTTTTCTCATTTCCCCCCTATTTTCCTTCTTTTCTCCCTCCTTCTCCTCCTTCTCTTTTTATTTCTCTATCCATTTACTTATTTAAAATCCTTGGTAAGGAAACTCAGCCTTTCCACATAATGATGAATAAATAATTGTGTTTTCACGGCATACCTTCTCAAGTTCTCTAAGTAACAAATGTCAGTGAGAAGACGCTCCTTTATACTGAGCTCTGTAAGCACAGCCTGTATTAGTGTTCTGCACAAGTGTTTTGCAGAAGTGTTTTGCACAAGTGTTTGGAAGATTGCATACATGTTTCTGCTCTTTGCTTAACACATGAGTAAAACGGGGGACGGCCAGAGAAATTCAGGTTGTTTTCAGGTCAGACTCCTATTCTTTTGGTTCCCTCTAAGAAATCCAGAGAATCCCAGGATTGACGACTACCCTCTTTGTCCCAGACTGGCAACTTGTGGCACAGAATTCTAGCTGACAAAAATTAAAAGCAGCAACTCTGGGGGCCTGCACAAGAACCATTTGCAAAAGTTAATCCTGTGACTTTATTGACCTTAGGAAGTGGCTCTCTCTGGGTCTTGCATGGCCCAAGGAAATAGTTTGTCTGCCTTCTATTTTATTTTATTTTATTTTTTTCCCAAGGGGAGTTCATTCTCATTATATAAAGCAAGCCACTATTCTGGAAAATATGATTGGCTTATTAAAAATATATGGCATATATTTTTAAACAGGCAGAATTGACATTCTACAGGAGAAGACTTGTAAGAATGGAGAAGCATTGGAAAAAGTATCACTTCCCATCCCTCTTCCTCCATCTGTCCCTGCCCATCTGTCTGTTTAATGAGGGTTTTATTTTTAGAAACTCAAATAAAGTTTTGTTCAGATGTGTAGTCTGTTTAGGATGGCACAAGATGAATCAAACAAACTTATTGGCCTTCGAGTTGGCTGTGAAGCCACAATCACTTGAGCACACACAATCTCTACGTCTGAACTTGAGACAGCATGGTCTATGGGCTGAGATCCAAAAAGGTGGACTCCCTACTTAATTTTCCAAACTTTATAACTGACGTTTGTCAGTTTCATATATTGGAAAATGAGCTCTAAGGGAAAGTCAAAATTACTATGTTTGGGGTATCATTATTCTTTAGTTTTGAGTAATTACAGAAATACAATACCAAACATTTCTTAACTACTATGAACTCAGAATGGTGATGATAGTAAAGGAATTCTTTACATAATTTTCACCAAAATCTATGATTTTAAATATTATTTCCACTTTATAAATTAGAAAACTAATTGCTCATAAAGGATCAGGAGTTTCTAGTCCTGTGATGAAATTAATATACTTCTTATTAAAATATTTATTCTCTTAACCACTGTATTACACTGAAATCCTATAGGATAGCATAGAAGCTCATCAATTTCCAGCTTTTTTTGTTTGTTTGTTTGTTTCATAAATAAGTCAGTCCTTTAGCAGTTTCTGGTAAGTTTCACCTGAGCCCAGAAGGGCAAAAGTTTGTTTATGCACAATTCTGGAAAAAGAAGAATGACCTTTGAGGTTTTGCCTATCTTAGGGATTCCGTGATCCCTTACATTATATGTGGGAAGGTATTTGCAGGGAAATCCGTGGGCTGTAATTTCTGCCTTGCCAGAGTCGTTGCTCCCACGATACTCATGCTGGGAGCCTGTGGCTGACTTGCTCCATTCTTCAAAAAGATATCAAGCTCCCCAGACTCTCTGCTTTTAATTTAAAATTTTAATTTATACTTTTCCATGGATGATACTGAGACAGACATGGCCGTGAGTAAATATGTCAGGATAATCTATTGAATGGAATTAAAATGGTGTGTGCTTGGGAAACATTTTAATTTCATCTTGCTCACTTCTTTTGCCAACTATAATGAACAAATCGGGAGGCTGGGTTTTAAAGCTGTTCAAGATGTGGAGGAAGGGACACTGGGGTGGGAGCCAGGCAACAAATAAATAACATGAATTGTTCTGGGTAGCTTCTCAAGGCATCCATGACCAACCGCAGGGCAGCCTCTGAAACAGCTGTCTCTGACAAGCGGGCAGGTGTGAGAGCAAAAGCCCTCATTGCCTTTTACAACTCCATGTGGAATTCTACACCATTGGCAAGGACCAGAAGGGCAAGGGACATGGGGTTGGGTGATAGGAAAGGAGTGACTTTACCATTCTTATCTTAAAAGACACTTTGCTTCTTCACCCAAGGGCTCTTTGCTTCTGAAACGGCTTCGCCTTATGCTGTATGCCTTGGGTACTTTTAAAATAAAGTTGTAATGAGGAAGGTGAATAAAGAAGGCATCCCATAGTCACATGGTGATTCTGAACGGGAGATGACCATGCACTGATTACTTGCCCAGTGCCCAATTCTGGGGAGAGACCCTTTCAAAAATCTGTACTTGATCTTCATCTATCTTAAGATGCATACTTAACTACTGACTCTGAAAAACTCCTGTACCAGCTAATGGTGTGTCCTTGGCTGGAAGTGAAACCTTTTGAATAATTATTCACTTTTCCTCAGTGTCCCACAGTATCTGGGCAGTAAATATCTCTTAAAAGAATTGAATGCATTGCCCTGAAGCTCCTGACCTGAAACAATCCATTCAACTGTGATCCTGACCTCAGTAGCCCACCACTCTCCTCTCCTGCAGCAATTCCACAGCTTGCATGCTTCAGTCTGCTCTAGTATCTGGTTCTTCTAGACCAGGGCTTGGCCTGTTTACACAATGAGGCTGCCCGAGACAAGGACACCACCACATGAGCTACAGGGAGCCTGTGAGCCAACTGAATTCTCTTGCAGGTGTGCACAATTGTATTGATTGATCTTTCAATTATGTATTTTTAGAAATACAACATTTTCCAACCACTGGTCATCAATCTAGAAACTAGCCCATCAACTACTGTGTCAACACACTGTGGACAAGGCCTGATAAAAATACAAAGTTAAAGTTGTCTCAGTGGCTATAGCTGAGAAAATAAACCTTAGAGGGAAATAAAATCCTATTGTACAGCTGTGCATTGGTCATGTACAGGATACTTCTGGAATGAGAAATTTTCAGAAAAGAAGGAAGGCCTTATTAGAAGTGAAAGAATCTAGAGGTAAACTGGAAAAGCACTGGACTGATTTGCTAGGTAATGTTATAAATGTAAATCCCATGTTACTTCTGATCTATTAGCCAGCAGAATGACCTGTTTTGAAACTGGGTTCAAAAACCCTAAAGCAAACACCATTCTTTGTGGATTTGAAAATACAGAAAGAGAAGGCTTCAGAACGCCTTAGAAAGTAATAAGCAAATGGATTCCATATCCCTTGGTTAAATTAGCAGACACTCCCAGATAATAAAAGTTGAATTATAGTTTTCCAAATGAAGCAAGAGAGCTCTTTGACAGTAGCAATAGAGCAGTCTCTGTTTACAGAATGCTTCTTATTTGCCAGGTACAATTCTGACTCTTGCACAGGTATTACTTCATTCAGGCTCATAATAATATCAAATAATGCTGTGAAGTAAATATGTTCATCCTACTTCACAGATGGGAAAATAATGTTCTGAATGGTTAAACAAAAGGCTTGTTCTAGGTCATCAGCTAGTAAGTAGCAGAGCCCTTATATGTCTGATCCCAGGGCCCTCTCCTTAACATCATAATATACTGTGTCTACAATGCTCAGTTTACATATGTCACTGAGGCTCATAAAAGAGCCCCTGACTCCCACCATCCTTCTCAATATTGTTAAGAGCCACCTAGATGATCCACCTGGCCTCAAAGTTAGTTTAATCCCTCATTGACAAAGGTCACGGTTGCAAGATCACCAAATATTCCTCCTTTCTCTCATGTACACTCTCTTTCATTCCAGCTCATTTATTCAAAGACCTTATTAAGTCTTCCAGTGCGTTGAACCCACCTGGTTCTCTCTATCCATTAACCCGTTATCTTCTTTATTCACTCAATTATTTTTCAGTTCCTTTAATCCTCAGCTGCTTCTCTCTTGCCCATCTGGCATATTCCAACACTGGATGAACCAAAGTAACCACTCTCTGTGTCTACAGCAGGGCAGTGCTGGAGAATCTCTTCAAAGCTGGCAGAGTATTGTGGTGATAAATCCTTGGCCATCAACTACAAATGGAGCTCAGCACAGCCTGTGTAACTAGTAGAATTCCCCAGTAATTTTGCTCTCATTTTCTGCAATAGCTATTCATAATAGCAAACAGCTATTTCATGTTGTCTTGCATCCTCCTTCCCCATCTCCTACTGTCCCAGTTACTTTCAGCTGCTCATTTTGCCCTCTCCTTCAGAGAAAATAGAAACGATCACTCAGTAGCCTCCTTATTTTCCTCTGACCAGATCCACAAATGCTCCTGTGTTTCTATTATTTTTTTTCTTCTCCTAGGAGTCAACAGATGAAGCATCCTTTTCTTCATGGGTTCTAGATCTGTAGTTTTTCAACTTTCTGGTTATTTTTCTCTGTTTTCCCCCTTTCTTTAGCATCAACAGTTTTCCCATTCAATAAGATCAGCCTCATCAGCATATACTTATACATTGGAATGTAAGAAGGTCCTTGTCTTATTCACAGTTGCATCTGTAGTACCTAAAATTGGGCTGTGTGGAGTGTGGTCCCTAGCACATCAGTATAATTACAGAAATTGTTGGAAATGCAGAATGCTGGTCCTCAACCAGATCTACTAAATTAATAAGATGTACAGGTAATTTGTGGGCATATAAAAATTTGACAATTTCTAGCACCCGATAGGTGTTCAGTAAATATTTATAAAATGAATACGTTCCCAAGTATTTCTATTCTTAAAAGAAACAAACTAACAAACAAAAACAAAATAAAAACCTCAGAAGACCCTCGTGTCCTTGATGGCTCCATTTGTCTTTCTACCTTTGCTGCCAACATTCTTGAAAGTGTTGGCTGCAAATATTTTCAACACACTTCACTGTCCATTCATGCCTTACTCCCTTTCTTCATTTATGGCTCCATTACCCCTTCCTTGGGCTGTGGACCCCCTTGTCACATGACTTCTCTCTCATATCTACAGGAATCCAGTAGTTCTTCTGCATCCTGTCCTGCTACAGTTCATTCTTCCCTAGAAGTCTAGCATTTTCTTATAAAAGGCATCACTTAGATTATGGCATACCTCCACATAAACATATTCAAGGATTCCCCATGACAGCTAGAGTAAAATACAGACTTTTTACAGTAGATATGTGTGTGTCCCAGTCTCAAGGAATCTACCCATTTTCCCCATCTTCCTTGCTTGGGCCACTGTAGCATCCATTCTGTTCCTTACCTGAATCAACCTTTTTCTCAGAGCCTACACATCTTCCCTGTCCTCCATCTAAAATGCTCTCTGTACCCAGCGCGTGTGACTGGTGTTCTGTCTCAGTGTTCAACCTTAGGCTAATCGTTAAGAAAGGCCCATTTCTATACTGTGTATCTAACCAGGGTTTCCCATGCCATGGCTGGTTCATGGACTGTCCCAGCAACCATCCCAGTTCAGTTTGTAGTAAGTATACAAGTGTTCTCACGGTTTATTGATTGCATATTTCTTCCACCATCTGAAAATACCGTGAGGGCAGAGACATGGCTTAGTCGAGTGTCTGCCACTTAGTAAATACTTAATAAATATTTATTAATGGGTGAATTTACACTTTTTATTATGTCCATGAATGTGAAGAGTATCTCTTTAATCCTCTTGTCTTCTATCATTCACCTAAAATCATAAGAATCTTGAAGGCAGGCACTGGTCTCTTTTGATGGTTTTAGCTGCCATTTTTATTTTGCCCTTACCTGTGTGTCCTTAGGAAACCAATATACTTATCTTCCCAATATACTGTGAATTTACGGAATATCTTGAAGTCCAGGAAGAAGCCAGCTCAATCATTCATTGTTTTGTTCAGAGAGCTTCCTCTTGCCTTTCTGCAGACCTTTTCTCTTCATAATTACGTTTAGCTACCCTATGCTTTGCCTTCTGCTGCCATGATAGGAACTCTCCTCCTCTCTCCTCCCACAGCCATGCTGTTTAACCCCCTTTGTGGGTGTAAGCAATTTCACTTCTCTGCAGAGCCATCTTTCCACATAAATCACTACCTTCATTTTCTTTCGTTCTATCAGATGCTCTGTTCTGAACTGCCTTCTTCCTGGCTGCCTCACTTGGGTGGTGAGGTGTGTGAAGTTGCTCTCTACATTCAGGTAGAGCCCTCATTGTGCTTGTGGGGAAGGGAAGTTCCCCTTGCTTGCTTGGGGACACAATGAGCACCGTTCTGATGGACTCATATATCATCGGTCATGGCTGAAACCACAACACATCATCATCCTGCAGCTGATTTTCTGCTTCAGGTGACACCATTTTCAGGATACAACACACTTCCTTAGTTTGGTTTGAAATGCTCACTTTTCTCAAGGGCCCAATTTTGCATGCATTTGTATATTTTTTTTTTTCCTTTTCTCTGGATGACACCCCACTTACACACATACACACATGCACACAAACAAACTCATGCACTCTTTCTGTGTATTAATGTAACTCCCCACCTCCAGATGTTGTTAGTGTGGCACCATCTTCCAATTAGGGGGCAATCTGCAGGTGTCATGTATCTGTCAGCCTTCAAAGTCAGTCTTGTACTGGACTGAAATATTTCCATACTGGACCCTATCTAAGAAGCTCTAATCCCCCCCAACTCTTCTGCAGAAGCTCTCATGTATATTCTCCACCAATACATTATCAGCAAATATTAGCTCTAGCAGAGTTATTACTCTCATTGAATTTTTCAACTATCTGAATCATAAAGTTTTCCCTTACATAATTTAGGGTCCTTGTTGATGCTCTAGAGTTGGCTGTATTTGTAACTCAGGAAATAACTGAGTAGTTAAAGCTTCCCAGGAGAACAGCTTTGTGCAATTTAGAATACCTTGGGAATTGAGCTGCAAATATTTCATTTTGGTTTGCCTCTTCTCCTTTTCTTTAAAAAATTCATTTGTTATTGGTCTTTGAATTTTCTAAAGCAAGTTCTTCCTTCCATTTTTCAAACTGGTATTATTAATATGTTTTGATGCATGTAAGGTTCCTAACTAATATTCAATTAACTCAATTTATATAAAAGGGCAAAGATATTCAAAAGCAAAAACAAAAATTTGAAAAGGAAATTCAAGGAAAATGCATATTGGAGCTTTAACATTCAACTCTGTCATCTTTATCAGCATTTCTTAAATTGAGTATTCTTTAGAAGGCCATCTTATTTTATTTTATTTTTAAAGATTTTATTTATTTGAGAGAGAGAGAAAGAATGAGAGAGAGAGCACAAGAAGGGGAGGGTCAGAGGGAGAAGCAGACTTCCTGCTGAGCAGAGAGCCCGATGTGGGACTCGATCCCAGGACTCCAGGATCACGACCTGAGCTGAAGGCAGTCGCTTAACCAACTGAGCCACCCAGGTGCCCCTAGAAGGCCATTTTAAAGACAGGGGACATGCGTAGACAGAGACAAGGTTTCAGGGATTCCCAGTAGTAACATTATGTAAAAATCAATCAATCTATCTATCTATATAATTTGGTATAAATCCGTTAACCTTTAAATATTCACATGACTCTAAAATCTAAAATTATAAATCACACGCATATATAACCACTAAAATTAACAACATTAATTTAATGGAGCAGATGATGTTTTATTAAAATTAATTTCCATGTTGCAATCTGAATATGGTACTGACTGCTGTCAGAGCATCGGTTTTGACTCCAGTACATCCCATATGAATTCTCTCTGCACATCATTTCATTTCAACTTTAGAGAACCTTTGTTACTATTGTGGACCCTGGCATCCTTTAGCTTTCCTTGGCAGAAATGTACTGCTGAACCCTAAGTGCACTTCTGTATTTTCTCATCAGCCTGAGGCAACAGAAGAAGTACTCTTTGATGCTGTTGTAATAATAGACACAAATCTGAACATTTAAATCTAATTGTGGTCACCACTTGCAGAATAGGTATATATTATTTTTTTCAGAATATTTTACAAATGAAAACACTAAATTAAAAAATAGAAGTAAAGATGGGCGCCTGGGTGGCTCAGTGGTTTAAGCTGCTGCCTTCGGCTCAGGTCACGATCCCAGGGTCCTAGGATCGAGTCCCGCATCGGGCTCTCTGCTCGGCAGGGAGTCTGCTTCCCTCTCACTCTCTCTGCCTGCCTCTCTGCCTACTTGTGATCTCTCTGTGTCAAATAAATAAATAAAATCTTAAAAAAAAAAATAGAAGTAAAGAACCCATGGATGCTGTGTATGTGTGCCTAACTTACAGAGACATGCACACATACAAATATCTCCAAGGATATCTACTTCACCTTCTATAAGTTCTTTTTTTCCCCCCCAAGTTTTATTGAGATATAACTGGCATATAATATTTTTAAGTTTGAGGTGAACAACATGTTGAATTGATGCACTTATTTATTGCGAATGATTACCACCTAGCAAAAGCTAACACCTCCATCCCATCACATAATTAACATGTCTTATTTGTAGTGAAAACATTTAAGATCTACTCTCATAGCAACATTAAAATATATAATACTACATCATTATCTATAATCTTTGTGGGTTCTTTTGATACCAGTTTGAAAAATATTGTCTCACTTTTGATCATTATAAATATGTACTGATCACCTAATAGATGCCAGATGGACTCTGGGAGGAGCTGGTGATAAAACAAAGACCACTGACATGGTTCTGATCCATGTGATATATATAACCCAAGTGGGTAAAAGAAATGCAATGTTGTACCTTCAATAAAGAAGTCCAGGATATTCTAAATTAACATTGCATTTACAAAAAAGAGTGAGTGGAGGTTTAGAATGATGCATTTGTATTAGAGGTTAAACTCTATTCATTACTGTCTACTCATTAAGACAGAGAGGCATGCAAGGTATTTTAGGTATTATCCCAGTAAAAAGGGTAGACACTTTCTGGTTAACTTCAGTTTCTCAAAATGCCAGTTTTCAATTATCTGAACACTAACATTTACAGAGTTAACCATGCAGGTAAGATTTAAACCAAATACATGGTTTAAAATACTTGTTCTTGGGACACCTGGTAGGCACAGTCGGTTGGGCCTCCAACTCTTGGTTTTGGCTCAGGTTGTGATCTCAGGGTCATGAGATTGAGCCCTGTGTCAGGCTCAAGCAGAGCGTGGAACATAAGGCTCTCTCTGCCCCACCAATCTGTGCTCCTGTGCTCATGTACTCTCTCTCTCTCTTAAATAAGTGAATAAATAAAATACAATACTTGTTCTCATTAATTAATTAATTACTTGTTCTCTAGTTACCCATAATATCTAAATGTTCCTGCAGCTATTTGTGAATATAATTGAGATGTGACTTCTATTTTAAGTTAGACGTGATTTTCAGACATGCATTGGATTGCATTCAGATTTAAGATTGTAAAAACTTCAGCATCTAGTATGCAGGTCCCAGAGAGCATTTCCTGACCCCTCTGTCTCAGATATGCTCCCAGGCCCCATGGCGTTCACCATTTCTTAACCTGCTTTGCTTTTACTCCTTGCCATTCTCTGAAACTAAGTTGCTTATTTACTTATATGCTTTCGTTGTCTCACTGGACATGGCTTCAAGGCCCATAACCTTTGTCTGTTTGCCAGCCAGCATTCTTGGTTCCTGGAACATTGTCTAATATGCATTAAATATTGATTAAATATCTGTAATGTGAATCATGGTAGTTTTCTATATTGTATTTTCAGAGGCAAAATATAAAAACAAAAGCAAACATGAAGAACACAGACAAAAACCTTAAAGCTGGCTGATTTCACTTTTTAGGAAGATCTTATTATTTTGATTAAATTCCAACTTGTCTCTTGTCTGGTTTCTTGAAGGCAGTGGTTCTTAAAGAGAAGTCCCCAGACCAGTAGCATGAACTTCACCTGGGAACTTAAACATACAGATTCTCAGCCCACTTCCAACCCACTGAATCAGAAGCACTTGGGAGCTGGACTCAGCAATCTGTGTTTCAAAGAGCTCTCTGACTGAATCCAATACAGAATGAAGTTTGAGAACCACTGCTTGAAAACATCGATTTCCTTTATCTGTACCTCTTCCTCGAAAACAAAGCAAAATGACTCTGTATCTTAATCCCATGTCCCATATTCAGTGGAGTCAGAAATGACAACTTTGCCTGCAAGATCCCTTTCCTCCAATGTTTTTTGGGGCATTTCTTTGAACTTTCTGAGTATTTCCATTCTTCACAAATAGCTAGAGTGGTTTAAGAATGTACAGAAGTCATTTCCCAGTATCTGTCCTGTCCTCCTAAGCTATTTTGTCTCTTATGAAAAAAAATAAATACTAAGTTCCATAAATCTGTGGGAAAATGGTTAGATAATGCCAAAAAACTCATGCTGGCCTTATTACTTGGATTCTTGAGACACAAGCACTTTCTTCTCAAGGAGAAGACTGCAACTCTTAAGTGCAGGCATTCTATACCAGGCTGCCTAGGTCTAAATTCCCTGCTCCAGTTGTACCAGCTGTTAGAGTCCTGAGCCTCTCTGCATCTCAGTTTTTGATCTCTAAAGTATGATAGTAATAGAGTGTGTCTCAAAGGGTAGTTATGAGGATCAGGTGATTTAATATATGGAAAGTTCTTAAACTGTCCTAGGTAACTATAAGTACTATGTAATTTAAGACATTACAGTAGAGTTGTAATGAGTTCTATCTTATCAAGGAGCACTAGATAGGGTTTGTTTAAAAGTAAGAATTTGAGAGACTTAAAAGAGTTTTCATGAAATTAGAAAGTTGTCATTAATGTTTCTTAACTTTCTTCCTGGATGCCCTTATGTAACATAAAAATTTCTCCTCTGTGTGCTTCTGGTTAATGAGAGTCCAACACAGTCATAAACAGCAGGGAAGGAGCCAGGTTTAGAAGAGCACTTAAGCATTTTTTAAAAAAATTTTTCTCTGAATTCTTCTTCCTACTATTCCCTGTTATGTTTCTTTCTTGTCCCTCAAACAATACCATTATTCTCACAAGTGTCTTTATCATTCTTTAGGTTCTAGGACTGTACAGACTCAATGAACCAGCTCTCTCCCATTCAGAGAGATAGATTTATCCATTTAGCCCCTATGCTCACTAATGAGGCCCAGGTTCAAGAGCAGGTAATTTGGGCCATAGACATGTCTAGGGTATGTCTACCCAAGGAGTACACAAGGCTTTCCAAGGGCTGTGTGGCAGGGCACTGAGAGTATGTTTTGCCTCTGGAGGATAGATTTTAAATGACCTATTTTAAAGTCAGTCCCTGGAAAACCCCCTGGTAATTTGAGCCGAGTTCCATGCACTCCAACTTGCAGTTGTAGGTCTTATACATGCACTGAAAGGTTTTTTGTTTTTGTTTTGTTTTGTTTTGTTTTAATTAACTTATATTGTATTATTTGTTTCAGGAGTACAGGTCTGGAATTCATCAGTCTTACACAATTCACAACGCTCACCATAGCACATACCCTCACCAGTGTCCATCACCCAGCCACCCTATCCCTCCTACCCCTCTCCCCTCCAGCAACCCTCAGTTTGTTTCCTGAGATTAAGAGTCTCTTATGGTTTATCTCCCTCTCTGGTTCCTTCTTGTTTCATCGAGCACAATGAAAGTTTTAAGAGAATGCATTCAAGATCTCAGATTTCCTAAATAAATCTGCCTGAGAAGGTGCTTGAAATTAAATTGTAATTCTGGTTCTCCTTTTGGACGGTTCCCACTTTCTAAGTTGTCCAGGAAAGAATTTACCTTTACTTTCATTTTCATTCACACCATCCAACTATTTTCAAAAAGAAAAAAAAAAAAAAAGGCTTCCCTTTGAAGGGGGACCCCACCAAAGGAAGCACAGACATATATTTGTAATAAATTCATGGCAAAGTGATGCCTTTTCTATCTTGGAATTAGAGAGAGAGAGAGAAAGAGGTGTTTTCTGGCAGAGGACAATGTGATTTGGCCTATTAAAATAAACAGCATTCAGTTTTACCTACCTTTCTGGCTGTATTGGGTTAAACTACATGCTTCTAAGTAAAAGAGAAACATATCTTTAATAGTCATTTGATAAGACCTGGTAAAATGTTAGCAGTATACTGTCCAGATATTGTGAAATTGAATAAATTTAATACTCAGTTACAAAGCCTTTTGCAAGTCAGTTCGTTGCTTTGAAAGAAATTGAAGGAGGAACTAATTGAATTGTCAGCTGTGAGATCATTAAAATAATTTTTGAAGCTGTATTACTGTGTGATTGTTGGCACACATCTTGGAAGGGGTTCAAAGAATTGAGTGGCACTGCTATACAAGATTCTCACTTGCTTATGTGAACTAGGTTTTTCTCAAACAAAAATAGGAATCAAATGGGTCCTGAGCTCTATCTCATTCTAGCAGCAATGGTATTTATTCAAGGTACAATTTTGAAAAGCTTCATTTACCCCATTAAGTACTAGATTTCCAGTAAAAGTTTACTTTTTATGTTTAATTATACTTAAAAACATGGACAATATATTTATGTTGTTTTGTCGATATTGCCCTTGTAATAATAACTCATTCTAAAAGAAGATAGTATTACTCAGAGCTTTATGATCACAGGACATAAAAGAAATCTCAATTTCAATCTCCCTATATATATTTGCAAATAAATATGAGAGCTGATCAATAGAAGATTTTTAAGCCTGAAATACTACATCAAGATAAAATCCTACAGAAGACATATTGGAAACACAAAAGTTAAGGTTTTAAAAAGGAACAATGTACATTTTATGACTAATTAAGAAGAGCTTGTTCATAAATTTTGAAACTAGATAATCAAATCACTATTGCATTTTAATTTTATTGAAAAAAAATGGATATATAAAGGAATATTGTGACAGTTTAACTTTGAATCTGAATAGTCTCCACAGTCCAGTAATGCATCCTTTAAATTTGGGTTTTAAAAATTATATCAACTTAAAAATGTGCAAGAGGTTACATAATTTACCAAAATGAAAGCAACAATATGTTTTTGTACTTTGTCACCTGAGTTTGTGTGGTCCTGGGGATTAGAAGGTGACTCTCTTTACTCTGTCCCAATTTACCATCCACTTCTAGGCTTGCCAGTTCCTGGCATCGCACAATTAGAACTTCATTGTTAGGAGTTACTCAAACAGGGATTTGGTGTTTAGGAAAACACAGCTATCATAAAGAAAGGTTGCACACTAACCCTTATCAATCATTTGCAACTGCGAGTAAATGAATGAACTTATTATTATTATTATTATTTTTGTTCCTGCTAATAAATGCTTTTGGAAATGTAGAGTAGGGAATGTTCTTTAAGGCTTTTTGGTCTTCATAAAGGAAATAGAAAGTTGCTAGAGAAGGGAAAAACTACATAGAGACTGAAGCTAGGGTTGCAGGATATGGAAGAAACAGGATGGCTTCATTTTTTTTTTTTTTTTAAATCACCATGACACACCTGTGAAGGTGGCAGTCACTCAATGATCCTTGAATTATCGTATTGTGATGGCAAATAAGGTCGGCCCCCAAACTACCGGTGTTCAGAGATGTCTGTGTCAAGTTAAAAAGCAAAGAGACAAACAAACTAATTCTAGGAATGTTAGAGTATGATTCTATTTCAGGTAAATAAATCAACACAGTCTTTACATATGTGAATATATGTATGTAAAGAGTGAGATGTGGAAGAAGTAGCCAGAATGTTACCAAATTAAGGGCCTCATTTGTTCACATGTTTAATCATGCTTACTTCATTTTTGTAGTTTGAAAAACAGCAAATAAAGAAAAGTTAGAAGAGAAAAATTTCTTCTTGCTGCCTTTTGAAAGCATCTAATTATCAGTCTAATCCCAAGGTTGCCAGGACCTGCTGACTGACAGGTGGACTTATGCATAAGACTTCTGTGATTGGAAGCTAGTATTATTTCTGTGTGCCATACCAACCAGGGAGAGTATGTTGTTAAACTGAGTACTGTCCCCTTTCTTTTCTTTTTTTCTCTTTCTTTCTTTCTTTCTTTTTTTTTTTTTTTTTAAGATTTTATTTTATTTATTTGACAGAGAGAGACACGGGAGAGAGGGAACACAAGCAGAGGGAGTAGGAGAGGGAGAAGCAAGCTTTTTGCTGAGCAGGGAGCCCAACTTGGGGCTTGATCCCAGGATCCTGGGATCATGACCTGAGCCAAAGGCAGCCACCCAATGACTGAGCCACCCAGGTGGTTCACACTTTCCTCTTTCAACAGAAATTGTTATTTTAGTGCTTCAGTATTATTCTGCTCCTATGGCCATTCAGGATGACCACATTGTTAAGGGAAAACAGTATGTTCAAATGTGCTTGATCTCTCCTTCATTGCCAGCGTCCTTGGTGCTTTCATCCCCTGAGCCTTGTCAGAAGGCTCTCTGCTTTCAGTCAAAATGGGATCAGAGGGGCACCTGGGTGGCTCAGTGGGTTAAAGCCTCTGCCTTCGGCTCAGGTCATGATCCCAGGGTTCTGGGATCGAGCCCCACATCGGGCTCTCTGCTCAGCAGGGAGCCTGCTTCCCCCTCTCTCTCTGCCTGCCTCTCTGCCTATTTGTGATCTCTCTCTGTCAAATAAATAAAATATTTAAAAAAAATGGGATTAGATTTGGTGAGATATGGCAATGTTTTTTCTATTTTCTCACGTGGAGGTGCTAGATTCATGTTCCTTGTGCCCTAAGGTGGGCCTCATACCTCTTTGCTAGGATGTCTGCAGAGAGCAGCACAAGTATAATTGTACTTTCCTATTTGTCCAGATACTGTAACTCAGGTTCAGACTAAAGCAACAAGTGGCAGGTGGGCATATCTAGGGCCTTTAACTACACCCTTCTTTGCAATCCACATTTATAAGGGATTCCCTTCTATTTTCTTTTTCTTTTTCTCTTTCTCTTTCTTTCCTTTCCTTTCCTTTTTCTTTTCTTTTTTTTTTTTTAAGAGAGAGAGAGAGAGACAGTGAGCAGTGGGGACAGGCAGAAGGAGTAAGCAAGCTCCATGCCCAGCACAGAGACCCATGGGGGGCTCAATCTTATGACCCGGAGATTATGACCTGAGCCTAAACCAAGAATCAGACACTTAACCTATTGAGTCACCCAGGTGCCCCTCTTTTCTTTTCTTTTCACAGATTATAGGATCATGATGCACATATGCAAATTTTCTTTCTGACCAGCAGGTGTATTTGTTTCTGCATTAAACTTGAAAGACTGCAAGTCTTACACACCAAAAAAGAAATTCCATCATTTCCTGTTGTAGGGAGGAATGGATGTGAGGTTATGAGGGAATAGAGGTTAGCTCTTTACCATGATGATGTCCAAGGTGACATTAGCTATATTATTCTCTTGGAGGGGGGTGGCTGTAAGAGGGAAAAGGAATGCTAACTGACCACTTTCTTATTCTTTCTGCTGACATTTTTAGAGGTAGCCCTGACTTTCTCAAAAATTGTTGGGTTTGTAAGGTGAATTTTATCAATCCGTGTTATAAATTGTAGTTTGCAGGCTTTGGGTAGCTTAGGGGTACAAGGAGATTATGGATACCAGGGAGGGCTGGCAGTAAATATGTTCACTTTTTGACTAACAACAGGTTAGGTATTTGCTTTTTGGATTATCTGTGACCTTATTTGAAATACTGATCTACTTTTCCCTCCCCTATGCCCCTGGGCCACCTCTCCCACAATGTGGTAAATGTACTCAAGAAATATAAACTAATTTTCATATAAGCCTAGGGGGGGAAATAAGATGGAAAGCAAATATACAGCAAAGATATTCACATAATATGCTCCTAAATCAAATAGGAATCATTTTATATCATCAGTTCTTCAAGATGATTCAGGCCACTGTTACCCTATATTTAGGAGGTTTCATCAATAATTGATTGTTTCCTTTAACATTGGGTTATGTTGTTTCATTTAGTCTTCAAAATATAGCAACCACATTTCTAATACAATCTCTCAACAATCTCTTCCCACTCTCCACTTCCCTTTCTCAATGTTTCCCTTCCCCCTTTTCTCCCCACTTCCCCCACATCCCTCCTCTCCTTTCTCCACACCCCTCACTTACAGGTGTACCATAGATGACCGAGTCACCCGGGTGGCCTGGCTAAACCGTAGCACCATCCTCTATGCTGGGAATGACAAGTGGTCCATAGACCCTCGTGTGATCATCCTGGTCAACACTCCAACCCAGTACAGCATCATGATCCAGAACGTGGATGTGTATGACGAAGGCCCGTACACCTGCTCTGTGCAGACAGACAACCACCCTAAAACTTCCCGGGTCCACCTCATAGTGCAAGGTGAGTCACAGCTGGATCTGGGGGTTAGAGGTCCTGTCAACGATGGAAGGGAAGCATAATCTCAAACTTGGTTTCTACTCATGTATGAAGACATGAAAAACATTTTCCTCTACAGAACCCCAAGATTAAGTGTTATGTTTTGGATTCCTTCCCATCTGCTGGGTTCTTGACTAAGTACTGAATATCTTCACAGTTTCTCAATTTTATCTCTGGTCCTTCTGTTCTTATTAATAAGTTGCTTGGCATGTGCTGGTTAAGTTATTAAGTTATTTAGCACTCTGGAGTTGGACAAGAAATACTAAAAAATAGAGTTATTAATATTCTCTGTGCCTTTTAATTACCTTTCGTAAGATTATTTCATAATAAGAGGTTAATAACATCGATGTGAAGTTATGTGCCTGGTGACTGGTTTTCGGATGGTTGTTGGATGTGCATGTTCCAGAAGGGGTTCTGGGTGCTGTGGTCAAGTCCTCCCTGGCATGGACGCTGGATCTTTGCATCTCTTTAGCCTCACAATGGAGCCGAGATTAAGAAGGATATTAGTCAAAATGCTATCTCCAGGTCAATGTCAGAAATACATTAATATAATTTTTTCTGAAAGGGGAGGTGTTTTCTAACATCCTCCCGCATTGTCCCTTAAAAAAAAATCTGTGTCAAGCATATCATTCAAGAGTTTTTCATTAGAATTTCACAATGTAGGAAAAAAAATAAGGCTGAGAAATGTCAGATTCCCAGATATCAACTATCAAATATTAAGAATTAAAAATACATTCAAGTAACAGCTGAGAATTTGGGAGCCATTTTAAAACAAGGCAGCAATACAAATGGACTTATTTTAAGCTGTTCTGACTAACATCACTCCCCCATCCCCCCCATCACCATGTAAAGCAGTTTCTGTCAGGTATTGACTTATGGTAGCAATGAAGTGCTAAGGAGACTACTTCCCACCCCCAGTGCCATAGCCTCCCTCCACTAAAGGAAAGGGTCGGGTAGACTTTTCTCACAGTTTCCACTACTGACTTGTTGGAGTCAAACACTGAGCTCTCAGTGTTTGAAGGAGTCCCTGGGTATGATTCAGTCTTTAGTAAGTGTCTTTTATTAGATCCCATCTGCAGTAGATTCAACTTTTTTTTTTTTTTCAATTTGTGAAATGTGTGTGGCATCTTGGCTTAGTTAATGTGGATCCCCTCACCCTTGCTTTACTAAAGAATATAATTTTTCTCATTTCTGTTGGTTTCATGGAGAGTTTGAGTATAGATTAGTGGTTTTGTTGTTGTTGTTGTTGTTGTTGTTGTTTTTTAATATTTTAGTCACTTGTAGAATTCAGGATAGACATCCTTTTCTTTTGGCTAGAAGAGCTCTTTACCAGATCTCTAGCTCTGTGGGGCCATTTGTAACAGTTTGTTCCAGACCAGAGATCAGTCTGCTGCAGCTCTGTTCCCCATCCAGACCCTGGTGATGCCATATTGCTTGAAGCCCAATCTCAGTTCAGCCTTCTAGCCCTTCTCTCATCCCTGAGGTCTTTCAGATGCCCACATCAGCCTGCATATGACAGATGTCTGTACACTCCTCTGTTTCCATTCTCCATACATGTCCCACCCAGGGGTATGGCTTGATGATGATCACTGCTTTGGAGCTACAAGACGGCTTGCCATCTGGAGATAAAGACAACTGTCATGTCTGTTGTTTCTTCTCAGAGGCTGGTAGAGGCGCTTGGTGAGATCAGTTATCTGAGATGAGCTGGAATGTCTGTTGAAAGTTCCTGGGGTGCAGAAAACAAGGGGGTGTGAGTTCTCACTACCCCGCCTGCCACCTGGGCTTGGCTCCAGAGGAGCTGAAATTCTCAGCATTGGAAGTGACGCCTCCGTGGCACCTTCGTGGCCTTGACAGCAGAGTTATCTTCAAATTCAGGAAATGCTGCACTGAAATAAAAAAGAACTGTCAGGCACTGTACAGAAACAGACTCAAACAGAACAAGGCTATCACTTTTCAGGAAATAAGACAGATTGTGTAAGCATGTCAAAGTCAATACAGGCCATAAAGGGCTAGTGATGCAGAGCTTCAGGGATAATGTGTTTCATAAGGCCCTTGGAGCAATTCCTTGGGATGGATATGGAAGCCAGTGGGGTCTCCCTGTGGGTCTCATAGGTTTGGGTCAGAAAGAGTCTGAGAACAGGCAAGAGCAGAGCAGTGGAGTGACTTCAATTTCAGAGGTCAGTTCCTCACAGTCTCTACATTTCAGGCCAAGTGACTGTTGTAGCTCTGGGTGGCTGAGGTGGCCTGTGAAATCCAGTGCAGAAGATCAGGAAAGGTGGAGGTGAAAGGAGACAACCTTCCCTTGGAACACTTAGCAGATGGATCTTTCCATTTACTGAGAGGTAAAAGGAAGGCTCACAGGGAGCTGCATTATCTTCTGTCTTGTTTAGCAATGGAGTGACTTGTTCTTTCTTTGAGACCAGTTGAATTTCTAGTAGGTGGAAGCAGAGACCCCACTGCTCAATTAGAAAGAAGTCCAAGAGTCCTCCTTCTTCCCAGCACCTATTGGCTTTTGTCCAGTCTATAGATTAATTTTTCAGACTTAGTGTTAGTTCAGGTTAGATAAAGATAATGAAAGTTTCCTAATCCTCTTAAAGAAGATTTATCTGACTGAGTAGAAAGCTTTTGGAATACAATAAGGCATGTATAAAACTGAGGCTTAATCTTGCCTTTAATTTCAAACTGCTGATGGGTATTGATTTTGCAATGAGAAAAACTAAAAAATTTCCGAGCTGCAACTTGTCTGTTTAGAGAGAGAAAGAGAGAGAGAGAGAGAAGGGTGTTTATTTATCTTCTGTCCATTTGAGGATGCTAGAATCGCATCACTTCTGCCAACCAAGTGCCATTAGCAGAAGGGAGAGCAATCCCACAGGGTCCTGGCTTTGTTGCTCCCTGCTGCTGCAATGTGAGGAACTCAGACACGCTCTGTCACTAACCTCGGAGCCTGTCCTTTGCTGTTTCATAAGGTGGCCTTTGCCACATATCTGATAGGATTAATTTCCAAGTTTTCTGTGAGAGAAGCTGTGTTTGTTAAAAAAAAAAAAAAAATTATCACTGATTCTCAAGACACATCTTGGCCATGGAGGAGATAATTTTAAAGCCCCATGTGAGTATGTATGATAATGTAACCTAGACTGTGTACCTAGGTTTTAAGAAAATCCAGAGCAAGAGAGAAATGTTGCTGTGGATCCAGATTAGTCAGGTAGGAAAATCAACCTGGCAGCCCTGTATGGGATGGACTAAGTGGAGAGAAGCCTGAATAATAGGGAATATGTTACTACCATCACTGAAAAGCTGGGACTTGAGTGGGCTGTAGGTCTACCTATGGAGATGGAGAAGGTTCCTCCAGGAGATAGTGTCCAAAGGAAATTGGGAGGATTAATCTTAATCCCTTGAAAGAGGAAGGATTAAAAGGATATCACCTACATTTTTGAGTCTGGGGAAACATTGAAGACCTGGCTAGTAATTATGGAATTAGGATCCTGTGCCACTAGGATAGAAAAGCATTAGTCTTGCTAGGTTTAGGGATAAGGAAGGAACAGACATTACACAGATCCTATATAGCTAAGGTGTAACTCAGGATCAGATGAGTTACATTTGAGTTCATCATGAATCTTCTAGAAGGAGAGTAGGTAAGATTTTTGAGATTAACTCTTCCTTCACAACAGCAGGGACCACAGTTTATATATCTATTCCCAGCACATAGCACACTGTGTGGGGCATACTGGGCATTCAGCATATGTTTGAAAAATGAATGGAGGGACAGATTGATACAGCAAATGAAATGGCAAATGAAGGTAGTGGCCATAAAGCCCCTTCAAGCAAATAGGAGTGGGAATGAGTCAAATACTGTCCAGATGACTTGGAGTGGGCAGTAATTGGGAACAGTTCCCTGGAGGGATGAGGGTCTTCAGTGTGACAAGCTAAGAGATACACCAGGGATAACATGCATTTATTTAGCACTTTACAGCACCGGTCACAATCTTTGTCTCATTTGACCCTTACAACAAGCCCTGGGAGACTGCAGTTCAGTGATTGTTCTCTTCATTTTGCAAATTAGATAACTACAGCTTATGGAGGTTAAGAGAGCAGCCAGGGTCCCCGGTGAGTAAGTAACAGAGCTGGGGCTTGAACCATGGCCGTAGGACTCTGAGATCAATGTCTCCAGCAGACTCCAACACATCATCTCCCAACCATATCTGAGGTTGGTTCTCTAATTCAGATCCCAGGGAAATTTTCAGTTATCTTTTCTTCTCCCCCCCCCCTTTCCCCTGCTACTGATATTGCATTGCAGCAGAAATTGAGGACAAAGCGCAAGAAGAAAATTAGCAGTGGGGGTGGGATGCCAATGTTGCAATAAATGGTGTAGAGAGGCAGAGAGAGGCAAAGAAGAAGATAATTAATTTACTAGTAGCTCATCCCTCCAGGGATACACGTTTTAAATGTTACCTCTTTATCCTGTGTAAGTACTGAAAACTCTGCCCCTCTGAGAATGCAATATCTAATTGTGGTTCTAATTGTCATGAAGTCTTCAGGACTCTGAAACTCCATGGATATCCTTGTGTCGCCGTGGCTGCTGTCCTTGTCCAGGAGAGACTGGCAAGAAGATAAGCCGGCTCTTTCCTCCTTGGATTTTGACATTGTCTGCCTGCTCTCTTGGCTAGTTCAGAAATCCATTTACTACCAGGTATTTCTTTTCATGGATTCGACTCCTCTTGCTCAGGCTGATTGAATGCAAATGGCTAGAAATAGTGAATTATGTTTATTTCTCACATCTGAGACTCTACAGCAAGCTCATGCAATTTCTGTGTCTGCAAAAGACTCTTTGAGCCTGGAGTTCATTCAGGTGAGACTGTTCGGTACCCAACACGGAGTTTAGCAGGTGGAGAAGTCTGATCTGCCAACCAGTCCAGTCCTAGATTCTGCTGAGCACCAGTCAACTTCTGCATTGGGCACATAAAGCATAAACCTTAGATCAGTTGATCCTTGCACCATTCCAACAATGTCTACATCAGATTCACATTGTAAAAATAAGGAACCTGAGGCTTAGAGAGATTAAAACTTTGCCCAAAGATGATGGCACAATTACATGCTTTACATTCCCTTCACTCAATTTGTCTCTGTAAAAGAGCTATCAAAATACAGATAAAGTACTTGACTTGCATCATTTCTTTTGATTATTCTTCACAAAAGCCCTGGGAGACAGAACAGAAAGTCACTGCATTCTGGGATGCCTGGGTGGCTCAGTCGGTTAAGAATCCAACTCTTGATTTTGGCCCCTCATCTGTTGGTCTCCACACTCAGTGGAGAGTCCAATTGAGATTCTCTCTCTCCCCTTCTCCCTCTGCAACCCCCCCCCCCACTTTCTCTCTCTCTTTAAAAAAAAAAAAAAAAAAGTCACCACATTCCAAGAAAAGAAATTGAGATTCAGCATTGAAATCATTTGTCCAAATTCCACTTGCTACCCTTTCAGGCCAGGTGTGTTTGCACACCAGACTGCTAACTCTTAGGTAAACAAAAGGACAGGTAAATGTTCCTATTTGTGAGAAATAGAACAAGTTCTGAGGTGCTGCTAAGAAGAGTGGACACCCTGGAGTCTGTTGCTGGCAATGCTGAGGCCGGGGGACCAGGGAAGAGATGGGCCAGGCACCGGTAGAGTGTTTCCAGCAGGCAAGGGAGGCAGCTCTGCCCACAGGTAACAGTTTTGCCAAGGACTAACCTATTTTCAGATCTTCCTTTGCAACTAACTTCTTTTTTTCTGCTATTTTCTCCTCTTCTCCCAAATATTACAGTCATTTAAATTAACATGTGTAATTTTGGGCCTAAAGAGAAGCAGGCATTCAACCTGAAATAAATTTAATTTATTCAGCCTCTATTTTAAATTATAATCACATTTCTTCCTCACAGAGGCAGGGTGAAAAAGTGGAAAAGAACATGACTGGGCATCAAAAAACCCATTCCCCAGCCTGAGTTCTGTTCCTGACATCAAGGCCTGTATTTGTGGGATGTTCCCTTCCTGGTTTCTTATCCCGGGGTGATGAATAAAATGCAATGTACTTGATTTTATTTAGGTACACATATGCATACCTTGATCTTATATATTATTCGAATATATATTTTTGTGTTTGAAAGTAAGGTTCTGCAAAAGGGTCTATAAGCTTAAAATTCTATGTGTATGTGCAAATAAAGCACATAGGCCAAAGGGTCTGTAGTACAAAATAAGTATAAATCTTTCTCTGGACTTCGTTTTGTTGGTTTTGAAATGGAAGTGTCGAAGAAATGGTAAGGAAGTCCTTTCTAATTAGTACATTTTATGATTTATTAATGTAATTTCTCTGGAGGATTTTTGTATAGTCAAGTATCTCAGTACTCCCCAGCTTTTCCTCTTTCACCCACTGATGGGGAAATCAGGTTTTCTCTTAGTCTCCTTCTCATTCTTATTTTCTTCAGAGCCCTTAAGATTTGAAGTCCTCTTGCTAACACCATTTTTAGTGGTTAGTCTGAGCAAGGCTCACCCACACTGGCAGTGGCTCCCTTTTCCGTTACAGAAGGTGGGAAAGAAAGACATCCTCTCCTTCCCTGTTCCACTCTGACATTGGTAGCCTCTGCAAACCACATCAAGTATTGTTAAATATGCTAACATTCTTAATTTAGGGGTTGGGTAAACTGAGAAGGCCACTACAATTTAAAGGGAACCAGGAATGAAGTTGTTGCCCTCAGAATGCCCCCATCACCTCAATGCCCCCATCATCTCAAGAGTCACATTCCACCAGAGGGGTATCCCCATGCTGGCTTCCAGCACACATTCTTGCCTCAAGATTGCAATGAGGCTCACAGTCCCCACTCTCCATTCTAAGATCCTATCCCTTCCCTCAGATTGGGTCACTCAATTCTAACCTGAATGTGACAGCCATGTAGCTGGGATAGAATTCATGCTCACTCTACCCAGTCTCCAGTTTGCCATGCCTCTCATGACATCATGTGTGGTTGGTGACAAGACAATCAAGCACACATTTTGTAAAAAAGAATATTTCTCCTTTTATCAATCCCTACTCTTTTTGTTGTAGGGAGAAGTATGGGGCTTTGTTCAGCTCTGTTTAGAAACTAATATTATCTTGCATGCACACACACACACACACAACACACAGTCAAACACACTTGCACACACAGTTTGCACACGTTTCATGGCTATTTTTTCTGTGGCCTGTGGAATTCTGTTCCATCCACCATTAAATATGTAGGTCCAAACTCTCTCTAGAAGGAAATGGGGGGATATGTGCTCAATTCCTTCTGTAACTCTAATAATAGGAACAAGGAAGAATTAGATTTTCCAAGGGGAATGAGACCAAGCAAAATTTGATGTTGAATGAACACATTGTCAGAGCTAGAGGTGGTTTAACCAACTCTGCCAAGGGGGCAACATTTTCAGTTGAGACACCTGGCTTTCAAATTGTGTGGGTTTAGGAGCACCTGGATCGCTTAGTCACTTAAGCATCTGACTCTTGGTTTTGGCCCAGGTCATGATATCAGGGTCCTGAGATCAAGCCTCACATCAGACTCAGCTCAGTGAAAAATCTGCTTGTCCCTCTCCCTTTGCTCTAACCCCAACTCTCTCTCTCTCTCTCTCTCTCTCAAATAAATAAATAAAATCTTTAAAAAATAAAAATAAATAAAAATATATAAAAGTGTATGGACTTATTTTGAGGCAAAGGCAAGGGACTTATACATGATCTAAGATGGTGCCACTCCTGGCACCTAACTTGGTGACATATACAGAAGCCAGAAAGAGAAGTGGCAGGGCCTGGGGCTGTCATCTGCCTTATCTTCAATAGAATTAAATAAACAGAACAGTCATAAAGCCTGTTCTCAAAAATCATCACTGATGTGGAGATAGAGGAGAAAATGAAATGCCTGTTACATTCTACTCAATTTACATGGTGATCTCAGCTCATTTCCTAAGAGTCTGGTCTGTCAATAGCTCAAGTAAATACAAGGATATCTTTCCTGTTGTGAGCAGAGGAAGCAATCACATTTTAGAAGAAGGTAAATTATTAATGTTCTTAAATTCCCCTAACAGATTAAAGTTCTTCGTGACCCTTGTCTAGTCAGGATCCTACATAAGGTTTCAAATTTCACCACCTACAAGATTAGTCACAGCTTAGCCTCAGAGTAATCCAGACTAGTGATGTTTTCCTAGATGTAGCATAGGTGCCCACATTTGGAGAGACTGACTTGTAGTCCAAAACCTGGAGTTGAGTCCCTGGTTAACAAGGTTTACCTCAGACATACTGTCTTAGCAAAAATAACTCTCCTTGGTACTTATATCAGTTTGGCTTCTCATAAAGGTATCAAAGAGCCTTCAACTATTTACTCACTAGTAGTTCTCCTCTATAGGTATAGAAAATGAAGAGTTATAGAAGTGAAGTAAAATAATTGCTTTCTTAACAACTATTTATAATTATTATAATTATATTGTCATATTTTATAATATATATTATATTGTTATAATTGTTTTATAACAAAAACAATGATTGTTTTTTAACAATCGCAAATCATGGCTGTCATACACGAGTCCCTAGAATGGCAGTCCATTTTACCAACACGGTCCAATTCTGTTTTCCAGTTAGCCCCAGAAGGTGGAATGTATTTTTCTACTTTGTTGAATGAGGAAATGAAGTCTCAGAAAGGCTAAGGAAATTGCCTTATGTCACCAGGTGATAAGGGGGGAGCTGTGATTTCAGCTGTGCTCAATCTATAGGCAGAGTCCACACTATACCTCCACTTGGAACTTCCTCTTGATTCCATCTCTTTTCTATAGGCAGGCCAGCCTGCCACCACAGGTCATTTTTAATACACAAGCTCTCCTGGCCAGGTTGTTTCTGGTTGAAGGATTTCAGTCTAGTGTCTCTGCAGTTAGGATCTCTCCTGCTTATACCTTTTTCCTTTCCTTCTATTTGTCTTAGTAAGTACAATATCCTTCTTAAAATAAATATCAGGTTTATATCATTCTGCTAAATTGACATTTCTGGTTCTTAATTGCTTCCATAATTCCTGCATCCAGTTTCTGCTTCTTTCCAGAACTCTTCAGTTGGGCATCTGTAGATGTCTTTGTTTGTCCCATGTTGCACTTAGCTTTTTCATTCAAAAACTGCTTCCTCCTCTTTTAGTTCACATTCCTATTCATGCACACACAATCCTTGTATAAAACTTTTGCTAGAGTTTTTTTTTTTTTTTAATGAAACTTTTTTCTTTTTTTCATTTCTTTTATTAACATATAATATATTATTTGCCCCAGGGGTACAGGTCTGTGAATCATCAGGCTTACACATTTCACAGCACTCATCATACCACATACATTCCCAGTGTCCATAACCCAGCCACTCTATCCCTACCTCGTCACCCCACAACAACCCTCAGTTTGTTTTGTGAAATTGTCTCTTATGGTTTGTCTCCATCTCAATCCTATCTTGTTTCATTTTTTCCTTCCCTACTCACACACAATTCCTTGCCCTGCCTTTCAAATTCCTCATATCAGAGAGATTGTATGATAATTGTATTTCTCTGATTAACTTATTTTGCTCAGCATAATACCCTCTAGTTCCATCCACGTCGTTGCACATGGCAAGCTTTCATTTCTTTTGATGGTTGCATAGTATTCCATTGTATATATATGCATATACAACATCTTCTTTATCCATTCATCTGTTGATGGATATTTAGGTTCTTTTCATAGTTTGGCTATTGTGGACATTGGTGCTATAAATGTCCCCTTCGGATCACTACATTTGTATCTTTAGAGAAAACAGCCAGTAGTGCAATTGCTGGGTCATAGGGTAGCTCTATTTTCAACTTTTTGAGGAACCTCCATACTGTTTTCCAGAGTGACTGCACCAGCTTTCATCTCCACCAACAGTGTAAGAGAGTTCCCCTTTCTCCACATCTTGGCTAACAACTGTCTTTTCCTGACTTGTTAATTTTAGCCATTCTGAATGGTCTGGGGTGGTATCTCATTGAGGTTTTGATTTGTATTTCCCTGATGCCGAATGATGTGGAGCTCTTTTTCATGTGTCTGTTGGCCATTTGGATGTTTTCTTTGCAGAAATGTCTGTTCATGTCTTCTGCCCATTTCTTGATTGGATTATTTGTTCTTTGGGTGTTGAGTTTGAGAAGTTCTTTATAGATTTTGGATACTAGCCCTTTATCTGATATATCATATGCAAATATCTTCTCCCATTCTGTCAGTTGTCTTTTGGTTTTGTTAACTGTTTCCTTTGCTGTGCAAAAGCTTTTGATCTTGATGAAGTCCCAATAGTTCATTTTTGCCCTTGCTTCCCTTGCTTTTGGCAATGTTCCTAGGAAGAAGTTGCTGCGGCTGAGGTTGAAGAGGTTGCTGCCTGTGTTCTCCTCAAGGATTTTGATGGATTCCTTTCTCACATTGAGGTCCTTCATCCATTTTGAGTCTACTTTTGTGTGTGGAATAAGGAAATGATCCAGTTTCATCCTCCTGCATGTGGCTGTCCAATTTTCCCAACGCCATTTATTGAAGAGACTGTCTTTTTTCCATTGGACTTTTTCCTGCTTTGTCGAAGAGTAGTTGACCATAGAATTGAGGGTCTATTTCTGGGCTGTCTATTCTGTTTCATTGATCTATGTGTCTGTTTTTGTTCCAGTACCATACTGTTTTGATGATTACAGCTTTGTAATAGAGCTTGAAGTCTGGAATTGTGATGCCACCAACTTTGGTTTTCTTTTTTTTTTTTTTAAGGTTTTTTTTTTTTTTAACTTATTTGTTTGACACAGAGAGAGATATTACAAGTGGGCAGAGAGGCAGGTAGAGATAGAGGGGGAAGCAGGCTCCCTGTTGAGCAGAGCGCCCAACTCGGGGCTCAATCCCAGGAACCTGGGACCATGACCTGAGCTGAAGGCAGAGGCTTAACTCACTGAGCCACCTAGGTGCCTCTGGTTTTCTTTTTCAACATTCCTCTGGCTGTCCGGGTTCTTTTCTGGTTCCATATGAATTTTAGGATTATTTGTTCCATTTCTTTGAAACAAATTTATGGTATTTGGATAGGGATTGCATTAAATGTGTAGATTGCTTTAGGTAGCACAGATATTTTCACAGTATTTGTTCTTCCAATCCATGAGCATGGAACATTTTTCCATTTCTTTGTGCCTTCCTCAATTTCTTTCATGACTACTCTATAGTTTTCTGAGTACAGATTCTTTCCTTTGGTTAGATTTATTCCTAGGTATCTTATGGTTTCTGGATGTAATTGTAAATGGGATCAACTCCTTAATTTCCCTTTCTTCTGTCTTGCTGTTGGTGTATAGAAATGCAACTCATTTCTGTGCATTGATTTTATATCCTGACACTTTACTCAATTCCTGTAAGAGTTCTAGCAGTTAAGGAGTGGAGTCTTTTGGATTTTCCACATTAAGTATTATATCATCCATAAAGAGTGAAAGTTTGACTTCTTCTTTGCCAATTCAGATGCCTTTCATTTCTTTTTGTTGTCTGATTGCTGAGGCTAGAACTTCTAGTACTATGTTGAACAGCAGTGGTGATAGTGGACATCCCTGCCACATTCCTGACCTTAGGTGCAAAGCTCTCAGTTTATCCCCATTGAGAATGATATTCACTGTGTGTTTTTCATAAATGGCTTTGATGATATTGAGGTATGTACCCTCCATCCCTATACTTTGCAGAGTTTGATCAAGAATGGATGCTGTACTTTGTCAAATACTTTTTTAGGCCTCTATTGAGAGTATCATATGGTTCTTGTTCTTTCTTTTATTAATGTATTGTATCACATTGATTGATTTGCAGATGTTGAACCAACCTTGTAGCCCAGGAATAAATCTCAATTGTTTGTGGTGAATAATCCTTTTTTATGTACTGTTGGATCCTATTGGCTGGTATTTTGGTGAGAATTTTTGCATCCGTGTTCATCAAGGGTATTGGTCTATAATTCTCCTTTTTGATAGGGTCTTTGTCTGGCTCTGGGATCAAGGTAATGCTGGCCTTATAAGATGAGTTTGGAAGTTTTCCTTCCATTTCTATTTTTTGGAACAGTTTTAGGAGAATAGTTATTAATTCTTCTTTAAATGTTTGGTAGAATTCCCCTAGGAAGCCATCTGGCCCTGGGCTCTTGTTTGTCAGGAGATTTTTGATGACTGCTTCAATCTCCTTACTGGTTGTGAGTTTGTTCAGGCTTTCTACTTCTTCCTGGTTCAGTTTTGGTAGTTTACATGTCTCTAGGAATGCATCCATTTCTTCCATATTGTCAAATTTGCTGGCATATAGTTGCTCATAATATAATCTTGTAATTGTTTGTATTTCTTTGGTTTTGGTTGTGATCTCTCCTCTTTCAATTATGATTTTATTAATTTGGGTCCTTTCTCTTTTATTTTGGTAAGTCTAGCCAGGGGTTTGTCAATATGATTAATTCAAAGAATCAGCTCCTAGTTTCGTTGATTTGTTCTATTGTTTTTTTGGTTTCTATTTCATTGGCTTCTGGTCTGATCTTTATGATTTCTCTTCTCCTGCTGGTTTTAGGCTTTCTTTGCTGTTCTTTCTCCAGCTCCTTTAGGTGTACAGTTAGATTGTGTAATTGAGACCTTTATTGTTTCTTGAGAAAGGCCTATATTGCTATATACTTTTCTCTCAGGACCACCTTTGCTATGTCCCAAAGATTTTGAACAGTTGTTGTTTTCATTTTCCTTTGTTTCAAGGGAATTTTTAAAGTTCTTCTTTAATTTCCTGGTTGACTCATTCATTCTTTAGTAGGATGCTCTTTAACCTCCATGTATTTGAGTTCTTTCCACCTTTCCTCTTGTGACTGAGTTCTAATGTCAGAACATTGTGGTCTGAAAATATACAGGGAATGATCCCAATCTTTTGGTACCAGTTGAGACCTGATTTGTGACCCAGGATGTTATCTATTCTGGAGAATGTTCCATGTGCCCTAGAGAAGAATGTGCATTCTATTGCTTGGGATGGAATGTTCTGAATTTATCTGTGATGTCCATCTGGTCCAGTGTGTCATTGAAAGCCTTTATTTCTTTGTTGAACTTTTGTTTAGATGATCTGTCCACTTCACTGAGGGGGGTGTTAAAGTCCCCTACTATTATTGTATTATTGTCAATGTGTTTCTTTGATTTTGTTATTAATTGGTTTATATAATTGGATGCTCCCATGTTAGGGGCATAGATATTTAAAATTGCTAGATCTTCTTGTTGAACAGACCCTTTAAGTATGATATAGTGTCCTTCCTCATCTCTTATTATAGTCTTTGACTTAAAATATAATTTATCTGATGTAAGGATTGTCACCCCAGCTTTCTGTTGATGTCCATTAGCATGGTAAATTGTTTTCTACCCCCTCACTTAAAATCTGGAAGTGTCTTTGGGTATAAAAAGAGTTTCTTGTAAACAGCATATCAATGGGTCTTGTTTTTTTAATCCGTTCTGATAACCTATGTCTTTTGATTGGGGCATTTAGCCCATTTGCATTCAGGGTATCTATTGAAATATATTAATTTAGTGCCATTGTATTGCCTGTAAGGTGACTGTTACTGTATCTTGTCTCTGTTCCTTTCTGGTCTGTTACTTTTAGGCTTTTTTTTTTTTTTTTGCTTAGAGGACTCTTTTCAATATTTCCTGTTTGAAATATTGGTTTGGTGTTTGCAAATTCTTTTAATTTTTGTTTGTCCTGGAAGCTTTTTATCTCCCTTCTATTTTCAATGACAGCCTCGCTGGATATAGTATTCTTGGCTACATATTTTTCTTGTTTAGTGCTTTGAATATTTCATACCAGTCCTCTCTGGCCTGCCAGGTCTCTGTGGATAGGTCTGCTGCCAATCTAATGTTTCTACAGATCTCTTATCCCAAGCCCCTTTCAGGATTTTCTCTTTGTCACTAAGACTTGTAAGTTTTACTATTAGATGTTGGGGTGTGGAGCTATTTTAATTGGTTTTGAGGGGGGTTCTCTGTGTCTCCTGGATTTTGATGCTTGTTCCCTTTGCCATATTAGGGAAATTCTCTACTGTAATTTGCTCCAATGTACCTTCTGCCCCTCTCTCTCTTTCTTCTTCTTCTGGGATCCCAATTATTCTAATATTGTTTCATCTTATGGTATCACTTATCTCTTGAATTCTCCCCTTGTGGTCCAGTAGTTGTTTGTCTCTTTTGCTCAGCTTCTTTATTCTCCATCATTTGGTCGTCTTTATCACTAATTCTCTCTTCTGCCTCGTTTGTCCTGGCAGTAAGAGCCTCCATTTTTTTTTTTTTAATTGTACCTCATTAATAGCCTTTTTAAAAAATTTCAGCTTGGTTAGATTTTAGTTCTTTTATTTCTCCAGAAAGGGATTTTATTTCTCCTGAAAGGGATTCTCTAATATCTTCCATGCTTTTTTTTGAAGCCCAAGCAGCACCTTGATAATTGTCATTCTGAATTCTAGTTCTGACATATTACTAATGTCTATATTGATTAGGCCCATAGCCATTGGTACTGCTTCTTGTACTTTTTTAAAAAAAATTTTTTGATTGAGTTTTTCCACCTTGTCATTTTATACAGATAAGAATAGATGAATGAGAGAACAAAATACTAAAAGGGTGGCAAAGATCCCAGAAAAATATATACTAACCAAATCAGAAGAGACCCAAAACCAGAGGGAGGAGAGAGGGGGAAAATTTAAAAAATAAAAAATAAAAAAAATTATATATATATTAGACTGGTGAATAGAACAGAGCCACCCACCCACTTGATTTGGGGTGTATTCTGGTCTCTTAGAAGAAACAACCTCCCAAAATTTTAAAGAAAGAAAAACTTATATATATATATATATATATATATACACAAAAATAAAAGTAAACATGATGAAGTGATGGAATATGACTGTAAAGATGAAAATTAAAAAAGATTCTAAAAAGTGAATTGATAAGACAAGAAGTTAGTTCAAAAAAGAAAAAAAAAAAAAAGAGGAGAGAATGTGATCAGGCTGCCATGCACTAGATTTAGAGTGTATTTTGATCTGTTAGAAGAAATTGTACCCCAGAATTTTAAAGGGAAAAAAAAACCTATATGTATACAAAAAGTAAGTTTAAATACAATGAAGGGAGAGAATATGACTATAACAATGAAAATTTAAAAATATATTTTTAAGAAGGTATTGATAAGATAAAATAGTTTAAAAATGTTAAAATAGGAAATAGGTAAGTTTAAAAAATAGAAAAAGAAAAAAATAAATTTAAAAAGTTAACTTGGAAAGACTAAAGCATCATGGGGAAAAAGCCATGAATTCTATGTGCTGCATTCTGCTAGCTCTGGAATTCTGTAGGTCTCATTGATAGGTGAACTTGGTCTTGGCTGGATGTTCTTGCTGATCTTCTGGGGAAGGGGTCTGTTGCAGTCATTCTCAAATATCTTTGTTCGAGGTGGAATTTCACCACCTTTGCCAGGGGCCAGGCTAATAATTTGCTCAGGTTCACTCTCTCGGTAACTTTTGTTCCCTAAATGCTTTCTGCAAAGCTTGGAGGATGGGAATGAGGATGGCAGCCTCCAAATCTCTGGCCTGTAGGAGCAGAGAGCTTGTGGCCCCATTCCTGAATGTGCCCTCAGAGAAAAGCAGTCAATCCTTCCTGTCTCCCTGGTCTCCTGCCACACTCCATGCTCACCCAGCCTGTGACCCAGTATTTCTATCTCTGGAGCATGGTCCCATTTGGAGTCTCCAGATCCAGCAGATTCCTGCAGCACACTCCCACACTGTCCCTTCCCAGTGGAGGAAGGAGAGGTTCTCCCTGGATCTGCTGTTTGTGGGGTCCCTAGTTGGAGAACAGTGGACTGAATGTGCCTTGGATCAAGGTATAAGGTAACCCCAAGCTGAGAGCATAATCCTCAGCTCTGTCTCTGTAGCCAGCTTTCCTACTCCAATACCCGGCAGCTCTGCCACACTCGACACCCCTGGTCTTTTTGTAACCCTGTGGGTCCTGAGACCACACTGTCCCTGTGAGGGCTCCACTCCCCACTTAGCCTCTGGAACGTCTTCCCTCAGTGGAGCAGACTTCTGAAAGTTCCAATTTTGTGGTCTCTCAATTGCTGTGATCTGGCCACTCCCCCAAGATCTATCTTTTCGTCACTTCGGATTCACTTCTCTGCACATCCTGCCTTCTGGAAAGTGGTCTATTTTCTGTTCCTAGAATTGCTGCTCCTCTACTCGTCTATCTCCTGTTGAGTGTGTAGGTGTTCAAAATGGTTTAATAACTGTCTAGCTGAACTCCTGGACCTGATGATATTTCAGTCTCCTACTCCTCCACCATCTTGCTTCCTCCTAACTTTCGCTTAAGTTTTGACCCTTCTTTCTCTTTTGCTTCTCTATCAAAGCAGATGAATCCAATGAAGTTTTTCCCTTCCTTTCTGTTCCCACAACCACCACCATCGAAGTGCAGAATCTCACTCCTCAGTGAATTTTTTCACATCCTAATTGCTACCCAATCTTCAGTCTCTGCCTCCTTATAATCCAATTTAGTGCCATTGTCTTAGTATTCCTGATGCACCATCTTATCATGTCATCTCCCTTTCCTCATAACTTCAGTGACTCCCTATTGACAATAAAGTCAAATTCTCTTAGATCACTTTTCCAAGTGCTAAGCAATTCATGGTCAAACCTACTTTCCACTCTCACTTTCTATTATTCTGTCTGCGTATCTCACACACCACATAGTTAGACTTGTCCTTGTAAAACCCCCACCCACCATGTTCTGCCTTCTTTTTAGCTTCTTATACTATCTATCTGTCTTGAATATATTTTTCTTTGGATTTCCAAATTCTGCAGACCCTTTTGAGCAACACCATCCCATAGAGCTCTTACCTGCCCAATAGCCCTTTCAGTGATGATGGAAATGTTCTATATATGCACTGTCCAATGTGGTAGCCATTAGTCACAGTGGCTTTTGAAAATGAAATATGGCTAGTATGACTGATAAACTGAATTTTTAGTATTATTTCATTATAATTAATTTAATTTAAAATGGCCACACAGGCTAGTGGTGATACTATTGGACAGCACAGTTTTAGATTTTAAATATCCAAAGCCAAAGCCTTTCTTTGGAATTCTAATGCCATTTTACCTACACTTACTTAAGATAGTTGAAACTTTTTCTCTTACATTTCAGGTACTGGTGGATTTTACTCTTTTCCCTCTCTAGATTATAATTTCCTTAAAGGCAAGAGCCAGAGTTAGCTTCGTAATTTTTTATATGGGTTCAGTTTAAGGATTGTAATCTGAATTGGCATGACCAATGAACAAATTTATATTAAATGTTACTAATCTGTAAAAATAATAGCAAAATATCTTAAATTGGAGGTTACTGGAGACACTATCACAAAAAGCAACATCTACCTTGGATTTCTTACCTTTGTTTCCCTGTGCTTAGGATGGATTGCTGTCCACTGTAGGCACTGAAAACATTTCTACTGAGTTCTTAGTGAAACTTTTTTTTTTTTTTAATTTCAGAATTTAGAGTTCCTAGGGAAAGATCTGATACAACCGCTTTCATTTAGTGCATTGAAAATCACCTCCAAACAAGATGCCTCAGTGGGCAGCCCAGGCAAGTGGAGCTGAAAGTGCATGCACCCAGCCTGCTGCAATAAACATAATGGGATGAGGGATGTCTTCTGATTGGCCAGCAAGCAGACATTAATGGCCAGTTAGCAACTGTGTTCAGGTCAATTAATTTATATTTGTATTTTGCAAACTAAAAGTTGCCCTGTTAGATTATTGATTCGTTGTCCCTGTATTCAATTTGTTTTTAATTGCACCATTGCTGGGCCAAGCCCTCCCTCCTGGAAAGCTCACAATAAATCTGCCACCATCTCAACAATCAACAATAAATGTGTCTCTTCATGTCATTATTAATATGTCTGTTGGATTGGTTCATTACCATGGTTAACAGTTTATAAGAGCTGAGTGGCACACTGCCAGGAGGATTCCTTTTCCCAAGGGCTATTTTGTCGTGATAGGATTGATGTTCTCACGGTTGCATGTGTCTGAGGAAAGGGGCCTGGTACTTAATTTAAGTAGCAGGAATACTGGCTACCTAATCCTCTTTTTATCATAAACAGCTTTAGAAGAAGGTATTGTTGGAATAGAGATTTTACCCTCTCTTACAATTCTTCTTCTTACTTCCTATTCTCTTTTTATCTTCTTAATTTCTGTCCAGATAGACTTTTCCCTCTCCAAAATGATATACTAGGTACATGGGTGATCTAAAATCCCCAAGGAAGGGAACATGAGTTCCCCAGGAGCTGGAGTTTTATGATCGTTATCATTGTTAATTGAAAGCAAAGGGGGGCTCCCTATATTTGATGTGTGAATGGCGACCATCAGACCTAAAGAAATACAGAATATCACCTTAGTTAAGGTCAGTACTGGAAAAAAAAAAATAAGCTTTATGTTAGACTAGAGATAATCATTAATTATCTTATTGTTATTGGCTCTTGTAGGTAGTAGAATTTTTTCAGGGGAAAAGTGCAGATTTTAAATGAATTTAGAAGTTGGCAGAAGAGATTCTCTGTGTCCCAGAAATGCCAAGTGAAAAATCTGGATGGAGCAGAGAGTGCTTTATAAAACTTCCACAGTGGCCTGAGATCTAATAACAGTCCAGACGTTTGTCATTTCCACGGCACTAGTTGCTCTAGGACAAGAAATATGGTCTCCCTCAGACACAGAATTAACAGTCAATTTTTGGTTCTGGATATAGATTTTATACTCAATTTACTACAAACAACATCCACACACATAACTTCTGTCCTTTGCACAAAGTTCTCCAAAACAGATCAAACAGAAGTTGTTGCAAGAGTGGGACATGGGGGAGAGGGGTGACACCTGTTGTTTCACTGGATAAGAGTTCAAGTATCCCAGCAGAGTGGAGGGCAGGGGGTGTGGGGCCTGGCCCAGGAAGATTTAGAAAACAAGGAGACAAGAGAAAGAGATGGAAGAACTGAGAGGTGCTTGGGGGAGTGCCACAGAGATTCAGGGAGGGTGACACTCAAAGTGTAGGGAGCAAAGAAAGGTGGACAGGGGTCAAGAGAAAGGGACACAGGGGATAGAGGAGTACAGTCCCCAGGTACTGAGGACATTTGCCCGGTGGAGGTGGGAAATCCATAGGCCAAGCTCAGCTGCTCTTGGCTCCTGAGGCTCTCCATGTGGGCTTCTCTAGCGCTACACACATTGTAAGTTGTTTGTAGGACACCCCACACTTCTTTCCACAAATGGCCTACCCTCTACTTGTTTCCCTGTTACTCTGCTTGAGCTCATTCAGCACATCCTCTGCAAGAGGCTGAAAGAAACTGAAGCAGTCACCCAGTGGACCATCAGGCTCAGGCAAGACTTTGGAATTCCACCCTCTGCCCTGTTCCTGCTCCCCAGACACCAACAGTGTGAACTGGTCACAGCTCAGGCAAATGAAGGTTGGGTTTATGTTTCTAGGATGCTCAAATACCAATGGCAATCTAGCAAAAAAAAGGCTGTGTTCATGATAACCAAACCTTAATTAGAACATACACAGAAGAGAAACCTGGTCACCTAGTTGCTCCCAGGTAGGAGGTGTGCACAACTTACCTTCTGCTTTGGCCCCTTCTTCTGGGACCTTAAATGAGTTACTTAACCTACGTTTCAGTGTCTTTACCTATAAGTTGTAGGAAATAAAGCCTGCCCTACCTCTTCCATACGACTGTTGTGCATGAAGTGGACAGCACTCCATACTTGACTAGGTCTTATTCTAAGGAAATACTAAAATTATTTGTTTTAGGCTGCTAGGCTAATTTCTGAAAATGCCACTCAGTTTGCATGACAGGCACGAAGTTAAGGTAATTCAGGAATATTTAGAACCATTCACCTCTACTCATCCTAATATAGTTTTAACATAAAAATACAGCCACTGGCCTCATAATGTTTTAATAAATTATACTGGATTTTTGTGGATAATGATCAAACTATGTCATCTTCTGAATATATATAAATCTATGTGTGTTAGGCCCCCTATCCTTGAAGTTTTATGTCTTTCTCCTTATTATCTTTAAATCTTCTTCTCCTATTTTTGATATTGTCATAATATTATAGTCTCACATCCAAGAGGTATTTCTGAAAAAACTACATATAATTGCACTTAGTGAGAGAGGATTAAGAGATGAAATAGACAACTTTGAGGAAAAAAAAAAAAAGAAATAATCACTGAATTGTCATCAAAACTTTTGTCTAAGACTTTGTTTTCCTTAAGAACCTTCCATGCTCACATAAATGTCACTTATGTAAAGAACACAAAACTCAGATACTTTTTTTTTTCTTTTAAGATTTTATTTATTTATTTGACAGAGAAAGCAAGAGAGCACAAGCAGGCAGAGCAGCAGAGGGAGAGGGAAAAGCAGGCTCCCCACTGAGCAGGGAACAAGATTCTGGGCTTGATCCCAGGGCTCTGGGATCATGACCTGAGCCCAAGGCAGACGCTTAACAACTGAGCCACCCAGGTGCCCCAAAACTCAGATACTTTCTGAAGATTACCTCTTTAAGGGGCTATTACTACATACCAAATGACATAGCCTTATCTGGAATGAATTCCCCTTACTGCTATCACATCCAAAATAAAATAAAATAAAATAATAAAAGTCTATGCTCCAGTTTAAAAAAAAAAAAAAATCCATGGCTACAGCACAACCCTCCCCCACTCCAAGTGCCCACTTTAAACACCCTACCGATGTGAGCGGTGATGACAAGCCGTGAGCCCCAGCCATGGCTAATCCAAAGCACCAACAACTAATAACAGAATCAGAAAACGCAAAATATCTACTTGAGGAATAAAGCCTTCTAGTCCCTGGTTCCGCAACAGCAGGGTGGAAAGTGAGGGGACAGGAAAATCAAAGTTTCTTTAAAAAAAATTATCACACATAGAGGCAAAATGTCCCCACAGCAGGAAGGAAAGTGGAAAACACACCAAATCAATCACCTTAAAAATAGGTTTAAAATCTTCTACTACCTAAGATGTAGGTGGGGAGGGAAGAATGGGCCCGGCAGCTTGAAAGTCTTTTATTAAACTGCATGCTGACTACGCGGCACAAACAGGAAAATGCAATTAAGGTCAGGCCATTAAAAAGATGCCCAAGGATAGCTCTGAGAAAGACCAGAGGGTCAATCAGCGGGCACTCAGGCAACTTCCAAAGGAAACTTGGAGAAAGTGCCAGGTGGAAGGTGGGAGCACCTCAGATGGATATTCCAGAGATAAGAACTCCTTGGGGCCTCGCACACCCCCTAAGAGGTGAGAGTATGACAGCAGTGGTGGGAGAGAAGGTGGAGGTGAGAATGCAGGGCTTCCCAGCAACCTGACTTCCAACTGTTGGAAGACAGGTTCTCACCAGTATCATCAGAAGCCTTTGGTTCTATCATTTCAACTGCAGTGGCATCGACCTCCTTTTGGCTAGTGTGTAAGGAACATAGGGGAGCAGAAGGCAATGCCATTTCAAATACGAGTCACTTGAGCATCCCCATAGTCCTGCGGTTGCCCTTCCTCTCCCTCAGACTCCGTCCAGGTCCAGGTGGTACCTGCTGACTATGAACTGGCAGGTGTGGAGCCCTGGGGAGTGCTCACACAGGTCTGCTCAGACCGCACTGAACTAATTCGTTAATGAGGAGCTTGACTTCTCATTAGAAGCTTCACAGAAATGGGGTCAAGAAAAGTCTCCAGGTTCAGGAGCCTTCACTAGGCAGTGCTGATTCCTTGGCTAGTTACAGAAAGCCCAGGCTTGTGAGGACTGCCTCCCCCCTTCTCTCTACATCCCATGCAGCACATAATACCCCCACTTGTGCCTGCTTAGTTCAGGTGCTTCTCCTAATCTGTACTTGCAGGTGTTATAGGAGCCCAGACTTCCTGAGTTTCACCCCCCACCACCATCCCAGGCTGTGGCTCTGTCACATTGGACTGTAACCACAGAGTTACATACCTGATATTCCCACCAAAATGTAAGCACCATGAAGATGGGGACAAAGTTTTCACCACCCTGTGGACAAAAATATTTACCTCCCATGTATGGCACAGGATCTAACACAGATTAGATGCTCAAAATGTTTAATAAATGTGTCTGGCATGTAATAAGCAAATCAATAAGTATTTAAATGGTAAGATGGATGAAAATATTTGATTGAGGGAAACTGAAACAAACTGATTTTGGCATGTTGTGCATACAAAAATAATCTACAGATCCCATATTATTCAGGGATAGCTATGGTGTGAGTCTGGTGGTAACTAACCATTCTTTCTTCCTCTGTAGACTGTAAGAGAATTCTTAACTCAAGACTGTCTAAAACAGTGTTAATTTCCATTCCCGCCCAGACTGTCTCTAATCCTGTGCTGATTCAGGGCCTCCTAATTCTTTCTTTGTCCTACAGAGCCCAAAGCCACCGGCTGAGATTTACTGTCCCACCCCACCCCACTCATCTCCTTGGCTGGAGACAGCGTGCTAATTGCTGTGGGGTTTGTGTGTCCTCAATGCTCAGCCTTCATGACACTCCGGAGTTCATCTATTACACATATCCTGGGCTAGTCCTTTCTGATTCCCATTTGCTGCTGCAGAAGTCTGTGGAGTGCATATAGGACAGCCCTGCTGGTGTGGACAGGTTCTCATAAGGTTTCTAGCAGAAACAACATCAACTACAAAGTGCCCATTCTGGCTGCAGTGAGAGGGGTTTTATAGACTTCTCTGACTTTGGGAAGGGGAAAATAATTTCTAGGTATAATGCAATTTGGAACATGCTCCCATTTTCCCCAGAAACGATTGCCTTGCAGTGATTTTCTGTCGCTGAGAGTAAATGTTCCCAGGGCTGCTGCTCCTGTGAATCAAAGCATTCCTGGTGCTAGGTGAGTGGGGTTTATAGCTCAGTCAGTTCTGGCTACTCACAGGAGGCCTATGCTAACATCTCCTTCCCTCATTCTAATGCTTGCTGAAAGTGCCATTGTTCCCTTTCCTCTTCTACTGCTTTCCTTAATCCCTCTGCCTCTTCCTTAATCCTCTGCCCTGCAAGCAGGTGGTGCTCACCTACATTTTGCAGCAGGGAGAGCCTCTTTGCAAAGGCCCGAGGGCCAGGTCAACTTTGCCAGTACATTTGCATACATTTACATTTAGTTGGCCTGCAAACCTGATGATTATGCAAAGTTCTGCTCCAAGCAAGAAAGGCTTTTGTTTGGATTCAGGAACTCTCCCATTCCATAGGACACAACTAGGTGCTAGCAGCCCTTGAGTTAGTCATTACTATTCAGTGGAAGGGTGCCAGAGTGTGATTGATGGTAATGAAGGTTGGACCCAGGTGTCAGTGGGACAGCTCCAAGTACAAAAGTCACCCAGCTGGGCTCCTGCTTCCAAATCCACATCTCCCCAGTGTCATCTTGCCTATAGTTAGGCGAAGAGTTAGGGGGCTGCCTCTCACATTTTGATAGCATGCCCTCTGGCAAGCTGCTTGAATGGCTTTTGGTGGGCTTGTGTTCTCAGGGCTCTCCTCTTCTCTTCTAGTAAATTCAGCACATCTCTGTGGAAATCAGCTTTCAGGCCACCAGCCTCCTCTTCCTTCAAGTGTTGAAAGCTTTACTGGGTCCCTGATCCATTCTCTTTCTTGTGAGGAACGTAAGGTCCTTAGGTTCAACCATGATGCCAGCATCCTTTAAAGGCAAGGGTCTAGTGCTTGGTTTGCAGAAAATACTTACTTGGTTATAAGATAACAGTATGGTGAGTCAAAAGACCTAGAAACTACTCTAGCATCCATTACTTGCGCTGTCTTAGGCATACAGATTAACTTTCTTAGATCTGTTTCTTGCTGTATAAAATAAGGGAGAAGTCTATGTTCTGTGAAATCCATGCCTGCTCTGAAGTTCCAGATTTTTATGCCTGGGGTTACATATTTTATAGTACATTTTTGTAATTTTGCGCAGATAGCTGTATATTGTAGTCTATCCGTTGTTTCATCTGCTTGTTCACTAAATATTTAATACCTACTAAGTGAAAGCATAATCGTAAGAATATGTTGAGTGTCATCTCTGTATTAAGTGCTTTGTGACAATCCCAAGGATAAAAAACTGTAAACCATCAGCCTGCCTCTCACAGGATGATTTCCACACCTCCTTCCACTATTTTATACTCTGTCCTTGGGGGGCAAGAGATTGATTGTGTCAACAGGAACACCTAAAATATGCAATGTGGATAATAGCACTCGATAATATTTGCTTGAATAGAAATAAGTTGAACCCCACTTGAATTCTAAAATTTGCCCTTATTTTTACATCCTTATTGGGGGAGCGAGGGCAATGATAAGAGAGTGGTCACAACTACATTACAGTTTTCTTTTGTATTTATTCAAAGTGTATTTCAGGGTGGGCACCTGGGTGTCTCAGTGGGTTAAGCGTCTGCCTTTGGCTCAGGTTCTGATCCAAGAGTCATGGAAATGAGCCTCTCAGGTCAGCAAGGAGTTTGCCTCTCCCTCTCCCTGCCCCTGCCCATGGCTCATCCTCTCTCTTGCTATCTCTCTCTCTGTCTCAAATAAATAAATACAATCTTTCTAAGAAATAAAAATAAATAAATAAATAAAAATGTATTTTTGGAAGTGTTGCAACAGGTAAGTGGCTAACTACCAAACTTGTCTTATCTTAAACATTCCAAGGTAGGCTGGGTAGGTCTTTGTCCCTTGGATACCAAACAGTCACTTCTTAAAAAATAAATTCACTTACATAATCATTTATTGAATGTTGATTATATTCATGATATGGTAGGAACTGTGGAGAAGAATGGGGGAAAAGTCCAAGGAAGTTTTCGTTCCCGAAGGGAGACAGAATATATCCTCATAAAATAATTACAGAAAAATTGTTTAAACTGAGCAATAGGTAAAACATATTTTAGTAAAATGTGTATTCGGTATTTAGCATTAGACTATCAGTGTTTATTTACTGTACAAAAAGACCAATTTGGTATTTCTTCCTGGAAGCCTTCGGGGACTTCAAAGACAAAATGTCCAGAATTAAACTCAAATGTTGCCTACAGCAGTGTTTCCCTTTAGTGTTTGGCACCATCATACACTGAGTTCCATGAACCGGAAATATGACCATTCCATCAGATACTTCTCCCCACAGTCCCTTTCATCCTTGGTACCATCTTAGTTGGCTCCTGCTACAAAACAAGTTATGACAGGCTGGGTGACTTAATAGAAATTCATTTTCTCACAGTTCTGGTGGTTAGAATTTCAAGATCGAGGTGCCATTGGGATTGGTTTGTAGGGAGAACTCTCTTCCTGGCTTGTAGAAAATGGCTTTCTAGTTGTGTTCTCACATGGCCATTTCTCTGTACGCATGTGTAGACACAGAGAGAGAGATCTCTTGTCCTATCCATTTATAAGGATGCTAGTTCTATCAGATTAGGTTACCGTGCTTGTGACCTTATCTTATCTTAATTACCTCCTTAAAGGCCCTGTCTCCAAATGCGGTCCCATTGGAGGTTAGAGCTTCAACATATGAAACTTGGGAGGTCATAATTCACTCCTAAACAAGTACCACGTAAAGTAACTCTAGCTTCGAACATCTCAAGCTATTCGTAGTTTAACACAATGAAATTGTATTGCTTGCTCAGATATTCCAACTATCTGGGATCTAGGAGAGGGCAAAGTGCTCAGTTCCATGCAATCATTCCGGAATAAAACCTGACTGAGGTTGTGCCCCTTTCAAAGTGTGGTGACAAGGTCAATCCTGGTCATAGACATCCAGCAGGCTGACTGGAGAGAAGGAAAGATTGAGCATAAAAAGATGTGGGTTTTGTTTGTTTGTTTGTTTGTTTTTGGTGGGGGAAGCTTGTTTTCATCTGTTTGGTTTTCGTTATGGACCAGGGTTCTTGGAAATGGTACACACAACTTCTGCTCACATTCCTGTGGCTAGAACTCCCAGACAGCTAGAGAATATAGTCTAGCTGTATGCCCAAGGAGAGAAGAATAGGTTTGGTGAATAGCAAGCCTGTCTCTGCCATACTAAATCCAGTTCACCATTCTCCAAAAAAACTCCTTTACTGTACCCACCTCTTTCCATCTCTACCACTCAATAATCTAGAACAAGACACTGTTGTCACTCTAATTACTACAAAAACCTACTAAGTTATCTACATCTTCTCTTACAATTTTTAAATGGTAAAATATACATGAAATCTACTATTATAACCATCTTAAGATGTATAATTCTGTGGCAATAAGTATATTCACAATATACGATAAGTATATTCACCATGGCTACTATCAATCTCTATGTAGAACTTTTTCATCATCCCAAACTTAGTATGCGTTAAACAGTAACTCCTTATTCCTTCTTCTCCCCAGCTACGGGTAACCTCTCTGCTTCTACTCTTGACCACCTCAGATTACTCCTGCAGCCCAAATGATCTCCTAAAAAAGTCTAATCACACACACATGCACAATGTTTAGATCCTTAAATGACTTCCCATTGGTCCTAGCAAAATTATAAAAGTCCCTAATGTGGCCTCCATTCCCTGAGAACTCGGATCCACAGCTGCCTCCTGGCCTGATGTAAACAATATCCCCTTTACCCTCTGTGCTCCAGGCACCCACAGTGCTCTTCATTTACAGCTTCCTGACTCACTAGTCTCCTCTCATGTCTGGGTCTTTGTGTTGGCTGCTTTTCCTCTAAGTGTTGTCCCCTCCCCACTTGCCTTGTCAACTCCTATTAACTTCCAGATCTTACCTCCACTGTCACTTCCTCAGCAGTTTGCTCTCAACCTCCTGACTACACCAAACTGGCCTATCATAGAATTTCATAGCATTTTCTATCTCTGTTCTGAGTATTCCTTGTGTTATTATACATACTTTCAAAAGTTTGTAGTAAATAAATCTCCTCCCACTGGACCTTAAATTCCATGTGTGGAGACTGTACTGTTTATGTTCACCATTTTATTTCTGGTACCAAAGTAATGCCTAGCATATAATAGGCATTTGATGAATAAATAATGAATGAACTGATGAATGCTATTGGCACCAGAAGGGGTTGAAATCAGAGTAACACAGAAGATGACTTGGAAGAAAGGAGCATGAAACATTGGTAAAATTGGCCTACAACAAGGAAGAAGACATTCCCTGCTGGATGGAATAGCATAATAAGTTTTTTATTTTAAATTTTAATATTTATTCATTTGCCATGAAGTCTCTTTAGCACATCACTTCTTTTTAAATCATAGTGATAATGATATGATCAGGCTAATATTGAAAAAGAAGAATATTTCTTAATTTTAGAGCATTCCTTTTTTTGGAGGGAAGAGAAAGAAAAACCAGTATTGTTGAATGATAACTACAGAACAGCAATTTCACATGATCCTATATTTGATATTAAAGTTCCTTTAATAGAGTATCTTTGACATTTCTACTACATCCTTGAGAGCTTTAAAAAGAAATGAAACTGAGTCTCAGGGCTATAGAGTAAGGCACTGAGATCACAAATAGGAAGGCTAAATGTAGAACTTAGACATTCAGATTCTCAGATAGGTTTTATCTTTCCTATCCTGGTATCTCCCATTAACACCCTCATATTTCTGTTCTCTAGATATTGAATGAATTCAAAATATAAACCAAACCCATTTAAAATCTTAAAAATATATTTTAACTATGCTCTTCATTCCCAGTCCCTAGAAAACAGATCCTGATTAAATGCTGATGTTTTATTTTTGTACTGAACTCCCAGAGCGAAGTGTGAAGGCAAAGCAAAGGTGGAAAGAGAAGGATGGGAAGCGATAGGTGATGTTGCCTTATCAATACTAGCTGCAGATCGATGATGATTAGGGAGCAACATAGTTGGCCACTTGGTAGGTGTTTCTACTTAGCCATGCAGGAAGTCTATAAACCAGCTCCAGAGAGACTGTGCCTTAAAACTATCTATGATCAGGAAGGATGGAAAGAGGACTTATGACCTGACTCCCTTGCCTCATTTCCTATCTTCCTTTGATATAAGTTTACTTATAAACTTATATAAGTTTATAAACTTATAAACTCATAAGTTTATAAACTTATAAACTCAGACCTCTGGGTTGCATTGCATGGGCCCTGCAGTGACCACTAGGGAAGCTATATCCCCTGCCCTGAAGGATGGCATTTCATCTGGAGTGGGAAGTGGTAGACGACCCAGAGAGTTAGGGTGGTCTTTGTGTTGGTCTGTTGTAGGTTAGCTTCAGATGGCAGAACTACAGGGGGCATGCCTGGATCTGGCCAGTCATAGGGGCTGAGGAAGCTGTGGAAACAGCCAAAGATATGGGAGGAAAGGAGGCCAAGAGAATTTGAGGAGCAATGTAAGACGTCTGATATGCAGGCTTTTGAAAGACTGCAGTATTTGGTGTAGTTAGTTTTTCAATTCGAATCTTCTCTCACACTGGCCAGATGGCGAAAATGTAAAGACTGACAATATTATCTTAGTGGGGATGGGTATCAGCTGACACATTAGACGCTGCTGCTGGGAGTCGCCTCATCTACATTAGAAAGTTGCTTGGCAATTTCTGTTAAACCTAAACATAGGGGCAGCTGGCTCAGTGGGTTAAGCCTCTGCCTTCAGCTCAGGTCATGATCCCAGGGTTCTGGGATCGAGCCCCACATCGGGATCTCTGCTCAGCAGGGAGCTTGCTTCCTCCCCCCACCGCCCCTGCTTACCATTCTGCCTACTTGTGATTTCTGTCTGTCAAATAAACAAATAAAATCTTAAAAAAAAAAAAAAAAAAGGTGAGGGGAAGAGGTGAATATTAAAAAAAAAAAAAAAAACTAAACATACATCTATTTTATTTCCCCTCCCCAATTCAACTTGTATTTTCCCTAAAGAAATTTGTTTAGATACACATTAGAAGACATGAAGAAGAATGTTCACAGTGGATTTTCTTTTATAATAACCCAAAACTAGAAACCACTCAATGCCTGTCAAGATAATAGATTAACAGGTTATGGAATAAACACAATGAAAAACTACACAGCTATAAGTTGAAGAACAAATTGCTAATACAGATGACACTTAGGAATCTCAGAAATCATGGTGAGTGAAGGAAGCCACACACAGAAGAGTACCTATTAGAGTCTTACATATGAAATTCAAGAGAGTCATATTAGTGGCAATCTTTTGGGAAGGTATTAAATAGAAAAGGGCATGATGGACCCTCTGGAAAGAGGAATATTTTATATCTTAATCTGCGTGGTGGTTAAATGAGTGAATACACGTATACAAGTTCACTTAGCTATACATTTGAATCTATACTCTTTGTTGCTTCTAAGTCACACCTCAATCACACACAGGCACACACACACCACAGACTTCCCTTCCTGAGATTTTACAAAGCAAATCTCAGTCACTATGAAAACATACGGATAAAGAGCATCAAAACCCACAGCTTTGGAATTTGTTCATTAAAATCTTTTGTGTAGGAGACAGAGTAAGTTTGTCCTCCATGGAATTTGTAGATTCTACAAGGAAAAGACTGTTTTCAATTGCTGGGGAAGGAACCATCCATTGTCTTCTTCTACATCTAGAGCCTTGACAGCTACAATTAAAATAATGAACGATCAAAGGAAGAACAAACATTTAGGTCAAAACACAAGCCACCAAATGGATCATGTAGACTGCTAAGAGATATTTTCTTTTTGCTCCAAGAAAAATGATGAGGAAAAAAATTGACTCACAAAGAAAACACAGAAGGATGACAAAGCTTTAGTCCAGCAGTAAAGATCAAAATTCAAGTCCCTAGAGCGACAAGAGAAGAATCTCGGGGAGAATAACAATGAGTAGAGGGGAAAGGCATCCTAGAAAGAGGAGTCAGACAAACAAAGACAGGAAGAAAGAGGGCTTCTTACAAAAGAACCAAACATGAAAAGAAGAGAGAGAGGCGCGGAAATCTATAAAAAGGCCACTGAAGAAGCAAAAAGCGCAAAAAAAAAAAAGGACTTGATATGAAAAATAAAAATAAAAAAAGATTAAAAGGAAGGGGTGAAAAGCAGAGCAAAAAGGACTCACCAACTGCTCTGAGGAAAAACATGGCTGTACTAGAAAATTGATGTTTCCAGCAGCAGCAGGGGCTGAGCCTGATGTGGGTCAGGAGGCCAAGTGCCACCTCCCCCACCCACCCACCCCCGCCTCTGCTGTGGCTGGTCAGCCCTGGCAGCTGGACCACAGGATTACTGCTGAGAGGAATCCCAGGGATGGGAGCCAGGACCATCCCTGTTAGATTTCACTGGCCCTGGGTTGAAGCTCTAGGGTGCTGATCAGAGAGTTCTCTCTCTCTCCAAGTTTCCACAGTTTGGGAGGTCATGATGATGGTGTCCTTGGCTTCTGTTTATTAAGGGTGGAAGTATTCATCTCAGTGAATTGGTATTGGAAATCTTTATACAGTGGAACAAGAAAAGGAGCCAGAAACCTGGGCTTGCTACCTAGCCCTCTTCTTACTATGGAGCCTCAGGCAACTGATTATATCTTTTTGAACCTCTACTTTCTCAACTGTGAATTGGGAATAATATCATTTGAGCAATGGTTCAAATGGGATAGAGTTGAAGAAAGATGTTTCATCCATCGTATAGCACTATGGAAGTTCTAGTTATTTACATTAGTATATTTATATTGTAGTTATATTACTACATAAATTTAGTTTTCATGACCAGTTTTGTTATTGAAGGATATTAGGTGGAGACCTTAGGTCATTAGCTAATGAATTTAACCAGGAAAAGCACATATATTCTGCAGGTGTGTCTGGGGTTTAATGGCTGCTGCACAAGGGAAAAAGCTGGCATCTGTTTCTGAGTGGTAAAACCCCTGAGACAGCATGCATAAACCCAAGTTTATTGAGAAGTCTGACTACCTATGAAACGTGAAACAGCCTGGGCTCTAAGCTTCACTTTGCCTGGAAATTTTAAATGGCTCCTTCATGGCCTCCAGTCGTGCCTGCCTAGTGCATTTTGAAGAACTGAAACATTAAAAACAACAACAACAAAACAGAGCTGATTAATTACTGCAAAAGCTGTTTTAGAGGGAAAAAAGAGAAAAGTTGTTGTCCTATTATATTTCTGGAAAAAATGAGCATTTTATCGCTTCTACAAATTGCTCCCTGGAAAGTACTTTCATTTTCTAATTGTTCATAAATTTACTGACAGGTGGTTACACAGTAGGTGTAACATCGTTATTTTCATTTTATTATATACACTGTTTTAACGAGAAAATCTGGAAAGGCTGGGTATTATATATCACTTGATGTACCCTGAAAATGTGTGGGTGGGCAGGCATAGCCCAAGGCTGCCACTTCCCCATGTATCCCTACATCTCTTTTCCTTCACAAAGGGTCAATCTAGACAGTTGTGACTGGTTAGAATACATTAAGGTCTTGACAGTAAAAATAAATCGTTTTTCTATGGTTACTCTTTTGCTTAAAAAAAATAAGATTTAAGAGTCGCTTTCACTTTCACTGAAGGATCTGTCATAAGTTTTCATTACCAGAGACAAAACAAATCTCAGAGTTCATATGGTCACTGAAAAGTTGGTGTTTGGTGACAATTAGTTGTGTTGGACAGATTGCTCTGTTGAACTTAATGTATGTTGGTACATCCACTTGAGACTCTTAACTCTGTGTAGCTGGGAATTACTCCTGCATTGTCTAGCATATCTGTAGCATCTAGCGTTTTGGTAAGGTCTTTGCAGGCACTCAATTGTTGCAGTTGTGAATCATAACTTATTTGCAGAGCTTAATGTATTGATTAATAAAACTATCCTCTCATGGAAATAATAACCTCATGATTTACATAAAGACAACTACAGGCAAATGAGTTCAGCAACTGGGTTCAAGTGTTTATGAGCACAGAGCAGGTGCAAAGAGCATGTATAATTGGCTTCTACCCCCACCTTATTGAAACTGCTTATATCAAGGTTATCATTAACATCCAAGTAGCTGGCTTTATTTCTTCACACACTGCATCCCTCGATAGATTTTGAAGCAGTTTGCCACTCTTTCTTTATAGAAATACTCTTTTCTTGTTTCTGTGATGTTACTTCACATTGTCTGTATGTCTCTACTCACTCCCCAGTCTCTTTCAAGGATGCTTCCTCCACGTTTAACCTTGCATGGCAGGGCTGACTGGGATTCCATCCACACCCTCCTCTGTTCACTCTCTACTCCCCCGTATTGATCTCATTGAATCAAAATTTCCATCCTAGCTCAACAGTATGGATGTTTCTCTTGAATTCCTGAAGCAACCATCTGGTAGCCATACACACTGAGTATCCTGTCAGTCACCTCTACTTCACAGGTCCAAAATGAAGATCTTTATTTTATTATTTTATTTTTCAAAATGAAGTTCTTAGCTCTCCTTATCTATTCCTGTTCTTCCTATTTAATTCTCCTTTTTTTAACTATGGCTCCATTAGAGTGGCCAGATTTAGGGGAAAAAAGGAAAATAGGAAACTGTTAAATTTGAAGTTTAGAGAAGGAGCAAATCATTTTTTTAGTATTAGTAAGTCCCATTCAATGTTTTCTTTAATTTTCATTTTTTTAAATTTTATTTCTTCCAGCTTTGATTTATAATCGACAACAAAAGTTATATATATTTATGGCATAAATGTGACGATTTGACCAACATCATTAAATGTTTAAAATCAAATTTAACTCGGTGTCCTGTATTTTATCTGGTAACCATATATCCTCACTAGTTATGGAGACTGAAACGAGATTATCTCTGACACTTCCTTCTGTCTTCTTCCTTCAAAGAAAAATGATCACCAGTGTATTTAAGTCCACTTTTCTAGCATTTTTAATCACCTGACTATTTTCTTTATGTTCAAAACCAACACCTGAATACAAGTTCTTATCACTTCTTGCTTAATACCCCATATTTTCCTGTTCTTTTTCCTCCTGCCTCATCTCCCTTCAGTCTATGCCCCACAAGACAGAGTGACCTTTTAATGTCATGTTAAGTTATATGAGCAGTGACCATCACAGGGGAGCTAATGTAGGCTTTTACACAGAGCAATGGTATGGAAAGCACGGGGTTTGAGGACTTCCATCAGCTCGTATGTTTCCTCTTCCGCAGACTCTAAAATCAGCCATGCTATTTATTATACAGTTTCTAAATCACCATCATGATCTTTGTATCTCCAGGACTTGGCAGTGACTTGTGACTTTGGCAGAAACACCTCTGCTCATGCTCTCTGAATACAGATTAGATGTCATGTCTTCAGGAAAAATTTCTTAAATTTGAGTGTTAAATAAGGTGCCCTTCTTCTGCACTGCCACATCATATATATCTACCACTGTGGTGAAATTTGTGTGCATTATAGTTGTCTGTTTTTTATTCCATTTTCAAAATCAGACCATAAGATGGTCTGATTTTGGACTCACACATAGTCTTTAGTCTCCATATACCCAACACCTGGCAAAGTGTTTGGCATCACTGAGCTCTCAACTTGTGCTTGCGGTATGAATATAATGGAGGGCAAAGTCCATGCCTACAACTATCTTTCACATTCCCTGTTAAGTCCTTTGGAGTCCTCACAGCTCCTAGACATTTTGAAAGGTCCTAATAGATCTTCTAGAACTATAGGCTACCTTCTCTATACATATTAGGCATACTTCCATACTAGCATTTATTATATTGTATTTTATTTATACATTTAAATACCTGTCTGGGGCGCCTGGGTGGCTCAGTGGGTTGAGCCGCTGTCTTCGGCTCAGGTCATGATCTCAGGGCCCTGGGATCAAGTCCCGCATCGGGCTCTCTGCTTGGCGGGGAGCCTGCTTTCCTCTCTCTCTCTCTCTCTCTGCCTCTGCCTGCCTCTGTCTACTGGGATCTCTCTCTGTCAAATAAATAAATAAAATCTTTAAAAAAAATAAAAAATAAAAAAAATAAATAAATACCTGTCTGAATTTATTTTTTTCAGGAAAGTTTCATTCAGTTCCTATGGAGTAGACATCAGGTCCTATGCAGCCCCTTTCTCAAGGAGTTTATGATCTTTTGTATAAATAAAACAAACCAAGATACTAATAGTTAACCCATCTTAGACACTATAATAGATGTACAAACAGGGTACAATGGGACTAAAAGAGGAAACAGTCTCCCTCTTATAGGGACAGCTGGAAGCATTTGATAGAATGGTTGATGCTGAACAGACTCTGGAAGGACAGTGAAAAATAAACCCAACTGACAAGGGAGAACAGGCTAGGACCTATGGAATAGCATGACCTATTCAGGACATTCTAAGGAGCTTTGGATGGCTGGAACATGTAGGAGGAGATAAAGCTGGACAGAAGGCATTAGTCAGATGCAGTGGGGAGCGAAATGCAAAGATAAGGAATTTGGAAACCAGAGAAGGATTTTAAGTTGGGAGAGAATTATGATTAATGTGACCAGATTCTGATTTAGAAACTATACATATCTTATCATGAATGCAGATAAGTCATACAGAAGATATGGGAAAGGCTGGTAGAAAATGAAAAATCAGCTTATCTGTATGAGTAGGCTAACCTCTTAGAAATAATGATCCACTAAGGGCATCCTGACATGGCCTAAATAAATGAGTCTACCATAAGAAGTAGGAGTGGGCCTAGGATTCAAATAAACTGGTTTATTGCTCTGTGGTACAAGATTAAAAAAAAAAAAAAAAAAAGAGTTACTAATCAAGCCACCTGAGTTTTGGATTATAGACTTTTACATTTGTCCTTTTGCTGAAAATATCTCTTGTCTAAGAACATTTTTAAGGAAACATTTTCTCTTTCTCTCTCTCTACACACACACACATACATGTATATAAGTGCATATATCTTTTTTTTTAATTGTTATATATTCAAATGACAAAACATCACACCTGCCAACACTGAAAAGCTATAAATAGAGAGTAAAGTATAAACCTAGAGAGAAAAATAAGCATATCCATTATATATCAATTGCAATTAGGAGAGTATTTTAATGGCAGACTAAAGAGAAATGGTTATTGAATTGCTTTAAAAAATGTAAGAATATGATATACAAGATATAGAACAACCAGAGAAGCTATACATAATGTTGAAAGAATTATTATGGAGGTGATGTGAATTATCCAATAACTCAAACATCCAAATAAATTTATTGGATTTATTAATTTATAGACAAAATGTAGTGTGCTCTAAGGCTAAAAATTAAAAAAAAAAATCCAAACTGAACTACTATAGCAATTTTTATAGCAAGAATATTAGGGGTAGGTGTTGTAATCAGGATTTCTAGTCTTAGCTATTCATGCTTCAGATATAGAACACCTCTTGTATACTCACATCCTGTCAGGCTATAAATGTGGCCATGTATAAATTGTGGCTTCTGCTCTTGCAGTTTACACTGTGGTGGTAGAGACAGACATGGGAAGTAAATAACTGTAATCAAATGTTGAAATACAGTGGTGTTCAAGGAGGACATTACCACTTCATTGTTGTTGTTGTTTAAGATTTATTTATGTCTTTGAGAAAGAAAGAGAAAGAGAGAGCACAAGTGGGAGGGGCAGAGGGAGAGGGAGAGAGAAATTCAGGCAGACTCTGTGCTAAGCACAGAGCCTGATGCTGGGCTTGACAAGGGGTTCAACCCTTGTCGATCATGACCTGAGATGAAATCAAGAGTCAGGCGCTTAACTGACTGCACAATCCAGGCATTCCACATTATGACTTTTTATAAAGGAGAGAATGAGTAACACTCTGGTGTGGTCCTAGAGATCTTTAATAAGCTGAGATTCAGATAATAGGTGATCTCCAGGTCCATAAACTCTAGGAACAATATTCTCTGGAGAGACAAAGTATGCAAAATTGCAGTTGTGATGAAGTATTGTCCTAGCTTAGCAGTGGCTGAAAATGCCACACTTGCCCTCAAGGAGCATCCAATTGGAAGAAAAGGCTGATGCATTCCCAGTAAACAATAATGCAGAAAATTTAACCAGAGTTAATTTCTATAACTGTGGGAGAAGGAATTTGATGAAAATAAAATAATGCTTTGAAATAGAGATGGAGCTTGCACTGGGCCTTGAAGAATGCATAGTATTTGGAAAGAGGGTGGAAATTAATGAAAAGTGATTTACAGAGAAAGAATATTTTAATCTAAAGTGGGGACTTTGGCTTGATATGAAAGAAAATAGGGGACCAATTAGAGATTTGCAAGCAAATGAGTGGCCTGAGGGAAAAAAAACAAAACAAAACAAAAACAAAACTCTTTAAAGATTAGGCTGTCCCAGACCAATATCCCTGATGAACATGGATGCAAAAATTCTCACCAAGATACTAGTCAACAGTGCATTAGAAGGATTATTCACCACTACCAAGTGGGCTTTATTCCTGGGCTGCAAGGTTGGTTCGACATCCACAAATCAATCAATGTGATACAACACATTAATAAAAGAAAGAACGAGAACCATAATCCTAAAATTTGTATGGAATGAGAACAAGATGATACTCACAATAGATGTAGAAAAAACATTTGACAAAGTACAGCATCCATTCTTGATCAAAACACTTCACGTTGTAGGGACAAAGGATACATACCTCAATATCATAAAAGCTATCTGTGAAAAACCCACAGTGAATATCATCTCAATGGGGAAAAACTGAGAGCTTTTCACCTAAGGTCAGGAATACACCAGGGATGTCCACTATCACCTCTGTTATTCAACATAGTACTAGAAGTACTGGCCTCAGCAATCAGACAACAAAAGGAAATGAAAGGCATCTGAATTGGCAAATAAGTCAAACTCTCACTCTTCACAGATGATATGATTCTTTATGTGGAAAACCCAAAAGTCTCCACCCCAAAACTGCTAGAACTCATACAGGAATTGAGTAAAGTGTCAGGATATAAAATCAGTGCATAGAAATCAGTTGCATTTCTATATACCAACAATAATATGGAAGAAAGAGAAATTAAGGAGTTGATCCCATTTACAATTGCATCCAGAAACCATAAGATACCTAGGAATAAATATAACCAAAGAGTAAAGAATCTGTACTCAGACAACTATAGATATTCCTGAAAAAAATTGAGGAAGACACAAAGAAATGGAAATATGTTCCATGCTCATGAATTGGAAGAACAGATATTGTGAAAATATGTATGCTACCTAGAGCAATCTACATATTTAATGAAATCCCTATCAAAACACCATTAACTTTTTTCAAATAAATGGAACAAATAATCCTAAAATTTGTATGAATGAGAAGAGATCCCAAAAAGGCAGAGGAATGTTGAAAAAGAAAACCAAAGCTGGTGGCATCACAATTCCGGATTTCAAGCTCTATTACAAAGCTGTAATCGTCAAGACAGTATGGTACTGGTATAAAAACAGACACATGGATCAATGGAACAGAATAGACAGCCCAGAAATGGCCCCTCAATTCTATGGTCAACTACTCTTTTTTTTTTTTTTTTTTAAGATTTTATTTATTTATTTGACAGAGATCACAAGTAGGCGGAGAGGCAGGCAGAGAGAGAGGGACAAACAGGCTCCCCGCTGAGCAGAGAGCCCGACGCAGGGCTCGATCCCAGGACCCTGGGATCATGACCCGAGCTGAAGGCAGAGGCTTTAACCCACTGAGCCACCCAGGGACCCCCAACTACTCTTTGACAAAGCAGGAAAGAATGTCCAATAGAAGAAAGACAGTCTCTTCAACAAATGGTGTTGGGAAAATTGGACAGCCACATGCAGAAGAATGAAACTGGACCATTTCCTTATACCACACACACACACACACACAAAATAAAAGACTCAAAATAGTTAAAACACCTCAATGTGAGATAGGAATCCATCAAAATCCTTGAGGAGAACACAGGCAGCAACCTCTTCAACCTCAGCTGCAGCAACCTCTTCATAGAAACATCACCAAAGGCAAGGGAAGCAAGGGCAAAAATGAACTCTTGGGACTTCATCAAGATGAAAAGCTTTTGCACAGCAAAGAAAACAGTCAACAAAACCAAAAGACAACTGACAGAATGGGAGAAGATATTTGCAAACGACATATCGGATAAAGGGCTAGTATTCAAAATCTATAAAGAACGTCTCCAACTCAACACCCAAAGAACAAATAATCCAATCAAGAAATGGGCAGAAGACATGAACAGACATTTCTGCAAAGAAGACATCCAAATGGCCAACAGACATATGAAAAAGTGCTTCACATCATTCAGCGTCAGGAAATACAAATCAAAACCACCTCATACCAGTCAGAATGGCTAAAATTAACAAGACAGGAAAAGACAGATGTAGGTGAGGATGTGAATAAAGGGGAATCCTCCTACATGTTTGGTGGGAATGTAAGTAGGTGCAGCCACTCTGGAAAACAGTATGGAGGTTCCTCAAAAAGTTGAAAATAGAGCTACCCTATGACCCAGCAATTACACTACTGGGTATTTACCCTAAAGATACAAATGTAGTGATCCAAAGGGGCACATGCACCCCAATGTTTATAGCAGCAATGTCCACAATAGCCAAACTATGCAAAGACCCTAGATATCCATCAGCAGATGTATGGATAAAGAAGAAGTGGTATATATATAAAATGGAATATTATGCAGCCATTAAAAATTGAAATCTTGCCATTTGCAATGACATGGATGCAACTAGAAGGTATTATGCTATGCAAAATAAGTCAATCAGAGAAAGACACTTATCATATGATCTCACTGTTATGAGGAATATGAGAAACAAGATAGAGGATCATAAGGGAAGTGAGGGGAAAAATTAAATAAGAGGAAACCAGAGAGGGAGACAAACTAATCTCAGGACTCCTAATCTCAGGAAACAAACTGAGGGTTGCTGGAGTGGAGAGGAGTAGAAGGGATGGGGTGGCTGGGCAGTGGATATTGGGTAGGGTATGTACTATAGTGAGTGCTGTGAATTGTATAAGAGTGATGAAGCACAGACCTGTACCCCTGAAACAAATATACATTATATGTTAGTAATTTTTTTTTTAATAAAGATTAGGCTGTCCCAGATATGCAGAAGACTTGATGAGCAGAAAAGAAGTCAGGGATGTCTCATAGGAGGATGAACATTACAATAACTGTGACAGAAGTAATAAACATTGGCAAAGAGAGGTGGGCAAAGAAAGAGAATGTGATTGGAATAGACCATTGTTTGGATAAGGAAGTTAGAAGGACATTTGGAAACTGTGTGAAAAAGACTATTTTTCAAGTTTTGTTTGCACCATAGAGATATTTGAGGAAGGAGTTTCTGTTAACATGTGTATTAACCCTGTTTTTATTTTCTGTATTTGGATGCCTTGACATCTGGGGACTTGCTGACCCTTGAGGAACTGCCCTGCCCAGGATTAGCCAATTCCTAGAGACAGTAAACCATCCTACTGCAAGCCAGCGCACCTTTCCTGTGCAAATTAACCAGTCCAGAGCCCAAACCTCCAACCACCTCTTTTACTGAGCTCTCACACTTAGGGCCACCATCTACCCGCCCTAATAACCCCAGGACCAGGTACCAGACATCAGCTATACCCTAGATCCTGCAGAAATTATTCAGACCAGCCAATCAATCCTAAACCTGCTTCCCCTGCTTTACTTTGTCTTTTTCATGGAAACCATAATAAAGGCTCTTACCCACATTTTCCCTCACTCTGCCTCCTGGCTGACCAGGGTGCTTCCCCATATGGCCTTACAGGCTGTGCTGCAACCTCCAAATCTCTGGGTATAATCAACTTCCAGGGACCTGTGATTATAATAAACTTTTTTATCTTCAAGTCAGGCATTTCCGTGTCTGTGTGTCTTAACATAACTGATCAAAACAAATCCCAGTTACCTGATTAAAACAACATATTGCATGCAGTTGATAACTCTGGGCTTGCTTATATAGCCTCACCGACCAGAAGAAGAACATAAATACCTATGAGAAGTGTATATATCTAAATCATTGCCTCCACTTTCCACTTGGACTCTACAGCTATGACTTTAAATATGATCAAATAATTTATGTTTAATTCTTAGTGTGTTTTTATCTGTATTAGTAATGTTTTTATTGTATTTAAAAGTAGGAGTAACTCTAAAGATGCTTTCAAAACATAGTAACAAAATACTGCTACATCACCATTCTTTTTTTATACCAATGAAATCCTCTTTTACAATGTCAGAAACACCCAAAGATGATTTTTTTGCTTTCTTTTGCCTTTTCCTAGTTGGCTCCAGGTGCAGCATTCAGTTTACCATATTCTTCAGTTTATGACATGCTGTCATCTTTGTTCTGTGGAAAGTTGTTCTACTTAAAACAAAATCGAACAGTTAAGAAAGCGAGAAACACTTGACTGCAAGTATGTCAAGCAGAGGGTTAGTATCATTATTCTAGAAATAAGTAATAATATTTAATTTAAGGAAAATAAAAATAAAAAATAGAAGACACTAATAGGTTAAAAAAAGAAGAGACATTTCAAAAAGAGGATGTAAAAAATATCAATACAAGAATATTCACATTATTCACCTATTTTGAACATACTACGCATTCGAATGCCATTTTTCAATTTATTATATTGACATTTCAGTTACTGTATTGGGATCGAAGCTATATTAGAACACTCAGTAGTAGCAGGGAGGCTATGATAAAAATGTCATGCATTATTACCGGGGTGCAAGTTACTGTAGAAAGTAACTTGCAACATGCCCCCAAAGCCCTCAGAACATTCTTATCCCTTAAGCCAGTGATTCCACACCTGTTAATTTTTACTATAGAAATAACTAAATACCAAATAACACTTATAAATACGTTCCATACTGTTATTTATGATTTGTGAAAAATGTTATCCTAATTAGTTAAAAAAAAAAAAAAGGATTCTATACAGCCATTGTGCTTATAAAGAATTTGGTAATATGAAAGAATGTGTGTGTTACCAACAAGTAAAAATGCAGGATGAAAGACACCTACTGGAAAAGACTGGTATTATCAAGTGTTGGTGAGGATGGAGAGTAATTGCAATTCTCACACATTGCTGGTGGGAAAATACAGAAGTATAGGGATCTTAAAAACATTCACTATTTTCTTATAAACTTCAATGTGCATCTCTTCCATGACCCTGCAATTCTACTCCTTGATTTTTACCCAAGAGAAATGAGAAGAAAAAAAAAAAAGTTCACAAGAGACTGGTAGAAAAATGTTTATAACAGCTTTATCCATTATAACAACAACAACAACAACAACAACAAAAAACTGGAAATATCCCAAATACACATTGGAGAATGGATAAAGAAATTGCAATATATTCATACAATGAAATGCTATTCTGCAAAAAAATTTTAAAAGAATCAATTATCAACATATACAACGCAGAGAGAAATTTCAGAAACATTATGTTAAGTGAAAGAAACCAGACACAAGAAGTATATATGCTATATGAGGCCATACATATGACTTGAATAAGCAAAACCAATCTGTGGTGGGGCACCTGGGTGGCTCAGTGGGTTAAAGCCTTTGCCTTTGGCTCAGGTCATGATCCCAGGGTCCTGGGATCGAGCCCTGCATTAGGCTCCCTGCTCAGCAGGGATCCTGCTTCCCCCTCTTTGTCTGCCTGCCTCTCTGCCTACTTGTAATCTCTCTCTCTGTCAAATAAATAAGTAAAATCTTGAAAAAAAAAAAAAAACAACTAATCTGTGATGGTAGAAATCAAAACTATGAGAGACAACAGAGGAAAGCCATGAAGGAACTTTTCTACAGAAATATTACTTACTTGTTTTAGATGGTGGTTATCTGAGTATTTAAGTTTTCACAACACATCAAATTGTACACTTAAGATCTATGTTATATAAATTTTATCTAACAAAGAAATCCAGATGCATTTAAAATGGATTAAATCCTTATATATAAAAATAAAAACGCAAAATAACCTCAAAAGAAAATTTATGTATATGTTTACCTAGGCTATATGTATCCTGAGTTTTAGGAAGACTCCTTTTTTAACCAAGCCAAGAAGACTAAAAATGAGTTTAAAAAGGAAAAGGTATTCATATTTGGCACTGTTTGTTAGAAAAATTATCCTGTGACTAAGGTATTATAAAGTGACTAGACTAGTAATAGGAGGAAATATATTTAAAAGACTAAAACAGATAATCTATGAATTATATAGCATAGTGAGATGTATCAGAGTATTTGCTAAGAGCACAGGCCCAATAATCCTTTTTTCCTATTAACGATCAAGTCATTTTTGAATGTTAAGGATGTGTCTATGGATGGCCACTGAATCATAACTTTCTTCCAGGTTTATTTTGGCAACAAAGCATGTCACTAGAAATGAACATCTGGTAGTCTTACGGATCTGGGTAGAGCTATTGAAATGAATTCCACCCTGAATGAGTCCCTCCTGTAAATATCCCTAGGTTAGGGATTCTGGATCCAGATGCACAAAACAGAAGAAAATTATGGCATGAGTGTATCATGTAGAAATCTAGGTAGTCAGTATCCTGTTAGGGCCCTGAGGGAACCTCTGACATTTTATATGAGCAACAGTGTGTGTGTGTGTGTGTGTGTGTGTGTGTGTGTGTGCTTAGGGGGCAGGAAGGGGTCAAGAATGAGATCATAAATTTGTGGAACCGCCATCCAAGCAATATCTGACATTTATATAATACTTTATGATTTGAAAAGTTCTTTTGCATTCATTAACTCATTAGACCTTCACAACTCTGTGACATAAGAAGAGCAGGTAATACTATTTCCATGTTAAAGATGAGAACATTGATATTCAGTAAGATAAAGTAATGTTTGCAAGGTCAGATATATTTTAAGTCATGGAGCTGGAACTTTAACCGAGGTCTGCCTTTCCTGGTGGCTACAGTATTTCCACTGTGTTCATCTTTAACCAGGACAGTATCATGTTGCCTCAGAGAAGTCTTCCTGAAAGATCCCATGATCCTCAGCCTGAAAGTGTCTATTGCCTTCTGTCTTGTTCTGTTTCCCCACTTTCAGCAAGGCTAGGTAATCACTCTTCTTAGTATGTGAAACATATATCTATTCTGTCATATCCGCCTCTCAGTTGTCACTTAGCCAAGCTATGCAAATCCCTCTGTCTCCACACCTCTGCATCAGCCCTTGCCTTCAGCAGCACTGTTGTTCAACTCTGGACTCCTTCCAAATGTTCAGATGGGCAGGGAGGAGTTTCACCATCAGAGAATATAAAGAAACATGACTATTCAGCCCTTTTCATGCACCTATCAGACACCTAACTAACGATGCTCTCGCCATATTGAAAAAAAAAAAAAATCTAGGATGACGAATTTATTTGAAGTGCCTTCCTGACAAGCAAGGCAGTTCATCAGCAGCCAGAATTATGTGTGAGCTGGATGCTGAGCTCTGAGCTCATGTGGCAAGGGAACCTAAGGAAATGACGTTCCTCTCGGCTTTAAGGGTAGTCCTCATCTAATCACAAAACCTGTACAAACAACATAACGATAGGTTTTCTGCTGCAAGTAGCAAAACACCCAACTGTTGGGGTTCAGAAGGGGCTATTAGTAACATCTCTTCCCACTGTACAACTTCAGAACAACTTAGAGGATAGGCAAGGGGAAAACAGAGCTAAAAATAGAACCTTCGTTTCTGAGAAAAGCTGAAAGTGGATAATGTTGTTTATATCTTCAGGCAAATGGGCGTTTCAGTACTAAATCTAAGTATTAGATGCCTATAACCCTAGTCACAGGAAGTGCTAGGAAACTCCAAGCCACCTAGGCCAGACCTGGTCTCTTCCACTGCACAACCTGGGACTTCCGTGAAAATGTCCATTCCCAAGGGAAAAGAAAGGACTGATTGTTCCTGCTATTTTCTTTTCAAAAATCACTCATGAGATTAAGATAATCCTCCTTCCCCCGTAGTGAGGAGTGTGGATGGGAAAGGCAAAGGGTTTCCCCCAGACAAACGGAACATCAGTAATGGCAAGGGAACACTTCCTCCCCAACACCAGCTGGAAGGGATTTAACCAATAAAGACATGTGTTACCTCTGGTGAAGTCAGAGGACAGGTGAAAATGAGGACTACAATCATAACCTCAAGACCCAGGCTCATTCTATCTCATCAGAATGTGGATTTGGTCCTCAGGTTTGAGCCATATCAGTGAAGAGATGGTGGTAACATTTACAGACAAACCCCCAGACACAACAACACATAGGAAAAGAAGAAAGAATGGGGGGTTTCCTCTTATATCTCTTTTTGTTAGGGAGAGAATGTTTCTCCAGATATCTTCCCTTAAACTTCACCTCAGATCCTGCTAATTAGATTTGGTGACCTCCCATGTCCTGCCTACATGCAGGAGAGGCTCAGAAAGTGAGTTTCTGGTATTTGAGCCTCTTTAGAGGAAGATGGCCTTAGTTATACAGAAAGAAGGCAGTTGGTAGTGGTGGTGGGAACAGTTACAGAGTAGGTAAGAAACAATGTTAGCCTTCATTACATGTAAAAGTTATAAAAAAAAAAACAATCTGCAAATGTAGGGGTGCCTGGGTGGCTTAGTCGTTAAGTGTCTGCCTTCGCCCCAGGTTGGGATCCAGGGTCCTGAGATTGTGCCCCACATCGGACTCCCTGCTCAGTGGGAAGCCTACTTCTCCCTCTCCGGCTCCCCCTACTTGTGTTCCCTCTCTCACTGTCTCTCTCTCTGTCAAATAAATAAATAAAATATTTGTTTAAAAAATCTACAAATGTAAAAAGTTTCTGCATGACAGCTCTCTACATAGAGCTCCTAATAACTAAATATGTTTTTTAGTTCATATGACCTTTCCAAATTAAAATAAAACACAAGGAAATCCAAACTTCAATGTTATTGTCATTCCTGGGCCCATGACCTACTGCTTGCTTCAAGAGTGGGATCATACATTGAACAGATTGATAGGGTGTTAGATATATTCCTAGAAGGTTTTCAAACCCTGCTTCCTCATCTATAAAGATGTCCACTTAAGATTCCAGAAAGTTAAATCACTGTTTTTTCCCACTGTTACCAGCTTGTTAGTGAGGGTTAACTGGGTCTGTAGTGTGCCTTTACATGCAAGTTAAGAATGTAACCCTCCCTTATTTTTGTAGAAGATCTTCTTCAGAGAAGCTCATGTTCAAAGATGAGCATTTTCCTGGAGATCTCAGTGGTTTGGGATCCATACAATTGTCTTTGGCAATCCAGTATAACTAAGCATGAGCAGTCCTTCGGATCAATTTTGGGTATAGAACAGAGATGAGTAACTATTTAAAGGCCTTCCTTCCTCTAAATGTCTGTAAACACTGTGAAAATCCAGATACCCCTGTTTAAAACCATGGAGTCTGCTGAATTTTCCAGTATAATAAAACTCCCCCTGTCATTGCGAAACAGAACCTGGTGTAGATTTGCAAAGTGCTAAGAACACTTAATTTATTTCCAATCTATTTTCTTACATCCCTTTTTCTTGCAGGTGGAAGGAGAGGGGGAAGGAAACAACTTTAGACAAATGTTGATAAGGTTCAGGAATGATTGATGGCTCCTATAAAAACTCTTTGAAGCATATGAGTTTGAAAGAAAAGTGACTCATTTTTTCTTCCAGGATATTTTGTCATGGATTTTTTTTTTCTTTCTAAAAGGGCGTTTTATTTAAAAGAATAAAAGCAAGGATTCATAATGTATGTCTTGCCTCACAAAGAAATTTGACAAAAAATAAAAATAAAAATTTTGTTGACCAAAATCTAGCTGTCAGACATATTTAATCTAGTATCTTGATAAAATCAACTTCAAGGAATATCTCAGATTGTGCTCTCATCAAAACTGATTTTATCAAACAAGATAATCTTTGCTGTCAACAAGCAGCATTTTCTTGAAACTCTCAACATTTCTTCTATTCACTCTACTCCACCGTCCTTGGAAGCCAAAATGAAGGTTGCAAGACAATGATGATCATAAGTCATCACTTAGATTCTCCCAAACAGAAACAAGCAGCAGGAGGTTAAACTTGAGGTAGCAGCTTGCAGACACACTCACACTGAAAGGAAAGAAAGCTGAAATGGTAAATGTATAAAGCTATGCGTTGAAAATAGACCCCCAGGATATAGGATGTCCATTGTTTGAAGCAATCAAGTGCAAATGAAACCTGCCTTTGCATGCACAATTGGGCATTTTCTTCCAGAAATGCCTGATTTTGTATGCAAATGAGCGTTTTGTGCACCCAGTTACCTGTTTGCTATGTTCATATTTTTAGGGTCGATGTAAGTGCTTTTATTATTTTGTTTTAATAAAATTGTTCTAAATTGTCTGCGGAAAAATGATGCTTTGGAAAACTGTTATTTCCTTAAAATCCAGATTTAAACAAGCCTCTCTGAATCCTTTCAATGAATAGATCTGTGTTAGTAAAGCAAAATACAGAATTAAAGCAATTATATGGGTGATTCAAGGTAAACATACTACCATGCATCTACTTGCCAAATTATTCTGGGATTTTAGGTAGAAGAAAGGCCCTAAACCATGCTATGCATGTGGCTTTGCACTTCACTTAGTAGGTCCAACCACACCACCAGTGGGACCTGGGTGTATGAGAAGCTTCAGACTCCTCTTAGAATATTCTGGCATAGAGAAGTGGATCCATTGCCCCGCAGTGATCACATGTCCAAGCAAATAAGCTTTCCATATCATGCATCCTGACTTGCATTTATTCCAGCTTTTCTCAGAAAAGAAATCGCAAATGTGAGGATACACTAAATTAGGTTACAAAACTCTGAGTTGAGAGAAAAATTTCTGAATAATTTTCTTGACACTGCATTCAACTCCTTCAGGACCCATGGTGATAAAGCACTGAAGATTTATTTTAATGTGTAAAAACCCTGCTCTCTTCCTCTGGGAGATGGTAAGGAAGACACTGGGAGGCTCTAGGAATAGTTTATATTTATCAAGTAAAGTGCTGTCTGCTCACTAATAAGCTTCATAAATATTTCTCCCTTATCCTGAAAAGAACTAAAAAAAAAAAAGTCCAATATTGTAATCTTTAAGATTTTTTTTCTTTTAAAAGAGAGCGACAAAAGAAAGAAATAATCCCACTTTTGAAAGGTCCTAATACCTTAGTAGAAAACAATAGCTGAGTTACTATTGCCTTCTTGGCAAGACTATCATTTATGTAACCCTGGCTTCATCAACACACCACTAACTAGCCAAGCATTTCAGCACCGAGAGAGATGACTAGCTCAGGCTCATGCTACACATTTATGTATTTCTTATCTCTGTAATTATTAAACCTAGAAAAAGAACTAGATTTTTTTTCAACTGGATTTGAAGCTGATTTCTTCTTTGACTCTGGGTGAAAATCTCAGTCTCTGAGATGTACAAAATAGTGCCTTTAATGATGTTCCCACTCCTTCCTATTTCTGCTTTTTTCTAATCCTAGCAGATAAGACCTTCTTAAGCCTCATTACTGACAACAGTCTACCTCCATATTTTATGCCCAATTCTATCCCTAAGTGGGAGAAATATCTGGAGTTGTATGCCGGTCTTTCTCTGAGTCAGTATCAAGTCAGCCTTGTTGATAAGGCTGTCCAGCATGTAGAAATCTCCATCTTTCAGTGACTATAGTTATCACCCTTGAGCCTCAACTCCAAAAAGAATTTAGCCCTACAAATCTATATGTTATGCTGTGCTCACCATGTGTAGAGATGCTATCTGTCACCGTATAAAACTATTATAATACCGGGCGCTTGGGTTGCTCATTGGGTTAGGCCTCTGCCCTCGGCTCAGGTCATGATCTCAGGGTCCAGGGATCGAGTCCTGCATTGGGCTCTCTGCTCAGCGGGGAGCCTGCTTCCCCTTCTCTCTCTGCCTGCCTCTCTGCCTCCTTGTGACCTCTGTCTATCAAATAAATAAATAAAATATTTAAAAAGAAAAAGACTATTACAATACCATTGACTCTGTTCCTTGTGCTGTACCTTTTATCCCTGTGACTTATTCACGTCCTAACTGGAGGCTTGGGTCTCCCACTCTCCTTCATCCATTGTACCCATTAGCTTGTCCTCCGTATCCATGGGTCTGTTTCTGCTTTTTTCATTGTTGTTTATTCATTTGTTTTGTTTTGTTTTGTTTTGTTTTTTGGATTCCAGTAACAAGTGAAATTATATGGTATCTGTCTTTCTCTAAGTTATTTATACTTTGATTAAAACAAAAAAAGAAAAAGAATTTAGCTGGTAGTTTTAGTCACACATTTTTAGTCACACATGTTCAGCAGATTTATCTCCCTGATTTTTACTGCCAGTTTTCTCTGATGCTGATTTTTATTATCTTACCTTGTTACTACTTCTAGACTGGCATCTTAGCTTTTGGCCTTTGCTTAGCTCTTTGTTTTTGGTATTTAAGTTCTACCTACCATTTCCCCTCAAAATTAACTAATTTCCTCACATTTCCACAGACATTTATTAAGTGCCTTTTATGTTCCAGGCAAGTATTAGGGACCAGCAACACCCAGGACAGACAGGGTCTCTGCCTCTGTGTAACCTGCTTCCATCTAGATTCACACTGATTGATCCGATGCTTACATTTACAGGCAGGCTCTTCCAGGATCCATAGGGTTAATTTCCATGGATAGGCCGGGAGTTGTGCCATTATTTGAGTCCTATTCAGGATATTCCATGACTTCAGGGGATTTGTGATCTGGCTCAGGAGATCAGAAAGGCTCACTTTATTGGAGTAGTTACTTCTGTCCCGCCCATCTCATTGGACGTGATGTTGGAGAGGTGCTTGGGTCCTCAGTGGTAATAATAAGGGACCCTCAAGTGAAGAATAGCATGAGGAAGCATGAATTTCTGTACTCGTTTTCAATAAGGAGCATTAAGCAGAATGATGCAGAGGTAGATAACAGATGGGACCATTCTTCTTCAGAAAACGAAGGAGGCACACAATGCAGAGCGTGGTATGGGATAGACAATGCTCAGAAACTCAGCAAACATTTATAGAGTGTGTTCAATTGGTATGGTTATGGACTAAATGTTCAGGAATACAGAAATACAAAAACAAAAGCTCTATCCTCGAGTTACTAGTAATATAGTTGTATCATACTTTTAATTATACTACTATGTTTAAAGGCCTACAGAAGGAAGGTATGTCTGGGATGCCTGTGAGTGACTCTGTCTATACAAAGCTTTTTAAAGAAAGGGGTACATAAGAAGTAAGTAGGTTGCAAGCCATGTTTTTATATTGTAGAAATATAAATTAGGCAAGATGCTCCAGTCCAGATATTAGTATAGAACTTCTAACTTCTGTATTTAAACCTCCACATTTAACAGATACAATAGAAATCACCATGGCTGGTAACAGAGGTCATGTTCAATGGCTTTATGTCTAGACAGACCTATTTTCAGTAGAACAAGCTATGAAATTTCTTAACAGTTTCTGCATCAGTTTAGCCAGTATGTATGTATAAAAATCTGGTCCACTCTACGAGGAGAAGGTGGGTTTCCTCTTGCTGCCCAAGGCCTTCGCTTAGCTAGAATAGTTCACATCCCATTTTAAAACATGCTGCAGGTCATATCTTCAAGGATGAACGTAGAGCAACATGGAAAGTACAACCAGACATTTTTGTTGTATGAAGCATAGGTAGAATTACTCTGGGTTGGTCAGTGTCCTAGAAAAAAAAAAATATTGTAAGTGTTTTCTTTATTCCTGCCCAGCTAGGTGTTAGAAAACAAGGTGCTGTGAGTAGACCTACTTCTTCAAGTGTACTTATTGGCTCTTCTTCTGCATATCACTTGCTTTTATACCACTCGCAATTGTGGCTTTTGTCCTCAACAATCTACTTTCTACTTCCTCCCCACCTTCCCCTACTCTCTTGGCTGTCACCTTCTTTTCATTCCTAAAACACTGACTTTGCCTAAGGTTCTTTTCTGTACAGACTCCATTCCTAAAACTAATAATAGCTAACATTTATTGAGTGTTTGCAATGAACTTTGTGAAGTACTTTGTGTGTATTACTTCATTTAATCCTTACATCAGTTCTTTGAGGACAATGCCATTATTAGCCCTATTTTACAGATGAACCAGAGCTTAGAGAGATGAAGCAATTTTCCTAAGATTCCACTACAATAAAATGGCAGAGTAAGGACTTATACAAGTTCTGATGGGCCCTATAACTTGGGACCTTTTCCCCTATGTCGTGATTCACTCAGTCCACAAATATCAACTTCTTAGAACCATGGCAGAAGCCAGTAGTTTACTTATTCTTTTAAAATTGTTATTTTTTACTTATTTCATCTATTCTACCCTATACCATAAGCATGATAATTTTTTTAAAAAGTAAGCTCCTTGAAGCTCAAAGACTATTTTTCCCACTTTAAAATTCCTTGTAGAATCTAGCTGTCCTTTGAATAAGATATATGTACATTATTCATATGTGCAATAAATTTGTCATATTTTAATTTGACTTGAACACTCTGGCTAATCAACCCCTTGGCAATAAGAACTGTCAAACACTCAGTGCAGTGGTAAAAGTTAGGAAATGCTTGTTAAAGTAATCAGATTTAAAACCTAAAAATGGAAATCTCAGTATGCCGTTGGACTTTACAGTTTATGACAATGAACAAATAGTTTGCAGACACATAATTTCTCTTATTTGTAACCTCTAATTTTTGAGATCTCTAATCAGTTTTTTTTAAATACTTGTGCTGTTATTAATGCCATTCTAAAGGTCAAATTTGAGAGAAAAATTTTTGTTCTCTGTCCCAATTAAATAAGTTCATATGTATAAAGGTTTTCCTCTCGGTTTTTTAAGAAAATAACATTTCAGGTAGACCTTGTCCTAAAGAAGCATAGCATTTGTGGTAAGAAAGCAAGGGATATGTAGAAGATAATAGCAAAATTAAAGAAATACAGTGTTAAGAACACTCATTGCCATTGACCAAAGAGGGCCAGCAGAGGAAAATGTTACTGCTGCCAGCTGATTATGTAATCTTGAGCAAGTCCAATGTTACTGGGTTTTAAAGGATTTTTAAATGAGGGGTATGGCTAGGGGATCCCTCAGAATTCCTTTAACTCAGAAGCAGTATGACTCTGATGATGACAGAGTTTCATCAAGGAAGTAGAGTTTGTGTTGGAAAGATCTGATGTGAGAGGTGCATGTAGAGTTTGGGTTGTTCAGAGCAAAGACACAAAAAGAGAGCAAGTCAAAGAGGTAGAAAGGCATGGACTTTGTATCTAGGAAGCACAAGAAGAGATTCGGCTGACTGAGTAGATGGTCTTTGAGGAGGACAGCGGGAGGTAGGCATGGGAAAGCTGGTAGGGGTCAGATGTTGGAGGCCTTGAATGCTTTTTTTCCACTTGGGCACAGTCATGCAATACCACTGCAATTTTTATCAGGGCTATTTTAAAGTAAAATTGTGTTGATTTTGTTTACTGTTGATCCAGTTACTAGATCAAAACAAAACAAAACAAAACAAAACAAAAACAAAGCCCAAAAACTTGTGTTTGGTAGTACACTTCACCTCTAAAATTAAGCAATGGAGAAGAACTCAAAAAACACATTAGTATACCCCCAGAAGAAATTTCAGGAGACTACCAGTTCTTACACTACACGCAAGCATGTCCACATACCGCGTGTGGCCAGAAATCTCACCAAAACCAACATTTGCTTTTCCCAAATTCTTTTTTGTCCAGATATCCTGCATGCCTTCAAAATTCTATTTCTATTTTCCTAAAGTGAAAAATATGTCTATTCTCCCAGTTCAGTGCAAGGTGTTATACGCTCCCCCTCCAGCCCCACAAAAGGCCGTTCACCTTTGTTATTCTTTCAAAATTTACAGATACCCTTAATAAGGAGGTGGGGCTAACACCTAAGATTCTAATATCTATTTATTTGACTTTCTCTAGGGTGTTTCAATTGTTCAGCAGAGACATTTCCCAAAAGAGTTCTTATAGGTGAAAGCTTAAGTACTTAAAATCAATTAGCTGTTTTGTTTTGTTTTGTTTTGTATGCATGTTTTGAGTCTATGCAGTTCTTGCAACACCCTGAAAACATAGCTGACTTTGATGTTTGTTGGAATTGATCCAAGGTTCAATGAAAATGCCCTGATTTAGATTCTTGAACAAAGAGATCCTCCTTTTGTAATAGAGTATGTATCCTGTATGTAAACTGGCAAAATATTACCCAATGTGCTGGGGTTTTTTTTGTTTGTTTGTTTTGCTTTTTTTTTTTTAAAGAACAGGATTATGTTATCTTTTGCTTTTCTCTGGGATAATAGCAATTGGCCAGGTCTTATGAGGCTCTTCAGGAGGCCTGGATGTGCATAAAGTGGAACATCACTGAACAGCAGCTCACCCCGTGCTGTTGCCTCTGCAAGAGAAAGGGATGATTTTTCTCCAGTCTCTTTTCATCTGCTCTACCCTGTCTAATTTTAAATGACCCTTTTGGAAATGGGATATTGTCCAGGAGTAAGCTTCAAATGCATTGCTTGGTCACAGATTTCCTCTAGCCATCTTCTTGTTAGCTGTCTAGAATGAGCTGAAGCTGTGCCTTGAAACCTGTGAGAAGCCACTTCTGGAGCATTTATGTCTCTCCAGGGCCAGAATTTCCCATACAAAAAACAACAAAGAATAGGAGAGTAGACAGCAGAATCCAACCAGTTAGCAGGACTGCTGTAGGCCCTACGCAAACACGTTTGCTCTGGCTGTGAGTGAGATACTTCTCTGGGGTTCATCTCATCTTGACTGCCTACAGTCCCTCAGCCCCCCTAGGATCCTTTGTTTCTGGCAGTGCCTGCTTTGGCTTCTGATGTCTGCTTTTGCGTGACCACTCATTCCCAATGTGACTCATTTTATCTTGCCAGCATTTGTCTTCTGCCCTTGACTGTTAGCAACTCCCAGCTTCTAGTCTCTGTTATACTCTCCCCTCCCACATCTCCCCAGGCCTGATGAATGGAGCATGGTTGAATTAGTACATTGAAAAAATTCCCAGGATAAATCAGGTTTCAGAATCTGCTATTCACATAATACTTGAGAAAAGTAAGATGAGGTAGGTTGGCTCACTTTGCAACTTCACTTGTACTACAAAACTGAAAGCTGTATTAACTTATTTGGCTAATATCAGTTACTTATGTAACAGACCTGCACTTATGTGCATGTTCATTACTGAGGGCACAATGAATCCATGTAGAAAGTTAATACCCTTAAGGTTTTTCAAGAAAAAAAGAGTTTTGGATGTGGATGACTCATTTTGTTTTCTAGATAAATTAGTATCAGAAAGTTCTTTCTTGAACTTCCTAAATACTTCTTGATAAAATATAAATTAATCCAGTTAATTCTTTTTACATCAGTAAACATGTAAACAGGTGGTTACCATAGCCCTTAATAGCCAAAGAGAAATTCAGAGGGCATAATTATACACTTTTGTGACAGTATAATCAAATGTCGAGGTCAGCAACTCTGGGCTGCAACTTTTCTGCTTTCCCAAAAGGAGACTCTTAATTCTGCATAAGCAGTACTTCTCCTTCCCTGTCCTGGCCCCCAGACACTGTGAGTGGACCCTAACCTGGGGGTATTGGTCTTCTCAATAAATAGGTAAATAGCAGTGCCTGTGATGATGTTCAGAGGCACCCTTTTGGAGGGCAGCCAAGTAGGATTAATTAGAGTGGTTTATCCCAGCCCTCAAGCCATTGGCTTTCCAGACAATGTGCTTTGTACAAGATCTACTGTCATCCTCAATTTCTCTTACTTGCCCATCCTAACAATCTACTTAGTGAACTTGAAAATTTTTGAACATGAAGGGAAGCCAGTTTCCTTGATGGCCAATAGACACTGAAACCTTGTTTCTCTCTAGAAACTGTTTATGGGAAGGGTCATGATAGTAGTGAAGGAGGATGTCAAAAAGAGACTGCATACCAATCCATGTAAACTGTTCACTAGTATCTTTGCTCCTGTTTTCCATGCCTCCTGTTTCTGGTGAATGGATTTATCAAGTTCTTACTCTGATCTGTCTCTAAAAAGCCTACATATTTGCATTCAGTTTATGCCTATGAAACTAGTCTACTCTCTACGTCTTCCAAGAAGCCCTATGATATCCTTCTCTGGCTTTGTACAGGATGCCTCTTCCCACCCCTAAGTAAACCTCCTCCTTGAGCTGGTCAACCAACGAATCCAGATTTCCTCCAGGGCCTTTCTCAGTATAGCATGAAAGTGTCTCATCTTGGGAAACCCTTCAGTCCCAGACAGTTGGTCACCCAAGCCTTGACATATTAATGGTTCCTCCAATTGAATCATTGTCTTCTTTCCACTTGAATTGGTAAAGCTTTTCTCTTGTAATAGTGATCATTTTCCACTTCAAATTGTCGTTTCTCCCTCTCCCTGCATACACCTCCATCACAATGTAAATACTTTAGTGAAATTTTCCTGTCATTAATATAACTTTAGTTTTCAAATGCCTATTGCATGCTTTATTATAAGATAAAATCTTATCCTCAAATAACTTAAAGTCTAATGGGGATAGAAGAAAAAAGCAATTAACTATACTATGTAGTTGTTAGCCGTCCATGTTATGAGAACATTCTGGATAAACAGCTGTAGGAAATTCAGTGGAGGACAGATCATTTCCAGTTATCATGGAGGCTGCATAGAGAAGAAAGAATTTGAGTTCAACCACAGTGAATTTTGGCTAGGGAAATAAGGACGGATTCTTCCAGGTGAGGAGACCAGCAGGGTCAGAGATTGTGAAGATTTTCCCATACTCACTTTTGTATCCCCTCTGGGGCTAAATCTAGGGCCCTAAATCTCTTAGTTATATTTACCTAATTAAAATGAACACATGACATTGCTCGAAACAGCAACCATTCCCATTAAAAACTGATCATAGCTTCAAGATTTACATGCAAAAACAAAATGAATTAGGTCTTGAAAAAGCCCAGAGAAACACCATGGAGTTCTCCTAATTAAAGCCAGAACTTGATTTTCAGGTGATTTCTTAGCTATGCAGCAGGAACCAAAGTAAATCTCGAGGACCTGGCATGAGAACAGCCAGAAGACAGAAGCTGTCTCTTGCTGTGCCAGGGGTCTTTAACTGGGAAATCTCCCCTGAGGTATAGATGAAATCAGAGAACAAAGCCATAAGGAAGACGGAAAATCATTTTAAATATAAACTGATCAAATCACTTTAATTTTCTATGTAAAATGTTTTCCTTTCCAGTGACTCAAGGAGGTTGAGGTTGATAGCTTCTTACAGGACAGATCACATTCTTTGCATTTGAGAAGTAATTAAACATTTGTAAAATGACAGTTTTCAAATGAAATGTCTGACTAGAGTCTCCTTCAGAAATAATGATGTGGTTTCTTTGGCTGTAAGTATTGACACAGGCAGCAGAGCTTCTCGCCCTGTCCTCCACGCCTAGCTGCAGTTTTCAGTGGCAGTCACTGCAGATGCTCCTCTCTCTAAGTTTATTTCTAACCCCTACCGCCCCCCGCCCCCCAGGCCGCCGGACACACTCGTCAGTAGCCCACTATCCCTTGAGATAGTGTAATATGAATACTTGCATTTTACCAAGCTCTTACTTTCAGTGTGCTTTGTCCTAAATGATGACATCAGTGAAGATGAGAAGCCTGGAGACGTGCAGCTGAAGGGTCAAACTGACAGCTTTCATCTCTCACCTTGTGTTGGGAAAACTTTAGCTAAAAGCAACTGGAAAAAGAACCAAATGTCTATATTATAAAAGTTTGACTCCTTCAGTGTTTTTAGCAGAGCATGATCTTAGGAAATAGCTAAGAAATCCCCCTTGATGTTAGCACTTTGTTATATTATTGGCAGGGAGCTTAACGATGTGTTTGTAGGTGTGTTTATGCTAGTTTATAATTTAACTGGATGCCAGCACAACAATGATTTTTTTTCCCTGTGTATCAAGTAATTGATTCTCATGGGCATGTATGATTATTTGATTCATACAGAGATGATTTAGCCTTTTTCTTGTTACATTTATTTGAAAAATGTTAACTCAACCTAACCTAACCTAACAAGGAGAAAAATGTATTTTTGTGATGGTTGCTACAGAGACAGACAAGTGTCAGTACAAGGAGAAGAAGAATTTCTGGGATTGATGTTTCATTTTTTCTGTATGCTCATCCAGTCAAAATATATTTAAGCACCTTCCATATACCCCTTACTGGGCCAGGCACTAGAGATACAGACAGAGATAAGCCAATTCTAGGACGTTGAGGGCAGGCTACATGTAAACAAAGACAATGATGAAGAAGCATGTATGAATGGAAGTATGAATGGAAGGATGATTGCTACTGGAAAGCAGCACAGAGGAAAGAGCAATTAATATGCCCAACACATAGAGGAATATTTCCTGGATGAGATGGCATTCCAAATGATCCTTTAAAGGAGGAGTAGGAATTGAGGCATAATAGGAAAAAGTGGTGGGTAATGGTGTGTGAGGCATACAACAGTCTGTGCATAGGCTTGGAGGCCTGGATATTAATATCCTGGAGAGTAATTGTGGGTTGTTTAGAGTGGCTTCACCATAAGGAAGAAGAAGGTAGGCAGAGGAAGAAATGAGGCTAGAAATGTCACAAGTGGTTTTGAAGAGTTGGTGGAAAGAATACGGCTTTGGAAGTTAGACAATATGAGTTCACATATTCCTTTGAAGACCTTCTATGATGTTTCCAAACCTTTCTGATTCTCAGTTCCTTTAAAGTGGACCTGAAAATAAAAATAAAACTTATTTTGTTACATGGCTGGATTTAATTCCTGACCCAGTGTAGGCAATCCTAAATGGTAGTTCTCTTTGGCACCCTTCTTTTATATACTATCTACATAAAAGTTTGGAGTTTATTCTGCATGTAGCAAGAAGACAGGGAAGAATCTGAAATAAAGAAGTCACAGGATTAGCTTTTGGCTTATAAATATACAGTGTCACACTAATACGAAAGAGGGCTTACCAGACATATAATGAGACAAGAGACAAGGAGACCAGTTTCAAGCCTGTTGCAATATTCCAGAAAATAACTCATAAAAGCTAGAATCAAAGCTGTAGTAGGGATCGTGATAAGAAAGAAAAGGATTCCAGACATGTCAGAAGTCACTACAAATGGAGATCTATAATGGAGCAGGAAGGATCAAGAATGATGTGGTTATGCAGCAGTGGTCAGAGGAACTTGCTGCACATTCATTCGGAATACCCAGATATCTACTGAACACCAGGCAGCCTGTGGGAGGGTCCAGGAAGGACTAATTTCCAGGAAGACACCCACTGGTAAGGGTAGTTGACTTTTCGGAAGCTCTAGTTCTACATTATTATCATTGATTATTTCTACTGCAATCCTATTTGTGAAGAGTGACATGATCATTCTTTATTAATTCTCCTCCACAACAAGATGCCAAGCTAGATTGCCCAGCAGCATCAGCAAAGCTGGGACTAACACCCTGGAGTCTAAGTTCAACCAGCTAACCTCCTCTCTATTACTTGAGCTTTACTGAAGTAAGTACCATAAAGCCTTACTTAATTAAAATCAAGAAAACAAGCTGCAGTGACAGGACTTGAACAGCTTCCAATGTTAGGAGGAAATAAAAATATCAGTCCCTCATCTCTGGACCGGTCAACATTATAAAAACAAAAAGAGACATGGCAGTGAATTTCTGAGCAGGATGCCAATCTGAAGATGCAAGAGGCTGGCTATATACTACTCACATATAGATCCACAGTGGCTATACGAGTCAAACAAGTAGAATGCATTTGAATGAGTGCTTCCTACCAGGCACTGTGGTCCATGCTTTATATATAATTGTTTTAGTTAACCCTTTTGATAAGCCTTTATCTAATCCTTCTGGTAACACCATCAATCTTGTTGATTCACACAGAAGGAAACTACAACTTAGAGAAATTAGATAAGTTACCTGAAATCGTACAGCTAATGAGATCATAGAGTCAGAGCTGGAAGTCACGTCTGACTCTTGTACCCATGTCTTTCCCCACTGGGCGATGTGTCCTTAGTTTAGGAGAGCAAGTGGTTTAAGGCTGTGTCTTTATTCTTTATGTGATTAAAGTACATACTTGTGAACTTCTATTACCATTTCCTTATAATGAGCATCAAAGACAGAAGCAGAGGCTATGGACTTGACCCAGTTAAATTCAGCCCAATCAGTATTTACTGGGTCCTTTCTACTGTTTGTACAGACAGTACTTGCTCATTGGGAAATATTCTGACCCCAGTGCTTTGTACATTAATAACCTAATAAGCCCTAGAAGTCCCCCCCAAATCTCACAATGCCAAGCCTTTCCAAGCTGGCCACCCCTCCATTCGAGAGAACATTTCCCTCCCCAGCAACAATGAAAAAGGATAAGGGGCCTAATGGACTTCTAAGGTATTCCCCTCCTGGTCATGTTATAATCTTCAAAATAATAATACTAACAGAAACATGATATTATAAATGATAACAATTAGCATTTATTGGGCATCAACTGGTGAATCAAGTGCTCTGCTGGTAACTTAACCACTTACTTAATTAATGTTGGGACTGGAATTAAAATTCAAGTCTGCCTGAAAACAAAACCCCATCACAGGTCAAAATGTAACCCTGTTCTTCCAAGTTACTTCATACTCACTTGTGAAACTAAACCCTTAGGAAGTGCTTTTTGTGCACTGCCTCTTCAAATGGGATCGACAAGTATTAATAAAAGGGTGTGCTCTTCATTCACCTACCAAGTCAAATCCAACTCCAAAGGACGCTTCCTTACTTGCAGATTTTCCTTTCATTCCAATCCTCACCATATCTTTCTCCTTTTTCTTCTACTCCTAAGCTGAGGAACAACTCCTGCTTGGCTGCTGGATGGAGATATAGTTCTCCAGAAAAGACAGTTCCAGAAATGACAAAGGGAAATTCTTGGAGATTGACACAAAGATCCTTGTAGAGTGGCTTTACTTTATGTACAGACAGAAGGGAAGGTGGTGGGGGTGGCGCTGGCAGGCCTCCTGGGATTGGCCCTTCCAGGAAAAAGCTCTGACTTATCCCCCATATGACAAAGCCAAATCAGCCAGTCATTGTCTTGTGAAATGAGATGTTCAGACAAATGCAAAGGAGCCAGACAGCAGAGGTCTGAAGAGAGGCCCATGGAGGTCAGGGAAGTCAGAGTCGGTCTGGGCAGTCTGGGACAGCTGCCATTGTCAGAAGAGGAAGAGTGTCTCCCTAATAGGCCATTTATAGGGCTGCTAATTGCCCATTTCTCTCTATATATCCGGCTTGAGCAAGGGCAACTCTGTCCAGATAGAAACCTAAAGAGCTGAAGATGGATTTAGGAAGGCACAATAGATCCATAAAACTCGATGAATAAATAAGGACATTAACTTTTAATGTAAATAGGACTGAAGCATTCTTATTACCTTATTTCTTGAAGATATAAGAGGAAATTCCTTTGCCAATTTGAACAGCTTCAAAGTGTACTTGAGAGCACTTGGAAGAAGAAAAAGGACCTTAGTACCAGATATTATCTGCTTACAGGTGCCAAGGGTAACTCAAAAGTGTTCACAGAACTGGGGAAGTGTGCTGCTCTTCAAATAGCTATAAACCTAACTGTATTGAAAGGAAGCCAGTCATGGTGAGAGCAAGCCAAACTATGGACTGTGGCTCATTCACTCATTCATTGGACACATACTAAGATCTTCTTATGTGTTAAGTGCTGATTATACTTTGTAGCTATAAAGATGAGCAGGCATGGCTGTGCTCTCCTGGAGCTTGTGGTCTAACTGGAGGGTAGCAGACAGAAAGTCCCTGTAGAACTTTGACTGAGCTTGAGGGTGTCCAGGTACGGTCTCAACATTCTTTGGGGCTGAGCTAATTTGTAGCCAGGGCTGAAGGCCCTAGCAGCCATCCTGTTGAGGAGTAAGAACTCTTAAAGCCAAGGTGACAAGTTGTTTGGTGCCTCAAATGTGCTGGCACTATCCTATGTACCTTTGTGTGCTCTATCTCTAACCCGCAGAATGTTCCTCTGATAGCTATTATTCACTTATTTTCTGGAGATGGCACTTAGGCTCAGAGAAGTTGAGTGCTTCAACAAAGTCACACAGCTGGTGTGGAACCAAACCACGATCCTTTGTGTTTGAGCTTTAAATGCATTCCACCACCGCCATTCTAATCCTTTTTGCATGCCAACACCAGATTAATTTTTTACAAAAACTCATTTCTTACAATAGTATCCTCACCACCTTCAAAGTGTCCTTATTGTAAAGGAATCCCCAGTCCCTTGGCTTTGAATTTAAAGCCCCACAGCACCTGGTTCTGTGCTACCATTCTGCTTTTACATTTCATCAGTGCTTTAACATACCCTCCACATCAATTAAACCAAACTACTTGTCATGTCTGAAAACTTCGTTAATTTCCCCACATCCATATTAATTAAAAAGGCTGTTGTTACTGATTAAATGTGGGAGGCATAGAAGGAGAAGATGACAAAGTTGATTCTGCATTTTCAAGGCTGAGTGATTCAGAATGCTGGTGCCATCAAATAAAATAGGAAAGTCATGAGGAGGGGTGGTTTGGGGGGAAAGGATAAATCTTGTTTTAGTGTCTTGTTTGAGTTGACAGTAGAACCTTCAGGATGGCAGCCTGGCTTCCAGTTAGAAAATTGGCCTGGAGTTCAGAAGGCAGTCAGTGCAGGAATTGAGTTTGGAACAGCTGTGGGTACAAGGGAAGTGACCCCAGAGAAGGGAGTGAGATGAGAATAGAGAACTGTAGACTGAATCTTGGGGGAGGCCCAAGGGCCTGTTACAGTTACAGATGGACAGATGGACGTTGGACTAAATGAGAGGAAAACTTTAAGCGAAAGCACAAATTCCTCCTAACATTTCTAGGGGGGAAAAAAAGAAAAGTAGAAAGAAGCAAGAGAATAATTTGTTTCCCAAAGTGAGGCTCTTCAATGTGCCCTAATTGCTCTTAGAAGCTTTTCTTAAGGATTGGGTTTAGAGGCATGGAGCAAACACACTACATGAATCTGGGCTACTGCTTATCTTCACATTGTGACCTGGCTTTTTCAACGAATATTTGGAAGTAACTCACTAACAAAATGGAGCATCCATAAGCATTCCAGGTACTGGGTATACAATGGTGAGCAGGATAAAGTCCCCGGTGTGGTGGAGTCTGCTTTGGGGTGGATGATATCACAGGCAAGAATATCACTGGGTTTGTGGCAGAGCTGGCACACAGCATCTTGGGTGTCAGGGGGTCTCTGTCAGGGAGGCATCTTGGGGCTGGATCTTACAGGGTAAAATACAGTTGCTAAGTCTGGGATGTAAGATGTGATTGAGTTAATTAGGAAGGTATGATCAAATTAAGGAGATAATAAAAGCATCTATGAAATTACCTTCAGACAGTTCAGTTTGCTGGAATATAACTTTTCCCAGGCAGGATGACAGTCTTTAAGCCTGTGCAAGAGAAAAGCAGGGACCAGGCTGTACACCATGCTAAGGAGTTTTGGATTTATCCTTCAGATGATAGGAAACCACTGGAAGGCTTCAAAGGGAGCCGTCACATGGTTCTGATTGTGTTTTAGAGAGATCTCTCTGATGGATGGAGGATGAATTGGAGAATGTGGAAACAGGGGGTCACTTTAGGAAGCTGCTCTAGTTGTCCAGGTGAGTGATGATAAGGGTTTGAACCACAGCAGTGATGGTAGAGATAAAGAGGGATGTATGGATTCTAAACGTCTTTTAGAAAAGAAATTGCTTAACTGGTGGTACACAGGATGTGGAGGATGAGAACGAGGGCCACGGGAGACTTGTGCAGGTCGATTCAGGGTGACTGAGGGCATTGTAACACAGCGACGGAGATGCAAGCACAATAGTAGATTGGCTTGGAGGGAAAGGTATTCAGCTCAGTTAGGGAGGTGTTGAATTTGAGATTCTTCTAGCATATCAATAGGAGATATCTGGTAGATACATGAATATACAAATGTAAATCTTGGCAAAGTCTAGGGTGGGCATATAGATTTAGGAAGGAGAACACTGATCCTTGTCCCACACCAACATTTCTGTGGCAGCCAGAGGAAGAGCAGGCTTTGATAGAAATAAAGGAAACACTCAGAAAAGGGCTAAAGTTTGTATGAATTTCACAGAAGTGAGAACATATAACTCCAAGAAGGAAAAGGATAATTATCTCAAATAGACAGGTCCACTAAAAAGATAATTGAATTAAGAAATCAAAATTGTGGTTTTCCATGTTGCAACTATCCCTCCAGGACCCGACCCCTAAACTGTGGGCTCAGGGCATAAGTATGCTTGCACGCAGAAGCATTGTCTGGCCACGGTGAGTTTCCTACCACCCCTTTCACCATATTTCTGGACTCCAATAGACACTGAGGTTGTTCCATATTTCATTACGAAGTGGGTTTAATTTGGGTGGCACAGACGCGCCCTTCCTTAATAGATGTGGATGAATCCACAGACACTGCAAGTCTGCACAGGAGAGACAAATTTCAATGAAGTTGCAGGGAATGGGAAAATGTCTTTAAAGTGAGACTTCGGGGACCCCATGCAAAGAAGCAGGAAAGCATTGCCAAGGCTCTGTGGTAGCAACTGCTGATCATGATTATTCGTTTTGTGTGAGGAAAGCAAACTCTTGCTCTCTGGGACTTAGAAACAAACATATTTTTTGTAGTAGTAGAATGCACGCTGGTATAACACTTGCTGCATATATTAACCTATGAGACCAAGCTATTTCCAGAATTTTGAAGGGAAAGAATTAAATATCTACTTCATGGGAGGTGTAGCATAAAAATCTATAGGTTTGAGGAAGGTTTCTCTTGTTATTTCTTTGAAAATAACACATCTTGTAGGTGAGAATATATGGTATAGATGGTAATTGCTTTTTTTGCTGGAGCCACATTTTCATCCTCCTCCCTTTCTCCTCCAATATTAATTATCAGGCCTAAAAATAGTCCATTGTGGGATCTGTGTGCCTCCGGGAGGCTCCTACAGAAATCTGACATCTGTGCAGAAGGCTCCACTGAGATGTGTGTTTCTGTGAAGCTGTCTCGTGTTTGTGAATTCAGTAAACACTTGCATAGTGAATGCTGAAGTGTCTGTCTCTCACAATGGCTATGAGTGGCAGCCTGTGAGAACAGTGTCTTTCTGAGCAGACATGACTCACAGCGCCTGGAGGGAATAGAGAATGCATGGAATATTTATGATTAACAGCATTAATGAAGATAGAGAAATATTGATACAGTAACATAGCATAGTGTAACTATTGTTTACGACCAAAATGCCATGGTCTTTTGTAGTTTCCTTTTTTGCATGTACCTATAAACAGGTGTTCATCCCCCACACCTCATTTGGAGAAAAAGCATTATGAGAAAACTTAAAAAAAAATGAAAAAAATAGTGAGTTGTTTGCATTCACAGTCAGTTAAGTTGTAGCTAGAAGGATACTAGAAAAATCTTCATGAACAAATACATGTCTTCTGGAATTAGAGACTCATGGCTTTGTAGTATGCCTCCTCCTAAAAAGACAACAATCACCCTTGCTCAAGTTATTCCCCACTTGATAAGATTTCATTCCATCAGATATTCTTAGTTTATCTTTCTGGAATGAATGGTACTTTGAAGAGAGGTGAGCTGAAATAAAGGAGGGAGGGATAGCATCTAGCATGGAAATAGCAGTCATTTTCCTAATCAGGACATATGTTTTGACAAATTAGTATATTGCTAGGGAAGGTAAGATTGATTACTTAAAATTGGGATGTTCCTGAAAATCTGAGGTGTATGGTCACATAACTCTATTGGGGGTCTTTTTAAGAAGTCTTAGGTGAAGTCTCCAAGTGGGAGCTCTATGTATCAGGGTGCATATGAGAGCTGTCCAGAGCATGTTGGGAGGCAGATTAGATCCAGGAGGAGGTAAAGGTGCAGGAAAAAGAGGCAGAAGCAGAGCAGAAGGAACTATTTCATAATCCAGTTCACAGGGGGATTGATAATACACAGTTGTACATGCTACAGAATACTTTGTTTTAACTTTTAATCTCAAATGGTCTTTTACCATCAGTCCCTTCAATCAACTTTTTAGACATTGGTTAATTCCCTCATATTCCTTTAATGTGTGTGTGCATTACATGCAATGATATATAAGATACAATATGTATATATATTACATGCAATTGAAAACCAAATTTCATTAAAGTTAACTATTTGATCCAGAAGACATTTTCTAAGTACCTATTAAGTGTAAACATGACAAGTCCCTGGGAATTGTGGAATATGATATGCATTTAACTGTTGAGTCATTTCTCCATTGTAGGGAATAATAATTCAGGTATTTATCTACTCATTATTACTCATTTAATGGAATATGATTCTGGGCCCACATTGTTTTCTTGCTGTCATGCATCACATATCAGGGTTGCTGGCTCTTCTGTTCAGTTGGTGTGCATAAGAGTTGGAAATGCACTTTATTTTTAGCCTAAGGAAGACATAATTTGGAAGTTAAATTTGTTGCAATAAAAAAATTCTTACAGTTCACCTCATACCAAATAAACTACAGCAGCTCATCATCTTGGGTAATGAGAGAGGAAAGTCCACATGGAGCATCTGGTAAGACTTGGTTTGGCCTTTGGTCCTTCCACACGTATGCATGTGTGAAGACTGCTCCATGAATGTTATCTGAGTTGTCATTTCCACAGTCTTCAGGTTTGTAAATATCTCAAGTTGGAAACTTAAAGACATCCACTCCATTAGTGCCTTCACTGATCTCTGGACCAATTTTGGTCAGAAAACTTTATTGCTTAGAACAGAGAATCCTTAGACTTTTTGTTTGGCTCTCTAGTTTTTCTAAGTGTTGTTGTGGGAGCACCAGGGATTGGTCAGGGTACCTTGGAGGCTGCAGCAGTAACATGTGGGGTGGAACTGTTCAGGGAGAGCCCCCAAAACTGAGCTGGTGGGGCCCAGACCCTACACACACTCCTTCCCTGAATTTAACTTTGACTTAACGTGTTCTGTATGAGATTTCATTCAAAAATAAGAAGTGATTATTCAGTTTTATTAGTTTAGAAACCATTGATTGAGATTTTCCATAAATATATCTGAAATAAGCTAAATGTTCACCAAAAGGGGAATGTTTGAATAGGTAATAACAGTAATATTATGGATACTATGTAGCAGACAAAAAGGGTAGGATAGATGAATATCTATTATATATTCATTTATATCTATTATATAGATATGAATTATTATATCTATTATATAGATATGAATAACTATTATATAGATATGAATATCTATTATGTAGATATGAATTTCTATTATATAGATATGAATATCTATCATATAGATATTCATTTATATCACCCATTACATAAGGTGATGTAGTAATAGTGTTAAGTTTTAAAAAGACAAGTTGCAAAACAATACTTATCGAATGATCCCACTTGTGTAAAAATATGTAAAAATCAAGACTATGGGCTCCTTTAAATACAACTAGGTGTGGACATTTGGTGGCTTCTTCAAGTTAACATTTTGGCAATGAAATAAGTGGGATCCACCAAAGTCTGGAAAAGTGAAATGTGAGCCTGTCACTTTCTGTCTCTCTCTCTCTCTCTCTCTCTCTCTCTTTTTTGTCTTGGGTCAAAGTCCATTGGTTTGTGCTTGGCTCAGGTTTTTATCTGCTCACCAACAATAAAATTGATCACAGAATTAGCAAAGCCTCCTCGCTTAAACTTTGGTTCTGAGTGAAAGGAGAGAGAACAACCTCCCAAATACAAGCCAAGTTAAATTGAAGAAAATCTTTTAAAAGGTTGGCTTTAGTAGAAAAAAGAATCATAAACTAGAAAATGCACACATATTGACCAAACTATGGGAGAAGGAATATTAAATGACTCAAATTTCAATTTATAAAGGACGATCAATCAGGGAGTTATTTGTATTAAATTCAGCGGCAGACAGTTCTCAGTGCACTTCTCTCCATGGCCTCTCTAAGAAACAAATTATAGTGTAAATGTATTTTTTGGCACACCAAACATTATGTACCAACTTATTCTTGATTAATATTACAATGTGTTGATGAAACTTCCTAAGCACTGCTTAGAGTTAAAATGAGAGGGATTTTTTTTTTCTTGAATAAAATGTGTTGATACTTGTTTTCATGGTGACTATTAGTTATATATTCAATTTCATGTTCATAGAAATAGTGTGCTGGGAAATTATTTTAATAGTCAGAAATATTGAGCTTCTACATGCCTCTCATGCCTCAGCTTTTTAAAAAAAAAGATATTCTATTTCAACAAATTTATTGAGACCTACTATGTTCTGGGTAGCACTCAAGGATTAGAATGCAGGGATAATTTTTGAAAAGCTCTTCCACGCATCAAGAAATCGAGTGGCTAGTAGGTGGAATAAACACACACTAAAAATGACAGTAAAAAGTGATAAGTATCATAAAAAGAGGTTGGCACCAGTGATATGGGGGGGAGAAGTGAGCTAGCCTGTGTATTCATGCCACATGGGCAGAGAAGATGATAGGATCTTCTCCACTCCTGTATCTCCAAGCACCTAGCACAATGCCTGATACCCGGTATATGTTTAAGGACTCCTTGTTGAGTAAGAGAACGGGAAAAATCATGAACGAATGTGATTTACGGGAGCAAGCTTCATGGAGGATAGAACTTTTAAGCTTGGTCTGGAAAAAAGTAAGAGAAGTAAGGAAAGTGATAAAAAACAAGAAGATATTCCGGGTAAAAATTTGAGTATACTATTAAAACAAACAAACAAAACCTCATGGCAAATGAATGGAATAAAAGAAATGTTGCAACGTTAAAATGTATATACTTAACATGCTAAATAAAACACACATGTGCTTATACATAAAGTATATTTGTGTTATATTTGTTTTATCCTTGAATGTTTTATCCAATTATGTTGTATCTTATATATACAAACTCAAAAATTCTGCAGCTGTGAAGACATCCTTTCTGTGTGATTCACTGTGGCCAGGCTCTACTTCATATATGTTCAGCTTCTCACAGAATTTCCCTTCTCTGTTGTCACAGTGTTCTATGTAAACCTCACACTTTTCAGCCCTCATTCTTTTTTTTTTTTTTAAGATTTTATTTGTTTATTTGACACAGAGAGAGAGATCACAAGAAGGCAGAGAGAGAGGGGGAAGCAGGCTCCCTGCTGAGCAGAGAGCCCGATGCAGGGCTTGATCCCAGGACCCTGAGACCATGAACTGAGCCAAAGGCAGAGGCTTAACCCACTGAGCCACCCAGGCGCCCCTCAGCCCTCATTCTTAATCATTTATTTTAAAAGTGTCAAAATTAACCACAAAACCTTTTAGGAGCTCAGAGCCCTGATTGGAATGAGATCTTTTCTTCTCTTTGTCTTGGTTCTGATAAAGTTTGGGGCTATTCTGAAGCTTGTTAGCAGGAAGGAACCAAGCATACGAGGCCAGTAGGAGCCCTGGGAATCATCCTGGGGCAAACAGAGGTATGTGAGCCATATGTTGAAAGCCCTTCCAGATAGGTTAAATATAGTCTCTTTTAAGTACCTCGATGTCATCCTTTTTTTATTTCAGCTTTATTCATACTCAACAATAAAAAAGTGCCTCTGTTATTAAATATCTTTGCATATGGCATGTTATGAAAAGAAATCGTAATAAGAAGTCTAAATCAAGCTGTTTGAAAGTGAGGGTGGCTGGGGAAAAGTTACTAGAAGAATAGAAGGAATAACAGGTTAGACTTCACAGACTAAATGGCATATCGGTTCTTTCTTTGATTTTATATACTATCAAACACTTTGAGTAGACATTGCTTGTGTTCTATATTTAGCCAAAAGGATGGCGCTGCCATAAATGCTAAATGCTGTCTACATAGGTTCTGTATCAGAGAGAAGGAGCAGAGGTGGCGTGGAGGGGAGGGGGTGTGATGTAGCTACTGAAGTTCAAGCCATTCGAGGGGGTGTACCCGAGACATCTGTGTGAGCAGAAGTGCCAGCTGCGGCTCTGCCACCTGGGTGGAGGGAGGGCAGGTTGCTATTCCTCTGAAGCAATCTATTCCATTTACAGCGCAGCTCTTTTAATGGGAAGCCAATTCCTGTGGGTTCATTTTGTTACACTTTTCATGCCAAATGCCATTTCCACAGAGTTTGGGAAAGATGGGTATGGTGTTTAGGACTCAGGAGTAAAGAGTTTCCCCTAGACTTAGGAGCCCTGTTCAGTGTGGGTGACACATCTGCTGATCACAGAAGCAAGAGAACTTCTTCCTCACCTCCTGGTTATGTAGCCAAATGACCTGGCTCACATATCTCTCCAACACATACAACCTTAACCCTTAGAGGTTTTTACTCCGCCCCTTGAAGACGGCAGGAGCAGATGGGTATGTGAAGTCACTTGGCGTCCATGTCATTTTGTCTCTTTCAGGATGCTTTCTTACTGTTATGAGATGGCTTGCTGTCATCAAATAGCTTTTATTTAAGAATAAACCAGCAGAACTTGAACTGGTAGTATTTGTTAAAGAAGAAACAGAAGGAAGGGAGAGACACAAAGAAAGAAAGACAGACAGAGGCAGATATACATCTATTCAAAACTACCTAGTCTTCTAGGCATTTTTGCAATTGACACTTTGTCCAAGCATCATCATCATCATCATCATCATCATCATCATCATGCCCAAAGGTTATTGATTACTTAGCTATGTGTTAGGCACTGTGATAAGCACTTTTAATTATTTTCTCATTTAATCTGCATGAAAACTGTGGGCAGGATATTATTATGCTGATGTTACATATATGTAAATCGAGTCTTTGGGAGGTTGAATCACCTGCTCCATTGTCACGCAGCCAAGCGATTGAGTCAGGACTATATCCAGGTTTAAATGATTCCAAAGCCACTTCTCTTAATTATAACACTGTACCACCTACTTATTGAAATTCTAACCAAAAACAGTGGAGGGCAAATATCTGTAAGGAAAAGCTATATTTGATTCACAGCCAAATCAAACGATGCATATGCCATCCATGGCTCTTAGCTGATCCAACCTTTGTTATTACCTGGGAGAAACACCACAAACACAGGGTAAGCATAGCCCAAGAACGCAAGCCAGTGCCCAAATTCCATGGCTGATTCCTCTAGTCTGTCCTCTTGATGTTCAAAGCCTTAACAGCCTAAGTGCTAGTGTTGATTTCTTTCAAGATCTTTAAATATCATGGAAGAAAATTTCAATTTTACTCTGGATGCACAGGTCCTAATTCTATGGGGTTCAGAGAATTCTGTGGAGTCCACGCAATAAGCTCATGCCCCATCTCCCCCAAATGCCTTTTCCTTTTAAATGCTGTAGTTGCTTGTCTATAGGCAGCTCCCAGAGCTAAAATGGGTTTCAGAGTCTTCAGAGTTTTCATTAATGGAAACCTGCAATTCAACAAAAAAAAAAAAAAAAAAAAAAAAGAGAGAGAGAGAGAGAGAGGGAGAGAGAAGTAAAAGTGTTGTGATATAGACAGGTGTTAGAGAGAACCATCTGCTTGTTAATAACTTGCCCACAGATTTTCATGTAACAGGATGGGGACACATTTATTATGTGTAGCTGGGCCCCATTCCATTTCACTATCATTTTTGTAGAAATATTATTACTTGCACTACGTGCTGTATTTTTTAATTTACTTTTTAAAATCCTCCTCTCCCTGGATCATGTTCTCAATATGCTTCTCTCCTTCCTCCCCCACTTCCTCCTCCTATTTCCTGACGCAGTCTTCTTTTCCAGCCCTCCTACAAACCACAGCACAGGCTGCAAATAGAATCCATTACCAACAACAGTCCTTTGGTTTGCTAAGAAATGGAACTCTGATTATATATATTGAAAATGGTATTTTCCAATGCTGGCCAAAATTTATCCCAATGATTTCAAGTAAATTTTTTTCAATTTTGATTTAATTTTCTGTTACGCACACATGTCTTGAGAAAGATACAACAACTGCTATAAACTAGGGGTTGGGAAATCTGAGAGATAAGAACATCACATGTGGTCCTGCCAGTGCCATTGACTAGCAGTGTGGACTTAGGTTTAACTGTAGAATGAGTGCATTGGACTAGATTGATGGATTGATTCATTCATTTATTCAGCAAATATTTATGTTCAGCTTTCCAAGAGCCATGCACTGTGCTAGGTAGTGGGTGATAAAAGTAAAAGTTATGGGACCTCTTTTTGTAGGATAACTCTCAGGAGGGAAGAAGCAGACGATTGCAAGAGTGATGTATTAATTGTAGTGATTGACATACATACAAAAGTCACATTGTTCATATGTGGAATAGTTCAAAAATCCATAGAGCTATTTTATTTATTTATTTATTTATTTATTTATTTTTTATAGATAGAGATCACAAGTAGGCAGAGAGGCAGGCAGAGAGAGGAAGGGAAGCAGGCTCCCCGCTGAGCAGAGAGCCCGATGTGGGGCTTGATCCCAGGACCCTGGGATCATGACCTGAGCCGAGGGCAGAGGCTTTAGCCCACTGAGCCACCCAGGTGCCCCCATAGAGCTATTTTTTTGCGTCAAGTTTTTTTTGAAGACTTTATTTACTTGAGAGAAAGAGAGAGAGGTTGGGGAGAGCACAAAGGGAGAAGAAGGCCCCCCACTGAATAGTAAGCCTGATGTGGGGCTCAATCAGGGGACCCTGAGATCATGACCTGAGCTGAAGGCAGACTTTTAATCAACTGAGCCATCCAGGCACCTGAGATTTATTTTATGAGGTTTGTCTAGGGCAGCAGAACCAGTCATCGGTGTCTTTGAGATGACATGGTGACGATAGTAAAAGGACAATTCTTTTTATGATCCCCATCACTTGATTAAACAGAATACCCTCTTGGAAGATATGTAGATATGCTTCTGAAATGAGGGTTAGTTCATGACGCTCAGACTGTGCATTCTTTTCTTCAGAGTCAACCAGCTTAGACTTTTACAACTTTTCTGAACTTGGTGATATAACTTGACATTCACCCAGAATTAACAGAATCTCTCAAGTCAAATCAGCCCATCCCTTTGGAAGTTTACATTATTTTTTCCTGGTCTTGGCTAGGTGGTATCTATTCCACATCTTATGTTCATTAGCTTTTCTGAAAGAAGTAGGATACTCATGATTTGACAAAGATATTTTTTGAATTGGAAATTTATGGATATGAAAATTCTTATGAAGGTATCTTATAAAATGTTAACTTTTTAAATTTTGAAAACATATCTTAATATATTTTTAAAAATACAAATATTATTACCAATCATCTCATTACCCTATTACAACTATTGCTGTTTGCTATGATCTCCTCCACCTTTCCTCTTATGCATATATTTCTTAAGAAGTATAGTAATTACCAGTAATCATAGGACAGGTGCAATATCCCCATATCTGTGCCAAGAGAGAATGGTATTACCAAAAATCTTCTGACTAAATCAGTGTGAAAAATGTTATCTCAATATATTATTTAACTTTCATGTATTTGAGCCCTCATGACTTACGCATTGCTTCTTTTAATACGCTTTTTGTGTCAAGGGCAAAAAAAAATATTAAATTTTAGCAGAATATGCATTTGCTCATATCACCATCTGGATAGTCAGCAGCTGTGTGGACTTATTGGTTGGAGACTCTAGAATCATGGTTAAGTATTCAGGTTGGGGACATCTATCCTTGCTCTCCTGCTTACTACTTGTGTAGCATTAGTAAAGTTCATTAACCTCTCTAAGCTTGCAGAAGTGGAGTGACATACAACTTTCTTCATTACTGTTATGAGAAAATTGCATGAGACAATGTATTTATACACTTGACACAGTGTTTAGCACCGGCAAATCCTCTTACAATGTTAACTATTGTTATCATCATTTTTTCCCTCCTAATCTAATAAAGCTTTCTTTCTCCTAGAATTGATTTTTCATGGTTCCAGGCAAGCAGTGTTAGTGAATCAATTATTTATTTGAATAGTTAAATAATTAATTCATTCTTTGTTCAACTAATCCTAGGAGTCATCTCAACTCTCTTCTCCCAGTCCCAAACCCCAACACCAGATCAATTGTTGGCCCTGAGTCTATACCTCTAAACTTTATCTCAAATTCTACCACCTCTCACCCAGGTCCATCTCTCCCTTGACCAATCCAAGCAGTCTCTAGGCTGTCCTATGGTTCTCTACAGGTTTCCTTGCCTGGACCCAATACTCCATCCCTTGCCCTGCAAGCAGCTTTCTTTAAATATGAACCAGGCAGGATCACTTTGCAGAGTAAAGCCTTGAATATGGTCTTACTGCACTTGAAATGAAATGCCACGTCCCTGCTACTGTCTCTAAGATACTGACTGATATGCTCCTGCCCGTTCTACCACTTTGTTTTTGACTGCTCTCCTCCACCATTCTTCTCACCAGCCAGGCTGATATTCTCACTGGTCCTTAAACCCACCAAGCTCTTTCCCTCAGCAGGGCTGTTGAAATTGCTCTTCACCCTTCCTGGAATGAACTTCTCCCAGACCTTCTTACAGGTTTTACCTAATGCCACTTCTTCCTAGAGACCCTTCTCTGACTCTCCCACCTAGCCTTCAGATAAATCATGCTTTTAGACTCTTTTACTTTCTTAATTGCTCTGTAACTATCTAAAATTATTGTTGTTTTTATGTATTTATTCATGTGCTCCCTGTCCATCTCCCATTCTCCAGAAAAAAAAAAAAAAAAAAAAAAAAAACATGAGCAGGTTATCTCCTCAAAGAGAAACACTATGTTCTGTTTATTGTAGTATGCTCAGCACCTACAAGAGAATAGGCTGTTGATAACAATTAGATAAATAAATGAGCACATATTTTGTATGCCTACTATATGTCAGGCACATCAGAATTACTAGGTCTTGGGCCAAGTGGCCTGTCATTAATGATGTTTGATTTGGGTCAGTCTTCCCTGGGTCTTTTGTCCTTTCTGGACAACTCCTTTGTTTTGAGGACCACACAATGAATATAGGCTGTTGTGTGGCACAGAGGAAGCTCTGGTCTAGGAATCCAGGCTGTATCTAGAAAGTGTCATCAAAACACATCATGGGGATCATGGGGTAGGGTCCCAAGATGTCCAGCCAGCCATGCATGGCTCTTGCTATCAGGATGCTCAGGAAGCTTAGGATTCGGTGACTCTCCAGCTGAGGGAAAACTACATTTTCTATATTTCAGGTAACTCAGAGCCTCTGCATGGTCTGAGCCTGGCCCATAAAAAGTGTTCCAACAGGGTAGATCCCTCAACCCTCTATTATGTCTCTCATACACAAAGGGTAACTCAGATCCCTTTACTTCTCTGTCTTCTCTCCCAATGCCAGCCAGACCTATGGCTCATCCTGGGCTGGGTTTTTTTTGTTTTTTTTACTTTTTTTCCCCCTCCCTGTGGGCTCTTGCCTGCTGCTTCCCCTCCCCCAGTCCCCACTGTGCAGATGCACTGATCCAGGTGGCTTTCCAGTTCTCATGATGCCTCCACACGTGTGTGCTAATGTGCCCAAAGAAAATGCACGTTATTAAAAGCAGCTTATGTCTCCTGCCGCATTTGGAACATATCCCTTATGTAGACAAAGCACAGAGCGAGGCTTTGCTCTTACTTTAGCTTGATGAGTTGATATTGGTCCTTGTATAGCTTTCTATTTGGGAACAACTCTGTTTATAGAACACACATTTTCTGTATTTCTACTCTCTCATTTTTTACTATTAAGGATACTTGCCTAGAAACAGAATCTGTATTTTTTCTTCAAGTGTTCATCTCCTCTGGCTGCCTGTTCCCCACCTGAGTATATCACATTTGATTGCTATGCCACAGAGTTCTGCACAGCTTTATCCCGCACTATATAATATCAATCTGTTTGCCCATCTATCTTTTTTTCTATCTTTATACACACATGAACACATAAATGTCTCTGGTGAAATGTATGTGTGCTAACATATCTTGGAAATGCAGGAGCGATATTCCCTTTTATTTTCCTGATAAAACAGAAGATAACACCTCATAGTTACGGTAGCACCTTATATATTTAAAGTAATTAATCCCCACTGATACCCATAGAGACATGATCCTCGCTGTTCCCATTTTAAAGATAAACACATTGAGAGAAAGGGAGATGCACTAACTGTTCGAGGAGGTGTGGAAATCCCTCAGCACAGTGGGAAATTAAAATTCAGAGTGGCAAACTCCCTAATCCTGTGATTAGATCATCAGACCACGATGCGATGCATCAAACCTCTTTTAGAACTTGAAGATCAGGTGCTTAATATTGCTAAAGGAAATTGATGGAAAGGTCAAACATAAAAGGTACAAAGTGCAAGTCCTCTTCTACTCTACACGTAATGAAGCAGATTTTTCAGTGTTTAATTTAAGAACCACTCGGTATATGAAAAACATTTCTCAAAAAGGAGAGAGAATGATTTCGTGTCTGGACTCCTACACTTTGGGATTAAGAGAATTACCTGCCTGGAGGACCTGCATCTCTACAAAACACCTGTCCTGTTACCACTCCTCCCTGCTTCCGAAATACACCCCTTTGAGTCGCTGTGGAAATGATTATGGAACCACCGACAGGAGATTGTGTAACCCCAGATCAGGGATAACTGGCAGGAAGAGATGGATTCCTACTGAACAACAATCCTGCTTTGTGCAAATCTGAATAGGAGAGAAGAGGGAAGGGAGGAGAAATACAGGCAATCTTGGATCTAAGGGAAATTGGTTTTAAATAGGTTGTTTTTTAAGGGTTCCTGGGAGATATTGGTTCTTTCAGAGAATTACGGAAAGCATTGAGATAATTACCTTAGCCTTATAAACTTAAAAAAAAATTTTTTTGAAAGTGTGTATAGTGTTCAGCAAGCTGTCAGATGAATTACCAAGGAAACCAGAGTGGAGGAAAGGGCACCCCACCAGCAGATCACACAAGGAGTATGCTGTCTTGGTCAGTGACCACACCCTGGCCCTGGCCAGCACTCAGCTGCTCTATTGTCTGCACTGGGACCGCGTGTGCAGGGGAAGCAGCAGACACACAGCTGCCATCTGGCTAATTCATGTAGAGGCGTGCTTAAGAGCAGAACTTTGCAGGCAGGAGAAACCAGGTTCCATCTCAGTGCTGTCAGCTTCCTGGGCTATTTTTCTTCAACTGTAAAATATGAATTTCAGCTATCTCATGGGATCGCCATTGAGTTAAAATGAGACAAAGCATGTAAAGCATTGATCTCATTGCCTGGGAAGTTAGAGGTACTGACAGATGATGATTGCTGTGGTTCTTGTTACGGTTATTACCAAAATAAAAACAATAGAAGGTTCAACAGGCTGCCTTACATGAGAGTGTTCACTCCTCTCCCTTGCCTCCCTGCTGTATGATGTGGACTTTGTCTGGAGAGAGGCACTTATGCTTTAGCCTTAGGAATATCCACTCACCCATTTATTCATTCTCCTATGTCTATTTAATTCCGAGAACTATTTGGAGTAGCTTAGAGAAAGATACAAAGTCAATCAGAAACTTTTTAAAAAGATGAATAGATTTGGGTCAAGAAAAAAATAAAGTTTGAACAACAACCTGTTTTTTTAATATCTTTTCCATTGTAGTGATTACTGGAATCTGAAATTTCTCTCTCGTTTGTTCCCTACTCACTCATGCACTTGTTTATTTCTTCCAGAACAGAACACAGTTAATTAGCCAATATATAGCCCAGTGTTGATCACAAAATTAATAGTAAATAAATATTTGTTGGATTAAAAAATAATAGAGAAGTTCAGCTGGCCACTTTTTTATACATCTCTGTGCAAACTGAGGGCAAATACAAATCTGTTCTTTATTGAAGTGCTCTTGGGGTGGGGATACAAAGTATAGAGGAGATTTGGAGCTTGGAGTACAAAGCAGTAGGTTCTGTGCATTCTGGTCTGGCTGGTTTTAAAACCTAGAAGGCCCAGGAAAGTGGAGGGACTGCATACCCTTTAGACTATATTTTATTACCAAATTTTGATAGCTCTTAGAGGTCATATTCACTGTCAGGATCTACAGATGTACTTCATTGTGGACAAAAGGCATATCAAGTTAGGTTGTGCTAACAAACAGCTCCTAAATTTTAGTGGCTTAACATAATGAACATTTATGTTTCAGCTCTGCATTGCAGTTATGCAGGGGACTGGGGTGATTATCTTAGATTCTGTTGCTTGGAAATAGAATTTGAGGTGGGGTTGCGTGCAGAGGGTTAATTGGGGAATATTTTGGGGAGATACATCAATAAAGATGTGAAGACAGGATTGGGCAAGAGAAGAGCTGATCTACACTTTGGTTGCCAGTGAGGCCACAATCAATCTGTGGTAAGAACTTCGTTTTCCTGAATCAGCTAGCTATTGGCCATGGGCTCTCTCTTGAGTGGACCAGCCTTAGGTCCAGCAGGCCACATCTGATAGCATTTCCCAGTGAGGGACTCAGCTCTGAGCTGTCCTCCAGTGAGATCCCCAAGTAGGTACTCCCAGTAGTTAAGTGACAGGTGCATCAGCCTTAAAGAGGGGAATGGGGCAGAATAAAAAGACCTACCCTTGTGCTGTAATTATCTACTTGCTTCTTAGAGTAATATCATACATCCAGGGATAGCTATTGCAGGTTTTTGGGTGGCTCTTGTTTCCTGGGTTAAAGCGATGGACTTGAACTGGCACTGCTCTAGTGATATGAGGCTGTAATTGATACCCATGATTCCCCTCCACCAACACTCATTTAGAGTCTTCCCATTTCAACCAACACATCTTCTGGTCCAGACACTCGGCCTTGTAGGATGACCTGTAACCTCAAGAAAGGGTCCAAACCCTGGTGTCTATAACCTTCTTAGGCTGTGGCTGCTGTCATTGCCCATTTACCATTAAAACAGGACATAGAGCTCTAAGAGATGTCCCAGTGGACCACTGAACCCCAAACATAGTCTTATTTGATCTCCATCTGGGGTAAAAGCAGCCCTACCAATCATGGTGATCAGAATCAATTCCCATCAATATGGTTACTTCTATTCTTATTTACTGATCTCCTGGCATGAAGATCCATGACATGATCTGGTGGCAACCATAGTGGGACTCCTGCATTCTCAGATGGAAGCACTCTGCCTCCAAGAATAAGGACCCGTACACCTCTATACACCTAAAGTTATAACAATGGGAAGAACTGGTTTTTCAAGTGGCTCACTGGGGCGATGGTAAGCAGGGTCACTCTTACTTCTACTCCTTGGTTTCTGTACCCATGTATTCCATCTTTTGATAAACCAACCACATACAATGATATTCTTATACTATTACAAGAGTATGATCACCAAGTTGATACTTAAGTTGCAATTTTAAGAAGTCATCCACAATTCTGTTAGATGGGGAGCTTCAGTAAAGTGTGTGATGGAATGATAGGATTCCCACAATCCTATGCCCATGGCTGTACTACCTTTGTCATAAAGTGAGAACTCTGGCTCAAAACAACATTGTTCAGGGTTCTTATCAGTGGATCAAATATTTGGATTCATCCATAAACCATGGAAGTCCTTTGTCTTCCTCCTGTAGCTTGTCACCTCCTCAGAACCATTGGTGTGAGCTAAGGGACAGACACAATTGCAAAAGTGATGACTCTGAGCCACCTGACTGTAGATGTGATCTTGCCTGTCTTAAACGATGGATTGCTGTTAGACCACCCAACCTTATGACTTGGTGTGTCTACAGAACTCAGATCATAATGGACAGCTCTGAAAACATGGCCTTTGATGTCCTATGGGCAGATGATCTGTCTCTTTCAGGGCCAAACAACATTCATGAAGTTGCTTTGTGAATGGTGCATAATTTTGTGTTAGAGATGGCATGGTCTTTTCCAAAACTCTAAATGTCTTTGTGGTGATTCTCCTATTGGGGCTTGCCATAAGCTTCACATTGTCATTCCTCATGTTAGATAACTCCAGTACCCTAGGACCCTTTGGTCTCATGGTGCATGCACTATAGCCTGAACTTGTCACAGAACACCCTTCTATTCTGGGCCTCAGCCAAAGCTGGCAGCCTTCCATGTCACTCAGTAAATGAGTCAGATCAGTATGACCAAGTGCCAAACATACTGCTTCCGGAACCTACAGAGAACTCCCAAACCTTGTGCTTCTTTTCTGTTCGTAAGAAGTATGAAATGCAATAATTTGCCCCTTACATTTTAGAGGTTTTCTAGCATGTCCCAGACTACTGAGTTCTTTAAAAAATTCAGCAATGTTGTCAACCTCCAATTATTTGTAGGGTTTATTTCTTTTCTGTGGAGAAAATGCATCTTACCAGGATCTCCAAAACACTTGCCACTCCTTGTTCCTTTGTTCTAATGAACATGTTGTCATTGATCTAGTGGATGGGAATGTGATACACTATGCTATGTCCAGGCAGTCCAAGACCCTTCAGAATATGTCAGGGGCTTATCATAGACTAGGGGAAATCCATACATGCATACTGTTGCTCATCACACAAAAATACAAAATGTTCCAATTCTCCTTTCTATAGGAAAGGAAAAGAATGAATTCACTAGATCACTGGCCACGCACTAAGCCCCACAGTCTGTTTTAATCTGCTGTAGCAAAGATACCACATCCGGCATAGCAGCTGGGATGGAGATTACTACTTGGTTAATTTTGTGGCCGTCCACTGTAATCTGTTGTGATCCATCTGACTCTTGTAAAGGAAAGTCTTCTAGAGTATATGGGGATGTGGCAGGGAACATTCATATATTCTTTAATCTCTGAAATTGAGTCCTCTTATTAGTACCTGGGATGCAGCTCTGTTTTCTACCTCCTATTTTGAATGGAATTGGGGGGGAGGGGCAGAGATGGAGATTCTAATGTGGACTATTCTATGGTAGCTCTTAATAGGTTAAAGAACCAAAGCAAGGATTCTACCAGACACCAGTTGTTCATCCTATTACACACTTGGGCCTGGATGCAGTGCAACTACTCAGAGCTGGACATAGGATAGGAGGCCATTTGTCCTCCCTAAGCTTCCATTCTATGAGGCAGGCCCAATGGTGATTTGGATCCTGAGTATCCTTGTTGATTCAGACCCTATGTCCAACAATTCACTTTTCTCCAAATGCTTTGATGTCTGAACAAATGGCTCTAAGTCCGTTTAGGAAGCACTGAGGGAATAACCACTGAGTATACTTGCCAACACATTGCAGGGTTCTTTCTCATGGAAAACCAGATCTCTTTCCTTCAGTAGGTTATGAGTCTGAAAACCATTTAAGTTCCACAATCTGGGTAAAAGATAGTGACTTTTTTATCATGGTAACTGTCTTGAGACTCCTGATCATCTGTACTTCATTTCTTTAATTGTACAAATTAAGCAAAGACATCTCTACTTGTGCCTCTAGAAACATCATGTTTTAGCCCACAGCTCCATAGCTCTTGGAAAATTGGGCCCCCTCCCCCTTGTTGCCACTTAAATCTTGTCACTTATTGTGATAACTGTTCCCATTTGTCTTTGTTTGTTTGTTTATTTCAGAGAGAGAGAGAGAGCACAAGCAGGGGAAGTAGCAGAGGGAGAGGAAGAAGCAGATTCCCCACTGAACAGGGAGCCTAACAGGGGGTTTTATCCCAGGATCCTGGGGTCATGACCTGAGCTAAAGGCAGATCTTTAACTGACTGCACCCCTCCCATTTGTCTTTTGATGATTATTCGCTGTTGCCTGGCTTTATTCGCTGTTGCCCAGCTTCTTTTATTTGGGCGCCCTGTCATCTCTCCATCACTATTTTGGGATCTGATCTCCACTGTTATCAAGTGAAGCCAGTTCTGTAACCATATTTCATGCAGTTATCCCTGGTCTACGGAGAGCAACATATGCACATAAATAGAAGTCAGCTACATACATTAATGGATTACTATTCTTTAGAGAATTGAAACCATATTTAATTTTTTTTAAAGTGTTGATGTACTTCTCCTTTGAATTTATTTAAAAAAAAGAAAGAAATATAGAAAGAAAGAAAAAGATGATAAGTGCCAATAAAGAAACAGTTGACTTTCAAGTAAATATATTAGTTCTTAAATTTTCCCTCTACTGTTAAGGAGATACGATTATGAAAATCATTAAGGAGTTGAACTTCACTGTATCTAAGTTTCTTTCTTTCTTTTTTTTTTGGTTGTTGTTGTTGTAGATGAAATATGTTTGGAGCACCTGGGTAGCTCAGTTGGTTAAGTGTCTGCCTTTGGCTCAGGTCATGATCTGGGTCCTGGGGTCAAGGCCTACATTGGGCTCCCTGCTCAGTGGGGAGCCTGCTTCTCCCTCTTGCTCTGCCGCTCCCCTGCTGGTGAGCATGTGCTCTCTCTATATATAAATAAATTAAATCATAAAAAAAGAAAAATGTTTTATATTTAGGCCATATCAATTGACTCCTTCCAGTGAAGGTGAGGATACTACCATATTTACACTTTTTTACCATCTTCCCCCGGCCACCACTTGATATCTGTTAATTATGTTTATATATTCAGTAATATATACACTTATTTGTTTTGTAGACATGATTTCCCATAGTTATATTAAGTAGCCGTATCTTAACATTCTGTTTTTTATCATGTCTTCTCCATTGCTGAGCTATTCATTTTGATTTATTAATTAATTCACTGAATTTTATTATCATGTAAGGATCTCCCCTGCACACGAGCATTCGTAGATCCTATATTCCCTAGGATTTTTCCTGTCTAAAACTGCTTCTATGATAGTTTATAGGTGAATCAAAAGAACCAGGCTAAGTATAATAATTTTGGGTCAAATATACTTTCTCCTAAAACTTTAAAGACATTCCCCACTGTCTTTTGCATTGACTATTGCTATGGAAAAAGTCTGAAGTCAGTTTAGGTATTTCCATTTTGTAGGCAATTTGTTTTGCTGCCTCAGTGACTAAGGGCTGAGGGCCTTTTTTTTTTTTTCTTTTTTAAAGGTCTAATTTATTTATTTGAGGGAGAGAAAGAGAGACAGAGAGAGAGCACAAGAGCATGAGTGTGGAGCAGGGGCAGAGGGACAAGCAGATTCCCCACTGAGCCATGAGCCAAAGGCAAGGCTAGATCCCAGGACTGAGATCATGGCCTGAGGCAAAGCCAGACAGTTAACTGGCTGAGCCACCCAGGTGCCCCTAAACAATTACTTTCCCATCTTTAAATTTCATTGGCTTAAGTAAGAGGTATGCAGTATTGACTACTCCATATTAAAATTTTCTGGAACCCCGTATCATCTTCTAATATTTAGATTCAATTTTTCCTTCATTTTGTGAAAATTTTCTTGTCTTTAATCTTTTTAAAACATCTTCTGTTTCTTTTGTTTACTTGAATATTCCTGGAGCCCGGATTAGCCTTACTATAGATATCATTGCCTGCCTCCCATATGTATTACTGCTTTTCCAACTCCTTTAATCTATTTATTTTTGTTGCTACTGCTGTTTGTATGACTGGGATTAGCTCAACCTTTCTGCTGTGCTGGAATTTTTATTTTTAGCACTACTTATTCTATTTCCTGATCATTCTTACATATTTTCTGCAGTTGTGTTGTTCGGTCTTCAGCTTGTTTACTTAGGTCTGTAAATCTTTTTAATGTCATTATATTGGTAAGAGCTTCTATTTCATTGAATGAACATTCTTTTTAGGCTGTTCTATAGTAGAAATTATAGGAAAAGTATTCTCCTTCCCAGTAATAGAATTTTTTGGCTTTTGCCTACAGTGTCTTTCTCTCTCTTTCTCAAACTCTCGCTCTCACACACACAAAAACACACATTCTCACACACACGTATGTAGACATAGTTGTCATATCATTTCTTTTCATTTTGTTCACACCTAGACAGCTCTGCCAGGGCACGGGAGTATGGGTGATTTATTCCTACTGAACCTGAGACCAGTTTGTTTCACTGACAGCTGCAGTTTGTGGAGTGACTACTTACAGCTACACTCACGTTTCCAGGATTGGGGACAGGGTGGCCCTCAGCATGGGTATAAGAAAATCTGGAATTTTTCAGCCATTATGGTACCAGCTTGTGACATGTGTCTCTCTCCTTTGAGATAATACACTGGGGTTTCAAGGGTTCTCCCAGTGCCATGTGCAGCCTTGGACCTGACCTCAGTCCATCAGAGGTAGCCCCATTTTTCAGTTTCTTCCAATAGACAGTGATTCTAGTCTTCCATCAAAAAGACAAAAAGGATTATGTGACTAAGTTCAATTCTCTCTGTAGTTAGGATTATTCATAAGTGATCTCTGGAACTCATCAAGTCCCTGTGCAGGTTTAAGGGGTAGTGAGGACAGGAGTAAGAGCTGAACCTCCCTCCACTGCTTCAGTTTTCTGCCCCACCCCCACTGCTTAGTTATCAGAGGCCAGCAAAAATAATTCATGTTTCAGAATAAATTTGGTACCTATGTGTGAAAAGAATGGGTGAGATAGAGTTCTCACTCTGGGTGATTGTCATCTTCATACATGTCATGTCAACTTCATACATAATCAGACATAAGACAAAACCCAGAGGAGGGGTAGCCTCCAGTCTTTGTGATCTGACTAGATACTCTGCATTTGCCTGGACTAAAAGCATGTGTAGGTAAAGGGTCAAGATAGAGTATGTACAGTTGATTTCTTTAATTCTGTTGAACCTTGCCTGTTTTTGATACTAAGAAATAGACACACATCAGAAATAGTAAAAGAAGTAACTCCACAACCATGTAAAGGAAGGATCATTACTTCACCTGTGTAACGATTCGTAAGAAGCAATATATGTAATTCTTGGTATGGGGAGTTGCATTTTCCTGGATTTGGGCAAGTCAGACTTAGTCACCTCTCTCTAACTGTATCACACTGAAGGACTTGTTCTTTTGGAGACTTTAAATGATCTCACCTGAAATGTGTTGTCAGTCCAGACCCTCTTTCAAAGTACATACAGAATTACTCGGACCAGTCCCTGGTCCCCTAGACTCCTACCCGCTAGTATTATTCAATCAAAATTTACCTTTGTGTTACATACATTTTAGAGCATTATTTGAAACAATCCAAAACAAAATAAAATGGAGTGATGGAAAGGTCCCCTAGGAGCAAACACTTCTGCTAGCCTAGTGCATATTGACTTGCTTAAATTAACTTTTTGTTAAGCGAAGGTCAGGTTTATTTCTTAAGGTGCAGAGAAGTGAGCAAAGTAATAGAGAAAAGTGACTGACTTGTGGGCGTAAGAAATAAAACGCCTTCCCTTGCCGTTGTACTGTGGCTGTAGCTTTGGAAGAAAATTAAGTGTGTGTGCTAAAAATATTAGTATTAGATAATGGCTAAGCAGGAAAGGCAAAAGGTGTTAATAAATTAAGTTAGCTCCTATTGCCTATGGTTTATTAAAAGTCTATGCCTTAAGAATATAATGATACAACAATGCTAAAGAGAATTTGCAAAATGAAAAAAAAAATCCCAAATAGTATCTTTCTTCTAACAGAACTAGTTCCCAGCTCACATATGATTTTCCAAACCTGAACGCTATAAATCTGTGGTCTTGCATCTATTCTGATGGTGTCATAGTCTACATTTTCCTTGAACATCAAACATAGATATTTCCCATGTTTTATTTGGTCTGTATAATAATCATTGTAGTAGAGTCATCACATTTCATCATGTAGACATTGGGTAATGTATCAAACCGTCTCCTTATTATTGCATAATTAAGGTGTTTTCTGTGGAGTCATACAGAAATGTGCTCCTAGCAGCTACGGTGGGACAAAGACACAGGGGAAAACATATCTTCAGAAAGACAGAGCCTGCAGGATCCCACAGGACCAAATACGAACTTCAGCACTGGCTTTCCTCCTTTGCTGCACAGACGGCACGATTCCCGGGGACCTGGACCAGGAAATTGGGGATGTCGTGGGACATGTGGTCTCCAGGAGGGGCCAGAGGCTGCCCTTGATGAGAACTCCAACTGGGGAAGGCACGGAGCTTGCGCACTTCAGCTCTCAGTGTTAACTACATTTTTCACAAGACACCAGTGAGCACTTTTCATTTTTGGATTGCTGGTTTCCCCTTAAGGACTGAGACAATCTCCCTTTGATATAACAGACTGTACTTCTATATTAATGTGTCAAGTTGCTGTGAAATTTACTGCCTCGCTGGGCCCATTAGACTGCTGAGACTCAACTCTGTCTTCAGTGCATCTCCGTCTATCAGAGCGTGATCGCCTTTCTCAGAACAGCTCGTCCCTGTGTGCCACCGTGCTGAGCAAAGCTCTTAATGGGATGAGTGCAGATGAATTCCTCAGGCCCCGGGGATCTTTGGGGACAAGAGGAAGCTCTCTCCCTGAGACCCTGGGCAAGTAAAGCCTCTGGCCTCGGAAGGGCATTCGGTCAAGGGTTTTTTGCCTGGCGTTTCCAGACACTTCTAGTTATATGCTGTTTACCCATAAACCATCTATCACCACTACAGGTGAGAATTATACCTGATCTGCTACTAATCTCACTATCTCCAGCCTCACCACCTCCCCCCCCTCCCCACACACACTCACACCTCATTTTAACTTGTTTGTAGCCTTGAGACTCTCACCCACCCAAGTCATGGAGATAGGTCAATTTGTAGCTGATTGTTGTAAGGAAAACACTCCTTTGTAGAAGAAACCACTGTCCTTATCACATAGTAGAAAAGGCACAGAAGCTCGTGATGAGAAGGGGAGACAGATACACATAGGCAACTTGGAAATTTGATGGCACACATGACATTGATTTCTATTTTACGTGACCAGATTCGCTTGCTTAATAAAGGCCCCATTCAACCCTTACTGTTTACTCTAGAAAAAGGCAGAGATAAGGTCACGGTGGATGTTGGTTTGTTGCTATCCTTTTAGGAATAAGCAGATAACTTTGTTACTTAGGATTTTGCTTTTTTTCTTTTCCTTCTAGTGTAGTATGGTGGGGACTTGCTAATTCAGGGAGGAGCAGAAATCAAGCCTGCAGAGTAATTTCCACAGGGTAAAATCCAAGTGTGACTTCACAATCTTGTTTTTTCCCCGTCATGCATCAATTGTCAGTTTTCCGAATATGTAATATTGTGTATGATAATGCTCCCTAATGGGTGTTTGTGATAGATTCAGTATTGTACAGCAGTCTGCGTCACTGGGTGTTGTTAGCAAGCTCAGATGAACACTGTTGTTTTCTTTATTCAAAAATCATCTGTATTGCTTTGGCACAAAGACGGGTATAGCTACTGGTACAATTTTATTTTTAACATTCTGAACCATTGTAAGCCTAGTGAACTGTTTAATATGTTACATTCAGCAAGGATGGCTTATACATTACCAGAGCTTTGGAACTGTCATACCTCAAAATGAATACAAGTGTGGACAAAAGCTTTTTGTTATGAAGCTCGTGAATGCAAACCAGTTACCTTTAGGACTTAAGAATGAATCAGGAGTTGTTTTTGTTGTTGTTGTTGTTTTTCCTCCCTATTTTTCAATTTTTTGTTTCGTCAGGTATGTAATATACTATTCTGCTTCTAGTAGAATTTACCACTTTTATTTTCCTTCAAGCTCTTGCTATGATTTGTTTTATGGTGTTTTGTCTTGTTTTGTTGTTTCCCCTTGGAATGTGATTTGCAAACTCAAAGAATTGGTTGAAGACTATACTTTTAACTCAGCAAAGTCAATTTGGAAAATAAGATTCTCTAATTACACTTGTAAACAAACATGGGAGACATCACAGTAGAAGCTAACTGGGCTGGGCATTTATATGTGGAAGCCAGAGTAAGTATTTCATTACAAAAGCTCAGAAATCCAAACTCAAGAGGCATTCATGTACACATAAAACTTTTACGATAGGTCAAACTCTCTTTTAGAAGACAGGGTAAAATACCAGTATTAGGTTACATATTCATCTTTTCAATGTGCCTTTTATACCAGCTTCCACGTACAGAGTAGTCTGCTGGACTATCGGGGAACATAACCTGTTTGATCACCTGTGATGTGCTGGTATCAGTATAACCATAAACATAGCTCATGCACCAAAGGATGTCCCTTCCTATGCATTAATAAGAAAGGGGGACCAAGTAGTGGTCATATCTTGGGCTCAGAAATTTAGGGGAAAAAAGAATTAAAAAGAAACAGAGCTCTATCCTAGGTTTCCTGTTGAATAGGTTTACTAAGCAGTCAATATGACCCCTTACATATTAATTACAACCTGAGTAGCAGAAATGGTATTTACTAACCTCTCACCAAAGGACCAGTGGGGTTGTCCAGCCCTGGGGAATTGGGAGATGGGAGTCACGTTTCTGGTCCTGCTCCTTGATATCATCCATTTTTCAGAGGGAATAAAATGACCCATAAGTTACCCATCTGGGCATTTCTGTTCCCTCCTTGTAGAATATTCATTGCTGGTCCTGTGTTTTAGATGCTAGAACCGAGAAAGTACTGCTGCTAACGTTTGATATACATGCTTCCGATCTGCTGTGTATATGTGTGTGAGTATATGGGCATGTAGATCTAGCTGAACTGCAGTCACACAACTCTGTAATGTTTACTTGAGGTCATTGTTTTATCTTGAGAAATTAAGTTTAAAGATGATCTTAAAACAAAAACTTGGATCTCCATACCTAGAATTGACAGTGGTTGACATTTTGCTTACAGCAGTCCCTTCCCAATATAAACAACCAGTATTTACAGAAAAAGATGGTAACTAAAAAAAAAATTGCAACTCCTTTAACCTCTTCCCCCATGCTCAATCCCTTCCCCTCCGCCCTTTCAGTAGATTTTAAAATACTCTTAAACGCACATATATCCATGAAATGCATTATGTATTTTCTATTTACTGTTATTTTCCCTGATTTTTTCCTGAATTTTTACTAATTTATGAAGTTTTTAAAATTTTAATTCTTCTGCTTTTTTGAATTTGCAAGTTTAAAGATAATGGATTTTATTCCTATTGTTTTGATGGTTACCTTCAAGATTTTCTTATGCATGCAGAGTTAAATGTGCGGTTGTTAGTAACATTAAAGAAAATCAGCATGTCATGACTTTTTCCAAAGATGAGGACCTCAGTAAACATTCATGTCTCTACAAAATATCACCTCCCATCATCTCCACAAATATTTCTATGGCAGTGTGATCTAGAGCAGGGATGAACACCCTTTTCCTATAAAGGGCCAAAGAGCAAATATTTGAGGCTTTCAAGGCCATACAGTTTCTATTGCAACTACTCTGTTCTGCTATTATAGCATGATAATAATCATAGACAATGTGTAAAGGAGTGAGTGTGGATGTGTTTCAGTAAAACTTTATTTATGAAAACAGAAGAAGGATAGATTCAGCCTGTAAGGTATAAGTTGTTGATTCTTTATCTGGGAGTTTAGACTCATACATTTTAATGTAAAATTATTATTACCATTATAATCAATATTTAGATTTGCCTATATTTTACTGGTTTCTCTTTTTGCCTCTGCTTAAATCCCATTCTTTCACCTCAGTTCATTATTTTTGTTGTTGTTTTCTTCACTAAATACATCCTTTAGGACTAAGGTCTCTGGGTAAAATCTTATCATTCCTTTTATATGCGTGTGTATTTGTGTGTGCATGTGCATGGTTCCAGTTACAGGGACACGTAGTATCTGGGGTGTCTGTGGAACACACAGTTGGAGATATCCTTCAGCTAGTTGCACAGGCAGGTCTGGAGTTCAGGACTTGGAGGACACTAAAGATGGTGATAATACCATGTAGATGTCAGAAGTGCATTGACTTTGTTTATTCCTTTTATGTTTTAAAATGATTGTATCTACTCCCCCCAGATGATATTAAACCTGGATATATAATTGTAAATTGGCTGTTATTCTTTCCTGAACCTTTGATTGCAGTAACTCGTTGTCTAGTGGTGTCTTCCATTGCTGCTGAGAAGTCTGCTCCTTGTCATTTCTTTGCTGGTCATCTCACTGCACTCTGGAAATTTTAAAGATATTCTATGTATCTGTGTGCTATAATCTGAATCTTTATGTTCCTCCAAATTAATATGTTGAAGGCTACTTCCCAATGTGCTGGTATTAGAAAGTGGAACCTTTGGGAAGTAACTAGTGCCCTTGTAAAAGAGACCCCAGAGAGCTCCTCTGTCCCTTCTGCCATGTGAGACCCAACATTAAGCCTTAAACAACAGAAATTTATTCTCCCACAGTTTTGAAGGCTGGAAGTCTGAAATATAGGTGTGGACTAGGCCATGCTCTCTTTGAAGGCTCTAGGAAAGAATCCTTCTAGTGGTTGCTGGCAATCTTTGGCCTCTTGGCATACATCACTCCAAACTCTGGATCTGTCCTCACATGGCATTCCTTCTTTGAGCATGTTCCTGTGTCCACATTTTCCCCTTTTTATAAAGCCACCAAATCATTGGATTAGGACTCACCCTAATCTAGTATAAGTACATCTTCAAACACTCTTATTTTCCAATGTCATACCCTGAGGTTCTGGGATAGACATCAATTTTGGGGGGGTACTATTCAACCCAGTACAGTTGTATAGTATTCTGTGTTATAGAGATGATTCATTTAGCCAATCCCTAACCACTAGAAATATAGTTTGGTTCTAGGGTTTGGGTATTTTCTTTTCTCCTTCTCTTAATAACATGACAATAAACAACCTTGCACAAGGAACTTTGTGCATGTGACTGATTATTTCCTTAGGGTAAATTCCTGGCAGTGAAATTACTCGATTCGTGCTGTTATTTTTATATCCATCTATAACTCTTGGCATCTGTACACCTATGCAATACATTTTGTGCTGAATAGAAAGTAGTTGGTTTTTTGTTCCCCTTGATTAATCAAAACGTGAGACAGAGGAAAGAAAGAAAGAAAGAAAGAAAGAAAGAAAGAAAGAAAGAAAGGAAAAGAAAAGAAAAGAAAAGAAAAGAAAAGAAAAGAAAAGAAGAAAGGAAGAGAGAGAGGAGGGAGAAACTGTGATCCTCCTTTATTCTGAAGGCTGAAGGCTCCATTTCCATGGGTTACATTAGCTGCTGAGTTACCTTCATCTGCACTTCCTAATCATGTTGCCATTTGTCCAGACTTCTGCCTGTGGCTTCACATACAGGACCAAAATAAAATAATATACAACACCAGCCTCCTTGCCATTACTATCATCTTAGAAGAAAACTTTTTACTTGCCTCCAACCCATCCTCTGAAATACAGCAAGAGTTACCTTTCTAAAGGAAAAATCAGATCCTACCTGCTTCTGAATCCAACTTCAAAACAAACAAAATAAAACTCTACCTAACACTCTCTTCAGCCCCATAGTAGTTTCTCATTGCCTCAAGGGTAAAAAAAAAAAAAAAAAAAAAAAAAAAAAATCCATTCTTTTAAACATAATTTATAATGCTTTGAGGATCTGGCATTCCCTCTAGTAATATAATAAGCTTCATGATACACATCATAACCACATATGACAACCTGTAGCTCCCTATAGTGGAAACCCACCAGGTTATTTTTCTACTTCATTCCCCAATCACCCCATCCTGTGACAGGTTGCCATGGGAAAATCATGTTTGTTCAGTAGGACTCTGTCCTTCTATTATAGTTTATTGGACTGCAGGGATCACCTGACCTAGGTTAAGCTAATGTCCTCTTTTCTCAAAGAATTTGAAATCAGAGCTTTAATATACTTCAGCTCTTTTTGGTGATGGTGATGACAACTCAGTGGCCGTTGGCAGTGACAATTTTTCACCAGGTGAGCTAAGAAGCAGTAAAAGTTTGTTTGTTTGTTTGTTTGTTTGTTTCTGAGTGAGAGAGAGTCCATGTGAGAATCTTAAGGCTCCATACCCAGCGCAAAGCCCCATGCAGGGCTTGATCCTGTGACCATGAGATCATGACCTGAGCCAAAATCAAGAGTCAGACACTTAACCTACTGAGCCACCCAGGCACCCCGGTAAAAGCTTTTGTATTGCTAGAGAGAAAGAGAATGATGTGGTGAGAAGCAGAGGCAAGAAAGAGCAAGAGAGGAAATTCCCTGAGTCCATACAGAACTCTTGTTTCTGATCCCACTCCATTTCTGAGGCCATTCTGTTTCTGCCCTTGAGACTTATCATATCCACCTATATCCTTATTGAAATGTACTCCTTTTGCTTCAGCTTGCTCCAAATAAATCCTAGCTGATACACTCACCATGCCCCTCTTTTGCTCTGGGATTTGCATATTCTAGTCTCTGTACTTGGGCTGCTGTGCCCATCCAAGACCTTCATCACAAATCCCATTTCACCCCAGTAGTGAATACTTAGTTTTTCATTTGACCCAAACACAGTTCTATTTCCAGAACATCTTCCCCTGACATTCCAAGGCTGGTTGGGTTTTCCCCCACTGTGCTTCCATAGCATCTGCTGCCAAACTCAGTAAGAACACCTCACACAGCAATAAATGGAAAATGCTAACGCAGCATGTTGTATTGTCCAGTAACACACAAGCTTTTTTGTGGGTTGTCTTTCTCACCATTGTTTCACCCAACATTATCACAGTTCCTGGAACAAAATGATCCCTCAACAAAAATTGTTGATGTAAATTGAGTAACTAATTTGTGACTATTCACACATTTCCAAGGAACTGTATCTTGATCTCTGTGATAATGTGGACCATTTTAACCCAGTGAGTTGGTTTATTAACAACTAGCATTTTCTAGCTCTCTGCTTCTCTTGATGTACTGTTGGGGTTATTCAGGGCCAAACACCTATAAAAAAAACTATGCTGAGGGAAAAGAGGTTATAACAGATAAGAGTTCAGACACCTTCCTTGTCTATGCTGTGCTCACAAAGACAATGTAATTCAAATTTCAAACCCTACATTAGGTAGCTCTAGTTTCCTTAATTATACATTAACAAAGGTATTTTCTGAATTTGGACCCGTTTTTCACTGAAGGATTAAGTAAAGAAAAAGAAAAGATTTTTGGTTTATTGCTCCAAATTATTCATATTTATCTTTGCATTTCTCCCCTAGCAGATCATATCACCTGCAGTGCGTAGCAACATGCTTCATGAATGGCAGGGGATAATATAGATGGGAAACAAAGTAGTGAAACATGTCTAGGCAATTTAATAAAAGTAATAAAAGTGGGAGGCTTGTTGGTTTCCTACATATCTAGAGAATCAAATGCGGTGATGGCTTCTTGTAATTGGGGAAATGTCAATCACAACGACAGTGGTGGTTTTGGGAGCACCACCAAATTCTACTCTGTGGTGGTCAGTATTTAGCCAGATCCTGGTTGAGGTGAGGGCCTGAACAGCGACACAGCCCGGGCAGGTATTGTTAATGGGCATTGGAGATGTTTACTCATGTGAGTTTCTGTAAGTTTAGTGTAGTCATCTGAGAGCTAATTGTTGGGAGAGGGTTAAATTTGGGAATAAGAATGAGTATACATTGTATACACTATGGAGTATTATGCCTCCATCAGAAAGGACGAATACCCAACTTTTGTAGCAACATGGACAGGACTGGAAGAGATTATGCTGAGTGAAGTAAGTCAAACAGAGAAAGTCAAGTATCATATGGTTTCACTTATTGGTGGAGCATAACAAATAATATAGAGGACAAGGGTAGATGGAGAGGAGAAGGGAGTTGAGGGAAATTGGAAGGGAAGGTGAACCATGAGAGACTATGGACTCTGAAAAACAACCTGAGGGTTTTGAAGGGGCGGGGTGGGAGGGTGGGGGAACCAGGTGGTGGGTATTAGGGAGGGCACAGATTGCATGGAGCACTGGGTGTGGTGAAAAAACAATGAATACTGTTACGCTGAAAATAAATAAAAAATTTAATTTAAAAAAAAAAAAAGAATGAGTATACATTGTTCCTAAGTTCACATTCGAGAGCAATTAGTAGCCAGAAATTGGTCCATGTGTGGGAATTACTTAAAGTCACCAGCAGATCTTAAGGCATAAGTGAGAGAAAGGAGACAGAGTTGAGTGTAAGCCAAGAAAAAAGGGATACTTGGGATGAGGTGGAATCTGATTAAGTAAGGGAGCAGGCACCCTACAGAGGTCTCTACAAGGCATAAAAGTTTAATGGTAGACACCTAAGTGACCCTTTCCATTTCTGATTTTTAGTGGTGCACATTCTGACAGATTATGGAAGTGTGTTATGATTATTTATTAACAAAATAGTTTTATAATTCTTGATGTACTTCCTCATACATCTTGTTGGAATATCACCACAGTATTACATGGTGAGATTTGCTATCATTATTTCCTTTTCACAGATGGGAAAGGAGTTTCTATGAGATTAAGTGGTATGCCCAGGACCTTATTAATAAGTGTGGAAGAGTTTGAGGTAGAGATTGGTCTTTTGTCTCTGAATTATGTGTTTGTTTGCTTGCTTCCTTATCTGCTACGCCCCACTCACTGTCTTTGTCCAGTTACCAGGACTGTGAAATCTACTGAGCTACCTGAGCATGTAAAACCTGGCACATAAAACACAGACATGGAGACCAGTATTGCTACTCTTTTTTTTTTTTTTTTTTGACACTATGGAGTACATAATATATAAATGCAAGCACACAGGGGAAAAATTCCGTAGGACAAATGCAAATGAGTTCCTTCATATCACAGCATTTAGGCAGCCTACTTTCTAAGTGCCTGTCATATTCATTAGAGAACCATGGGTGAAGGGTACAGTGGGATTATTTCCTCAATGTAATCACTTTATACTGTGCTTCTGAAGTGGCAGCCCTCTACTAGTTAGTGAATAATATTTACCAAGCCCTTCTTGCATAGCAGCTGTATGGAGAAATTCAAAAGAAATAAGAGATTAGGTCTCTGCATGCAAAGAACAGACAGTCTGAAAAGAATCATCAAAATATGTCTACTTTTATGAGGTGACACTAAAGCCAACCCTGCACCCTGTTATTGAGACTCTCAGTGTGCTTTGAGAAGCTTTTGGCAGTCTTTGGCCATTCAAAAGTGCCAAGGCAGTGAGGACTGTGGCTTAGAATTTTACTTCACTAGAGAACCACGGAAGATAGGGAGGGCATCTGGACTCTTGGAGACTTTATTTTTATCAACCAAGGACTATGACATCATGGTTAGGTCAAGAGAGCCTCAGATAGAGCTCAGTCAGGAGACCTGACTTCAACAACCTGGAACATCATGAAATCTCTTTGTGATTTTGGCCAAGTTGCTTCATATCACTTGGTCTCAGTTTCTTCATTCATAGACAGAATCAGTGGGTTGATACTTCTCAAGAATTTGATGTTGTAAATCTACCTCTTTAGAAGGTAGTAGTTGGCCACAGTGTGGTCATCTAAACTTGCTCACCTAGGTCATTGCTATCTGGAAGCTGTAGCATTTTGGGTTATGATCAGCATTTTGGAGGTAAATCCTGCATCTCTCCACCCTCCACTAAAAAAAAAAGAAAAAGTTTTCACCTATCTAGAAGCTACAAATCAGTCAAGTTTTATCATAACGCAAAAGGTGACTATAACACTTCAGTGCTTTAAAATAAACTTGTAAAAATGGCTTCTGCAAATTGCCTTTGTAAGGGATAAGCGGACATTGAAAGTAAAACTCCTTAATCAAATGGAATCTAATCATGGAAGGACTTTGGAGAGGGTAAGTTAAAAAAATACTTTACAGAGGTGAAATTTATATAACATAAAGCTAATCACTTTAAAGTGATCAATTCAGTGACATTTTAACACATTCACAATGTTGAGCAACCACAATCTCTATCTATAGTTGACTCTTAATACAGGTTTAAACTGTGCAGGCCCATTTATCTGCATTTTTTTTTTTCAATAAATGCAGTACAGTATTATAAATGTGTGTACTCATTCTTATGATTTCCTTAATAATAGCTTTCTCTATTGTAAGAGTACAGTATGTAATATATATAACATGTAAAATATGTATTAATCAACTATTTTTGTTATTCATCAGGCTGTTGGCCAACAATAGGCTATAAGTGGTTAAGTTTTTTACTGGGAAGTCCAAAATTATACACAGATTTTTGACTGAAGGAGTTGATGCCCCAACTCCTATTGTTCAAGGGTCAACTATAGTTGCAAAACATTTCCATCACTCTAGTGTAAAGCCCCTTGTTCATTAAGCAATGTCTTTCAAGGAAAAGCCCAAGTATGAAAGAGCCAAAAACTAACCCAGAGTCAGTGGGAATGGCACCACCCCAACACACACACACACATACACACATGTTCCCTTCCTTCTCATTCACAGCTACAAATTCAACACAGATTCTTTAAGCCTCATGGTATAGTGTTGTTCCATAACATAAGAAAGTGCTAACAAGTACATGTTGTGAGGTCAAATTCCACAGCTTTGAATCCTAAATTTGCTACTGACTGCATAAGCCTCATCTCTAGCCTGGAGGTAATAATTCTGTATCTCATAGGTGTATGGTGTCTTAAAGCAATAATGCATGTAGTCATTTATTTTAGTAAATAAAAAAATAGTCATAACCAATGAAAAAAGGGCTATTTTTCACTGAGGAAGAAAGACAGGCACTTCCTGTATTAGTGAAAAGCAGCAAATGGATATAGCATAGAACATGGTTCAAGGGGTGATCTTGCCTATTAATGTGTTATGGGACCTCTGTCTCTACTCACTGAGCCCAGTGTATATATGAAGATATTTCTAGTATCTGAGGCCACGGTTGATGACATTTGCATTATGCCTATTTCCAGGTTCAGCGTTAACCAATTTCTTAAAATTTGCTCAGCCTGAGTCAAATTATTAGTCCTATGATGAAATGAGAACCCCAGCAAAAGGTTTCCTACCACTCCTACTTGGATAACTTCCTGCCAGGACTCATTCAGATCAAAAGTTTTTGCTCCATGGACTATGGTTTCCCCTCCTCACATGCCCTCATTATTTCTCCCTAATCATATCCTTAAGCACACCAGGCTATTAAACAGACAAGAGCAGGTTGGAAGTAATCTATACATCAATCGGATATAGTATCGGCATGTAGTGCTGGTTTTTACAATCAGTTCTAGTTCCATTTCTCTTATCTGACCAGCACTTGCCTTTAGTTACTATGAACTGTTAGGAAGGACGGTTTGTGAATTTGGGCTACAGATTCCCTTTTAGTCACAAAAATGTCAAGGGCCACTTTCCTGTAGCCACCTGAACTCCAACAAAATCACTCTTTGGCTGTACCTCTGATTTTTTTTTTTTTTTTTTTCGCCCTAGCCTTTTTTTTTTTTCTTTTTTTTTTTTTCTTTCTTTTTTTTTTTTCTGAGAGCCCTAGTTTCCAAGTAGTGCTTCACAGAAGATCTCTGTGCCCCCACTTTCTTAATCCACCATTTCTCTAGAAGCGCTGGGTAATTATAGGCCTTGCCCTGAAAACATCAATTTCTAGTGCTTCACTTCTTTAATTCGAGGGACCTGTGTTGCCAAGCCCTCATTTTGGAGTGTTAATCATCTGTTCTCAAACAAGAGCCCATATTATAACCCAAACACAAATACATTCCTCTCTGACTCTCTCCAGCCAGTGCTTTCCATTCATGCATGACTAGGGGAAAAGACATTTACTAGGAACTCCTTTAAGAATTCTCTTTAACATTGCAAACCTTCAGTTTGGTCTAATCCAAGTGCGACCGTTCTGTAACTTCATTTTGTCAAAGAATCGCTGGGGATGTGGCTATTTGGGCACCAGACTAGTAGCTCTACAGCCCAGTAATTTCAATTGGAAAGGGAAATCTGCTGCAAAATGAATCATAATTTGCTTCAAATTTTAGTGTCGGTACACGTATTTGGCTGCCCGTGGCCTTACTCCCCCATGCTGTCATTGGCCACTGAGTTACATGTGGTTTTTAGTAGTTCTCTTTCTAAGCAAGCTCATGATTCAAAATTTAAATTCACAGAACTGATTAAGAAAGGCATGAATTCATTTTGCAGTGAAGCCTTGAATAATTTTCGCAGTGGATTGGAGCACAAGCTATGTGATGGCTTCCATTAGCACAGTGAGGTAATGAATCCTTGGTACCGGCAATCAACAAGCATTTCTTGAATGCCTGTTTTTCCAGGCACTATCTCAGTCTCTGAAGAGACCCAGCCAAACAGGATCAGCTCTTGCCATCAAGGAAGTCCTATCTAGGGGGGATAACAGGACATCTCGTCCTGGAACCCAAGGTTCGTGCAAGAACAGAGCAGTTGATGAGTAGAGGTAGGCAAGGGCTAGAGGGTCAAGAGTCCCATTGTCCTAAAGAGTTAAGAAAAAAGAGTAGGAGCCAGTGAAGGATTTTAAGAATCAGAGACCAGTGGTCATATTTGCATTTTATAAATGCAGCTTTCTCAACAGTATGGAGGAATGACAAGAAAAATCTCGAGACCTGCAGGCAAACCATTTAGGAAGTGGTTGTGGTAGTTCAGATAGGAAATGACAAGAGCCCCACTTAAGATCATGGTAGTGGATAAAGAGGAATGGTGAAGACAAATCATTTCAGACAATGGATATTGCCAGATGTGGTCACCTGTTGGCTGCTGAAATCAAGAAGTCAGGAGGGGACTAAATCAACTTTCAGGTCTCAAGGAGACAAATAAATGATTAGATATTAAAATAAGTGGAAAGAAATAATAGGTTTTGATTTTTGGTAATTACTATGAATTTGATATAACTAAGAGACATCAGTTTATAGGCAAATGCAAAAAAAAAAAAAAAAGATGACCAAGTTTTGAAAGGTGTCTGGGTAGAGTCAGTTACCGATCCCAAATTGCAGTAGATATTTGCGTCCCCCAGGAAATGGTGATAAGGCAGGCCTGCGTGGAACAAAAGCTCATGAAATAATAGTGTATTGGTATTATTAATATCTTTAGCATTTCCCATAAATATGCACATATAAAAATCAACTGATTAAAACCTACCTTTCAAACATGTATATTTGTGGGAAATGACACTGGCTTTACATAAATTTGCTTCAGAATTAGCCTATAGCTAATGTGAAGTGAGGGATACTTGTAAAATGGCTTTCTTCCCTGAAGCTTCAAAGCCTCTTTAAATGGCTCCAATCAAGGTCACAGTTTGGGTTTAAACTAGAAGACAGACGTTGCCTTCAATGGGTTTTAGCACAAGCTTCAGACATGCAGCCAAGGACAAGAGTGGCTCTAGGAGGAACAGGACATTTATCCCTCCAGGTGTTCGTATATTGTTGTTTTCTTTCCATCTTATCTTCTAGAAATAATCTCCTCTCGCCTTACGAGTTGACACATGGGGTGAAGTTTCCCTCATGTGTTAATATAATCTCTGAAGGAGTCAAATTCCCTTTCTTTCAGCTTTCATTAATTTGTTTCTCATAATTCCAGTGATGTGTTTAGATAGGGGAAAAAAATAGAAGCGAAAAAAGAAAAAGAAATAATAATAAAAAGCAGAATGCCCCCCAGCGGCAAGCTGGTGGCATCCGGAGGTTGCAGATAATGGATTAGCTTTTACCTATTTCCATAGCAACAGCTTAGCTGCTCTTAAACACTTCTTTAAAAGCTTCTGATAAATGTATCCTGTGACCCTGAAAACTTTTCCATCTCCCTCCTGACTTCTTTCATCTTCAACCCCTCCTTTTCCCTTTGCCCCACAAAAACATCAATTATTACCCATAACCTTGCAGCACTTGTCTTGGTTTTCTGCAGACCTGCTTCGTTTAACGGCCCAAGATGGATTTGGCAGTGGGAGATGAGAAGGCTGCTCTAGCCCTCCCTTCCTCTCCCCTCTTGCTTCTCTCCCCTCCTCACTTCTTCTCCAGCCTTGTTTCTTCTCCTCTCTCTTTCCCCTTATCTTTTTGTTTTTATCTCTCTCTCTCCCACCTCCTAAACTAAATATAAATGAAAGTCATCATTTATATGAATCACTGGTTGCAACTGAATTGGTGATTCTCCAGCAGTTGGAAGCATGAATTGAGCACTTCCTTGGATGTACCAAAGCTGGGGTCTGTGATGGGGGGCTGGGGTGTATAGATGGGATGCTATCAAGAGTCTAGAAGATTGTCCTTGCCTGAACCACTCATACAGAAACCAAGGATCCAGCTGAAGCAGCAGACCACTCAACAATTAGACAATACTCAAGCAGGATCATGGGGGAAAATGGATTAAGAATCTGAAGACAAGACATTAGCTTCTGGCTACACCACTACTGTGTGACTTAGAGCAGCACCCATGTTAGCTTTTTACTCACCATTAGCTGTATTCGCCTTTTTTAATCTGTAAAGGAGGAGTATACACTCCAAAAACGTGTCATGAGGATTGAACTGGGCGATTCCTCTGAACATGCTCGTATCTCACAGATGCCAATTTTAGGTTGTTCTTGTTGATGCTACTGGTTTAAAATCCATTAAAAAGTCAGAGAAATTAGAGATAATTATGGGGCAGAATGGTCAGACAAGTTTTCGTGAACAATGGGGAAATTTAAGCTAGGTGTGGAAATGTAAAGAGAGTTTAATTATGTGGAAGGGAGGAGAGAATTCAAGAACAAAAATGTCAGTTCAGGGATGAGGGAGACTGACAGTAGGTAAGTCTCTCCTAACAGAAACTTCTTTATCTACTGGTGTGCCCAACACATAGTAGGATGGAATAATACTGGTCTGTAAGTGTTTTCCCTTTGTTTCATTTGCTCCACCCAAGAGAAAGAACAACAACAAAAAATCAGAAGAGAAATAAGTGGTCAGATATTAAACGAAAATTAAAGTGAATTATCTATAAATACCTCCAAAAAAGCCATTGTGTCACCTCTTCTGTGAAACTTTTCTTGACTCTCCAGGTACATGTCACAACTGTCATCATACTATGTGTGCTTCTCCCATTATCTTCTTAAAAATACCGTAATGCGGAAATCGAACCTTATCTACAACATTTCTTACCTTGGTGCTTGACATAGTGCTGGGATACAGGATGGCCCTCAGTTAGTGTTTGTTGAATGCAGACACAAGTTGAGGAGAGCCATGAATCAAGCAAGGTTAACTAAGAAAAGTTTTTTTGAAGATTTGAATTTTGAATTGGATTTTTGATAAAGGATGTGGATTGAAACAGGCTTTGGAAACCCTTCCACTAATTGCTCAGCCCACCAAAAGACATAATGGGCATCCCCCTTCCTCAGAGCAGGAGGCATGGAAGCCAGAGAAAACATCCTGTTTTTTAGAAAGACCTTTGGAAATAGTGAGTCTTTTCTCATTACCTGCAGGGTTAACAAGGAAGAAAGAAGACTGAGAGCTCCCAAATCCCAATTTTGTTTAGCTTAGTTTCTATAGATACCATTTAGCTTACTTCTTTGGGATACAAAAATTCTCTCTCCTTCACTGAGGAAAAAAGACCTTGGAATCCACCACTATCAACCACGGCCTCTTGTGCAGAATTTAAATGGGTTTTTGGCTCCCATGGATCCAAAGTGACACTTCACCTGAATATTATATTTAATATAAACTGCTGTAAAGATAATAAAAAAAGTAAATAGTGTTATTTGCTCAATATTATTTAGTCTCCATTAGTTTCATAGATACCCTGTTAATGAGGATAGGATTAGGCTTTTTTTTTTAAATATTCTTTTCCATAAGATCAATTTCATACAAAAAATAAGGAACTCATCCTCAGTCTGGGAAATACTGAGGCCTAAGTGAGCACATATTTTGTGGGAAGGAGTCAGAAGTCTCCTTCTCATGGGATTTCAAGTGGTTAAAATTCCAGGCTGAGGGTAATACTTGTAAAGCCAATGTCCAGAGTAGCTTTAAAAAGGAAATGGAGGGGGGCGCCTGGGTGGCTCAGTGGGTTAAGCCTCTGCCTTCGGCTCAGGTCATGATCCCAAGGTCCTGGGATTGAGCCCCGCATCAGGCTCTCTGCTCAGCGGGGAGCCTGCTTCTTCCTCTCTCTGCCTGCCTCTCTGCCTACTTGTGATCTCTCTCTCTGTCAAATAAATAAATTAGAAATCTTTAAAAAAAAAAAAAAAGAAAAGAAAAAAAGAGGAAATGGAGGTATAATAACGGTACTTTCACAAAGTTTACAAAGAACAGTAGGCCAGCTGAGGGAGAGTCAATGGGTGAAGAAAATGACAGTGGGAGGAATGTGCCCATCGACTTTGATTCCGTTTTGCTGGCAAGAATCAGCAGATCCATCTCTCCCTTTTCTCCTAGGAAGTTTTGATTCTGTGGCAGATGCTGGTTAATGAAGTGGAATTCTGTGTGCTCTTGGGTTTCTGTGACCTTGGCCAATGCTATATCTGAATGTTTGTGTACTCCCCAAATTCCTGGTTGAAATCCTGACCCCCAAAGGGAATGGTATTAGAGGGTGAGGCCTACAGGAGCTGATTAGGTTGTGAGGGTGAAGCCCTCATGAATGGAATTAGTGCCCTTATAGAAGACCACAGAGAGCCCTTCCCAACAAATGAGGACTCAGCAAGAAGTCTACCCTCAGAAGAAGCCCTAATCGTGGACTTGCAGCCTCCAGAACTAGGAGAAATAAAGGTCTGTTGTCTATAAGCCACCTTGTCTGTGGTATTTTGTTATAGCAGCTCAAATGTACTGAGACGGGCACGTGTTTTCTCTCTGTACTCTGCGTTTTCCTCCTTTGCAAGATAAGAGGATTGGATCACTAGGTGATTTTTAATGATTCCTTGAAGTCTAAAATACCACAGCTGCTCACTCTTTTATCTTCAGAAGTTTATATACCTTCACCCTTCTCTCCTCTTCGGAGTCATGAATTTGTCAGCCATGAGGGTTTTCCCAGCATTTCTGGAGATCAGACCACCTCTCAAGATAAATACAAATCAATTTAAATTCTCTGGTTCCCCCTTACCAACAAGAAATGTTTTTCTCTCAAAAAAGTTTAACTGATTTTTCAAATGTGATTTTTCTTTACATCCCAGTGTTTTCTCTATACCCTCTCAAATGGGACATGCTGGCCTAAATTATGCATTGATCGTACCATTTTTCCATGGACCAGTTGACCTTTGCAGACTCACCAGAGTGTGCCCCTGAGGGTCCTAGTGTAGGAACAGTGTTCTTATTAGGTGCACCTGAAATAGTTCACAGAATGCTCCCAAAGAGATTAAAAACAGTAGATCTCAACTCTAGGGCTATCTTGGTTGTATAGTTTGAAGCAAAAAATAATACTGTACCCCATGTCTCCTTCCCTTTTAATTTTTATTTATTTTTTGATTTTAGTGAAAACTATAATCAAAGAGCAACTGGTACTTAGTAATATAAGGACATGGAAAGAGACTTCAGCATCCTTCTTTTTTCCAGGCAAACTCCTCAGCTAAGTCTTAGCCTCTGTGGGACTTCTAGTGAATTATGAAGCTCAGTGTGAACCTGGCCCTGGAGGAAGGGCACTGCTGGCCAAGACTCTCAGACTGCTGAAGGCTGAACCTGGCAGTGCTGAGTGAGGGACCCTACTTGTTCTCAGCAAACCTCAGCCAGGTCACCTGCTCTTCTCCTTTATCAGTGTGCCCACACTTCTCAGGAGTGAGCTGGCTTCTGATTCCTTTGTTAACAACTTGCCAGAAATGGCTCTTAGGCTTCTGCCTTGGGACTCACTCTATACCTGAGAGGCTTTGGTTTGACTCCATGTTGAAGAGTAAATACTAGGCTCGTGCCAGGGTCTGCTGCCTTTGGGGTGAAGCAGGAAACAGCAAAAGATTCTGTAGCTTTGGCTTAGTGTTTTTGCTCAAATTAAAGCCAGATAAACTTTGTAAACACAGTTTGATGGCTGTGGAAGCAGTTGGACATGGAAAGAAGGAAAGCAGGATTTGACTGATACTTGTCAGCAGAGCTGGGGAGGGGGCACTTTCATCCTCAAATTTAAAAACATAAATTTCAGGTCTCAGCATGTTCTCCTTCACTCTAACATCTGCAGCCCCCAGGAAGCTACAGCAGGACATACCATCCCCAAAAAGGTCACTTGAACACTCGCTTCCAACAGGCAAGCTCTTCATAGCCCTGGGCACTGGGTAAAGATGGCACAGAGAAAAAATGGTGGGAGAGGCTGGAAGGAGGCAGCGGATGGTCGTTTCCAAATTAATATCTTTTCTCCTCTCATTCTGCATTCAAAACCAAACACAGTGGATCCAGTTCTGCTTCAGGCACTTTCATCTGTGAAGTCAGATCAACTGAGAGGCTGGAAAGGAGAGAATATGGGGGAATCCAGGGAAAATGTACAGGAATGCATTATTCATTCCACAGTATCAGATAATGAGATGTTCCAAATGAGTGAATCTTCTAGATAACTGCATCTTCCTTTCTAAATATTAAAACTTCCTTTACATTTTAGACTATATTTATGTATTTTGTTAAAAGTGTGCTATAAGCATCTCTGCCTTGAAATAGAACACCTTATTCTAATTTAACTGTATCTTGCTTACTTACCATCATAGTTTAAACAGAAATTAATTATATTTCCTGCCTCACAGAGGTGCCACCCAGGCATGCCCTTCTGTGGCCCCACATTTTTTATCTCTTTTTACTGGTGAATCTCCTGCGTTCTTCCCTGTGGGGTGTCACTTGTCAGTGCATCAGCTTATAGCACTCTGTCCCCTTCTTACTTCTAATCTTTTGTCCACAGTGACTTAGGAATAAATGGATGTCCCCGGGGAAAGGCAAATAACCAAGCCTATTAAATCAGCAACTTTATTTTCTGTATGATTCTACATCTGCTATTCAGCTCAGATCAACAATTATTCTATGTCTGTTAAGTGAGGATGCTGTGTTTGGTACTGGGGATTATGAAAAGTGCCCTTGAGTAGTAACCATCCATTAGAGGAGACAAGCAGATGCCTCCCATTTTCCAGGGATATCAAATAGGTAAGGACCTTAAGTCGAGTTCATTGTGTGAAGTGCATCAGTGTAAGAAAGCACAGGGTAGAGAAGTAGAATAGAGTGTTTAATTTATTTTGGTTAGAGAGGGTCTAGGAAAGTCTTAGAAAGGAAATGGGGCGCCTAGGTGGCTCAGTGGGTTAAAGCCTCTGCCTTCGGCTCAGGTCATGATCCCAGACTTCTGGGATTGAGCCCCGCATAGGGCTCTCTGCTCGGCAGGGAGCCTGCTTCGTCCTCTCTCTCTGCCTGCCTCTCTGCCTACTTGTGATCTCTGTCTGTCAAATGAATAAATAAAATCTTAAAAAAAAAAAAAAAAGGAAGGAAGTGATACCCAAGGAAGGTTTTATTGGATGAGTAGAAGTTCTGTATGTGGAAAAAAAATAGATAAATGTGTTCTAGACAAAAGGAACAAGGGCCATGTTCACAAATTTGAGAATGCTAAAGTCTATCTCTGAACCTCTCAGAGAATTCATCGCATGGGTTGAATAGCACTGTTTATTCTATTCAGGCTTTTTTTTTTTTTTTTTTTTAACTCTGTTTTCTGAAAAAAAAAAAATGTCAAGTGAGTGAAGTTGCTATTTAGTACCAATTTACAGATAAATATGGGGGATATTAGAGAATAGGAGAGGGATCACGTCCATAAAGGAGGGACATGTCCATTTCCTCGTAAATTGGCAAAATCTCTCATATGAATGGGGGACTGGTCTCATGTAGTATCTTACCAACCAATTTTTTTAAAATTTTTGTTTATTTATTTATTTGACAGAGAGAGAGAGATCACAAGTAGGCAGAGAGAGAGGAGGAAGCAGGCTCCCCACTGAGCAGAGAGCCCGATGCGGGGCTCGATCCCAGGACCCTGAGATCATGACCTGAGCCGAAGGCAGAGGCTTTAAGCCACTGAGCCACCCAGGCGCCCCTTACCAACCAATTTTAACAAGAGTGAATTGTGGGTTTCCCATCTGGGGATCCCAAAATGTAGTCCCCAGAATGGCAGCATCTGCATCATCTAGGACCAGCTAGAAATAGCAATTTTTTGTCCCCACCAGACACGTGCTGAATTAGACATTGGGGAGGTGAACCTGCAATCTGTGTTTTCCTCAAGCCTTCTAGGTGACTTGAATGTACCGCTGTTCAGAGAATCCGGAGAAGCAGGACCAGGTCACAAAGGAAACCCCGAAAAATCAAGACCCGAATTAAAGAAAGTACTGTAGCCACCATTTCCTGCTGCACCCTGTTTCCTGATTGCAGAGTGCACAGACTGGCAGACCAGCCTCAGCTTCTTAGGCAGGGCCAGCAGTCCTCTTGGTTTTGAAGGTCCAGAAGCTTTATTTTATGGTACAAAAGAAAGGGCTTGTACAAAGGGCCCCTCTTAGGAAGGCTCACAGTCAGGCTCTTCTGAAAACAGGGAAACTCAAATGCCCCTTTACTGATTTGCAAATAAGCCAAACCTGCTGAATGTGCTGGCCCCCCAAAATCCCTCCATTAGTCCATTTCATTCCCATAGGAATGCTAAATGTGAAATTAAATTAAATTAGAAGGTGGCAGAATCAGGCAGAAGGGACACAATTGTTTTGTTTGAATATCTTATGGCATCTGGTTATTCTCCATAATCCACCTGATTATTATTTCTGACGCAGAAACCACGCAGGTGGATCCTACCAGTCAGGACTCTCCCTTCCCTTGGGCAGCAGTGGATCAAAACTGCCACTGCCCTTTTTTCACACTTCTTTTCTGTGCTTCCTAATTTAGAGATGCTAATATCATAGATTATGTTGGGTTCAGGTCTCATGCAGCCATAGGAGCTCTAGTGTGTATGTAAGCCGAGTTTATATTCATATCGTCGGACCAATTGCGTATGGCATTTATTAGTCAGGTTCACAGGGAGGGAGAGGTGACTGTCCTTCTGTCTATAATCTACATGTATTTAATATGTCTGTATTCCAATTACACTAGCCTTTATATGATGACAGAGGGCTGAAGAAGGAGAGAGAAAATGAAAGATAAAGAGAAAATTGATGGGCTAGAGATATATTCTTGAAAAACAGATAAGGGATACAGTCTTGCCTAAGAACTTTGGCTTTTAATTTAATAAGATTCAAGTCTTAAAGTGATATACTTCACTCTTTGGGAGTTAGGTATCTCTCTTAAACCAGGAGATACTTTGAGACCTCTTAATTTTTTTTTTTTTTAAATATTTTAAGAGAAGTGGATATTGATGAGTCTCTTGTTGGCTCCACTCTGTTGTCTTTATATAAATGTTGTTACTTGATACAGTATTATTAATACTACTCTGTTGCCTTCTCCAGCTTTTAAGTGCTGCTTCATTCAGGGGAACTATGAGCAGATGAATAGAAATGCTTTTTGGGGGAGAGGGCCAGTGAAATCCCTGCCTTAAAATGCTCTACTAGAGCCATTCTCCCATTATTTCCACTCTCTTTTGTTTCTGAGGCAGATGTGTGTGTGAGTGTGTGTGTGTGTGTGTGTGTGTGTGTGTGTGTGTGTGTTGAAGGGACCAGGAATTCTGTACCTAATTCTAAGCAGGGACCAGTTCTTGAAAATACCCACTTTTATTTTTGCCCTACTACCTTTCAAGCCTACCCTCTTCCTCTTCCATTCTTTTTATTCTACTTATTTCATGAACCCGTCTCCCCCCACAAAGCCTCTATAGCCCATCCTGGCCAGCTTGGCAGGTTAGTAAGCCCTGGTCAAATTTAGAGGCAGAACGCAGGATAAGTGTTCAGAGTCTACCGTGCACACATGCAGCCTCTTTATAAGCCTGACTCTCTGCTCTGAATCTCCCAGATGCTCTGTGTTTCTGCTTCTGGCACTTTCAGTAGTAATGTCTCTAACTGTAATGAGTTTTTATCACCTTGAGAAGTACCACAGCAGGTTCCAGGTCTAAGCTCTCATTTTTACAGCCGTAGGAGAAATGAAATCCATTGGAAATTAATCATCCATCGTTTGAGGGCTACTTTGGATCCCCTCCTCCTCTTTCCATCAATACATATTGCTCAGTACCATCTCCAGTGGGGAGGGTCCTCCATGTTCAGTGGATAAACATGGGACTTGCTCTAGGACGATAGAACTGCCAGAAAACTTCCTCAATGGGGCTTTTAACTTCCCTACTTCAAATAAGTAAGGAGATATCTAATTTAAGGATTAAAATAAACATCTACCAAAAAAGTGGGTGGTATGTTATTATACTGACCTTTTCCCTGATAATAAATCTGATGAAATCCTTGTCATAACTCTTAAAGGAGATTTTTATATTCTTTCAAAGTAACAGGCTGTTCTCCTCTCTATTGGACTGGAGACCTAGGTGTTCACTTTGCTGAGTTCCCTGCCTCCGCTGTTTCTAAGACTCTCTGGTCATAGTCATCCCCTCTGCGTACCATCTTAACATACCTAGAACCAAGGCATAGAATTTCCCCATTCCCTTTGCATGAGATGCCTACTGACTACTCACTGTCTGACTCATCACACCCCCTTTGTCTTGTCTGATAGACAGATGAATATTTAGGGACACAATAAATGCCTATGTGTCAAGAACAATTTTGCCACTAGTACCCCATCAATTTCTGCCCTTAGTTATGACATCTCCCCTAGATAAATTGTGATATTTTTCTTGTATTTTACAAAAAGGAAAAAAAAATGCCAGTTTTAGCTCAAATAAAATGAGGGCCCCACTGCCTCACTTAAATACGTGCCAGGCGTGATTTCTAATCCCCCACCTTACTATTTTCCATAAGCATCTGACATTTACTCTGGAGATGTATATTTAAAATGGCCTTTATGTTTTGTATCCAAGTTTATAAGAAGTGCCGGTCCACAGGTATTTCTGTTTTCAGGGACTAGTTATTAACCAGACTAATTATTATCCTCTTAAGAAGTGCCTTGTCCCCAGTCACCTCTCCTGCACTGTAGCAGTGGAAGGTAGGACTGCCCAGCCACTCCTTTGTCTAACGTTGATATAAACCAGTGCAGGCAGGACAGCGCACCTAGGGAAATTTAGAATGAGTACAATCTGAGACCAATAGTGTCAGAAACATGGCCTGCACTATTCTCACTTAATATGTACTGATTCAGGGACACCTGGTGGCTCAGTCAGTTAAGATTCTGCCTTCAGTTCAGGTCATGATCTCAGGATTCTGGGATGGAGCCCACCATCAGGCTCTGCACTCAGCAGGGAGCCTGCTTCTCCCTCTTCCTCTGTCCTCCCCACTGCTCATGCTCTCTCTCTCTTGCTCTCTCTCTCTCAAATAAATAAATACATATTTTTAAAATGTACTGACTCATTTAATCCTTACCACACTCCTGCCACTTGGATACTAATTGTATGCCTATTTTATAGATTAAAAAATATATATATTGAGACACAAATAGGACAAAAAAGCTCCCCAAGGTCACAGAACCAAGAAATAGACCAGGCTTTCTGTCTCCTGAGGCCAAGCTCTAACTAACACAGTAAATTAACTCTAATTGACATACAGAGAGAGATGATTTATTAAAAAAGACAACAGCAAGCCCAACAAGCCTAGGCAAAAGACCCAAGTAGAGAGTTCACAGAAAACATCTTATACATGTGAAATGATGAAATCAAAACCACACAGAAATAACATCTCTCATTTACGGTACTGGCAAAAATCCAAAAGTTTAGTAATACATGCTGCTGACAAGATGGCTGGGGAAACAGGTAGTCTCACAGATTGTTACTAGACGTGAAAGATGGTAAAATCCCCACGGAAAAAAAAATCCATCAACAACTACCAAAACTACAGATGCATCTACACTTTAAACCTCTGGGTCTCTATTCCATATACACATTTTCCCTTGTCTAAAACACACGTGTACACACACACACACACACACATACACACACACAAATACAAGGTAGTTTGAGTGGCATTGTACTAGCCAAAGATTGAAGCAGAAATTCACTCACATCTGTGAACAGGCTGCTAGTTAGATGAACTAAAATACATGAATACAAAGGAATACAAAGCAGCTCTGCAAACATAGTAGATATATTGTTATAAATATGGAGACAACAGTATATATACTCTACTACTTTTTGTATCAGGAAGGGTGATAATATAATTTTTCTTTCTTGTTTTCTACAAGTAAACATTGGGTGGATAAACAAAACACAAAAAAGTTATATGAGTCTATAGGATAAAGGGGTACAGAGGGTAAAATGGGCATCAAAATATTCCTGTATACTTTTTAAAATAGGATGGTGTTTGAATCGTGTAAATGTACTAACATTTCAAAAGATTACATTAAATAATTTGAAAATGGGATGCTATGTAGCTCGTACAATCCAGAGGAGCTGCGTATCTGATTATAACATATCTCTTGTTTGCAGTGAAAAGAGAGAACATTTCTCTAGGCAAATATAAATGTTCTCCATCAATCCCCTCCCCATGTTACCCAGATCTTCTGACACCAGGCTTTGGAAATGAAGCTCAGTTACTGCTTGTTCTTCTTCACAATAAATGAAACAGTGGAGGGTGGGGAGTATTCTTGTTTCCAACTCTCCCCACTTCACAGCCCTATAATCAAGTCCAAGTGTAGTGACATTACTTGATGTGTCCTGGAGCAAGAAGACTTGTGAATATACTGTATTATTAGGCTCCTGTGAAATTATAGAAGGTGATTGCTCCCTTCCCCCGACAATACATATGTGACCATTATCTGGGAAGTGAAGTGCATAAAAATAGACAATGTTAATAAAAGGATTGAAAATATTATTAGAAAGTGCATCAAATTAAGCTGATTTAAAGGCTACAAGACTCTGAAATTTATGGCAAGTGTGCCATGGGCTCATTGGGATTGTAATTTGGAGAATCCCTATAAAACCTGGACTGGAGCCATCCCTCCTTACTCAAGGCAATTTTTTCCTATAAGCTTCCCTGAGTGGAGTGCAATGAAAATATCCGGGCATGTGACTTTTTTCTCTCCTACCTGAGTGCTGGTGTGTTGGCTACAATGTGGAACATGCTAATAAAAATGAGCAAAAAGTGAGGGCCCCGATTTTTCTCCTTCACACAGCCCTGGAGGTTCAGAGAAATCCAGAAAAGAGGTTTTTCATGGAAAGTGGCCTCCTTTTGTAGCTGAAAGTACTGAACTTGAAGCCACTATCATAAATATCAATGTCTTTTTACCTGGCATGCTGGTTGAACCTTATTAACCTGAAATATTTTCTGGACTAGTGACACTGGAGCCTCTAATAACCTTTTAGTCAGCTGCCTTGATACTTAATGCGTTTTAAACATTTTTGGCACAATTGCTTTCTGAAGTGATCTTGCACAATATATTCAGCCTCAGCCGTCTCTGATGTTATAGAACACTTGTTGCTGGGAATAATATTTTCCGTGATAAAATACCTGCTTCATTATGACATGTTAAACATTTAAAGATAGCTTCTGATGGGTTTTGTTTTTGAAGGGAACAGGAATGTAAATTCCTGGTGGGTGAGTGGTAAGCATGGGGGATCTCACCCCCTCAGTAAATGGTGTGACTTATTCCACTGGAAGCATCCAATGACACTGCAGTCTAGAGTACTGGAAAGTCACTTTTTTTTTTTTTTTCTAACGTGCTTTAATTGCTTTTTGCTGGGGCCAGGGATATTTATGGGTTAGGAGATTGCCAAGTTATTTATTAGATGGAGTATCTAGGGATAGACTAATATAAATCACTTAGGCTGGTATTGAATATACCAGACACTCAGTAATTTAAAAAGCTTTAATAAAAATGCTAAAATATGAGACTTGTCTTTGGCTGTAATGAGACTCAGTTATCATGTTTTTATCAGTGATATTCAGTCACGATCCCCCCTCCCCCTTTTCCTAGTATAAGAAAATGCGGATGCAATCGTTTCCAGACTCTCCAGATTCGTTTAGAACCGAGAAAGGTTTTAAAATTTTGAGGAAAGACTCAGATGAGAATTACATGGCGAGTCTTGTGGCTGAAATTCCTCTTAAATTCCTCATATTAAGAAATCTGGCATGTTCTTTCGTATTAGAAATCTTTTTTGTGGATCTAGCATGTTGGAGGATGAGAAAAAGGGGGAATATACAGTTTACATGGCCTGAAGAAACTTTCCATAGAGAGTCTTCTATGTATGCAGATCACATTACTGTGAAAGCTGTAGCCAATCCCTGATTTGCAAAGCACAGAGTCAAAACTCCTCAAGTTTAGAACCAGTGGAATCCCTAAGAACCAAGACTATAACTTTCCTTTTCTTTAGTGGGAAAACTGAATTGTAGATATGATTTTTTTCTATTAATTTTTCAAATATTTTTCTATGATTTTTAAAGTGTACTTTTCCCCCATATTCTTCTTTTTTTTAAAGTTTTTAAGTCCATTTAGCATACAGTGCTACATTAGTTTTATGTGTACACTATAGTGGCTCAGCACTTCCATACATCACCTGGTGCTCGTCATGCCAAGTGTACTCCTTCATTCCCATCACCTATTTCACCCAATCTCCACCCCCTCCCCTCTAATAACCATCAGTTTGTTCTCTATAGTTAAGAGTCTGTTTCTTGATTTCTCTCTCTCTCTCCCTCCCTCCCTCTTTTCTCTTTTTTTCCTTTGTTCATTTGTTTTGCTTCTAAAATTCCATATGCATTAAATCATATGGTATTTGTCTTAAAGCTTACTTATCTTTATGATTTAATTTATTCATAACTAGAAAGTTTTTAGGAAACTTTGATCATCCTCATGTGATGAACGACTGAAATGGTAGGTCATGGGGGGTAAGGGAACTGCCATTTTCATTAAACTATGGAATGGAAGAGAGAGACCTGAATTCTCCCTGCCCTCTTCCTTCCACAGCTCATCCAGTTCTGGACGAGATTATGGGCAAGTGCCCATTTCCTCATACTTTCACATGTGCTACCTTTCTCCCATGATGAAGAGTTTCTGTGTCTGATTCCAAGGAATTCCTTTCTTCAAATCTATCTCAGACCTGCTAGGTGCACAGTGACTGCATCTTGGGTGTCGGGGTGAGGTGAAATGACCTAGTTTTGCAGCACAGAGCAGGTGGAGGAGAGAAGAGTAGAAGGAACATCCAGTTGGCAGGAGGGGTAATTACTGGGGAGAATGTGAGACTGATTCCTGATGGACTATCCAAGGGTGATACTAAGTCCGATGGAGGCAGTCAGCTCAGTTCAGATGCCACCCATACTCTGAGGTTGCTGTTCAGTTGAACAGACTTCAGCAGAATCATGCAGCTGAGCCTTGTCATCAGAAAGCTCTGTGGTGGTGTGTGGGTGGGTGGCACAGACCAAGGCAGGAGCCAGTTGGTGCCAGTCTTCAATATGGAGCAAGTCAGGAAGGCTTGGAGAGGCTGGGTGAACCTGTCCTAAGACCAGTGTGTCCTTCCTAAGGGGTAATCCAGGCCTGAGTGGAACTGGGGTATTAGGTAGGATTACAGGACCCACTCTGAAGAAGGACATGGAGGAAGCCCATTTCCCCTAACCCCTCCCTGTTTAAAATAAGGCAATTCAGATTTGGAATAGGCAAACAAGTTGGAAACACAAAAGTGATATCAGAGAGTACCTGCTGACAAGAGAAATCAGGAGGGACAGGGGTTGATGGCAGGGTTGGGGCTGGGGTCATGAAATTCTGAGTATGGATACCTTTGGCCTAATTTTCAGCCCAGATTTCCCCCTAGACCAACCTGCCCCATCCGAGAAGCACTTAAATACAGCAAGACTGAGACTGTAGACAAGGGGCCTCCAGGACTCTGTGGTGAAACTCTTGGGCAAACACCAGGTGATCTTGTCCCTTTCCAAATTTTTCTGTGGAGATATTCTATGAGGTCAGAGATATAAATAAGGGGTCCACAAACTTCAGGCAGGAAATGAGAAGAGGCTGTGGTCAAGAAGATGCTGGAACATTACCTGCATTTGGCTTTCCACCTACGCAGTGGGGCAAGGTTTGCTGGTAATATCTGCCCTTTCAGATAATCCAAGTGAGGGCCACTTCTCTAAGCCCCACAAGAATTCCCAGGGGTGCCTAAATGGCTCAGTCAGTTAAGCATCTGCCTTCAGCTCAGGTCATGATCTCAGGGTCCTGGGATTGAGCCCTGTGTTGGGTTACTTGCTCAATAGGGAGTGTGCTTCTACCTCTCCCTCTCCTTCTGTGCTCTCCCCACCTGCCCCCTTATCAAATAAATAAATAAAACTAAAACAAAAAAAAAATTTTTCCATTACTTCCATTACCCGCCACTGTGTGCAACTCCAAAACAATTCCAAGTTCTAGGGTGCAGAGATCAAGGCTCTTGGAGTCAGGCACACTTGGATGGCATCGTGTATCCCTTTGCATGTGGGCTGAGACCTTGCATTCTGAAATCATTCAGAACAGGATATACACATCTCAGCTTTTCCTTTTTTTTTTGGCTCTGTGACGTTAGGTAACTTATTTATCTCTCTCTCTGCCTCTGTTTTCTTGTCCTTAAAAATGTGAAATAGTAATCCAGCCTCATAGGGTTTTCACAAGGATAAAATAAGTGGTGTGTGACAGATTCTTTCTATGGTACCTCCAGACACTTATGAAGTTCTCAAAAAATGAGTTGCTGACCAAAAAAAAAAAAAATCTAGAAGTGGAATTAAAAAAGCTCATGATATTGACATTTACCATGTCCTGGCACCATGAGAAAATGCTTTTCTATTTATTTGTCCTTTATTCCTCACTTGGACCTGTGAGTTACCTATGGTCACTACCCTGCTTTGCAGTTTGGAAACTGGAGGTTAGAAACATTTAAACATTTGCTCAAAGTCAGCTATGAATGAACAAGAGGGGGAGCCCAGGTTGCATTAACAAAAGAAGCTACGACAAAGAGGCAGAGTAGAGAAAGGGAGAGATCTGAAACCAGTGCCTACATGTCCCTAATTCCAAGGGGTCCTGGCATGAGAGACACCTGGGTTAAAAGAGGTTATGGGAATTCTCTCCACCTCCCAACAAATACTTGGCAGAACTGGGGCTAGACCCAAGGGGTTTTGTTAGCTGTAAAATGAAGAGGTTATACTAGATGATCCCTAAGGTCTCTTTTTGACTTGAAAATTGTATAATGGAAATTAAACCCTGTGATTCTAAGGGTGTGTGTGTGTGTGTGTGTGTGTGTGTGGTGAGAAATCCCAGGGAGAGGCAGCAAGTCAGGAGAGCAATGAACAAAAGGAGCCTCCCAGAGGGAGGTCATCTACATGCCCTAGAAAGGACAGGACTGGATGAGAAAGACTCTTTGACTGCATGTAATTTCTCTGATCATGGTCAGTTGCTTGAATTGTGCAAATTAAAAATAGGAGCTGTGTGCCTAAGTCTATAAATAATTTCTGTAAGTGACACTGTAGAGACACTCTTACAAACGAGCTCCATGAAGATTGTGTGGCTTGTGATGCTGCCGGATCCCTGGTGTGTGTTTATGTTTCTGTAATTCATAATAATTTCTTCTCATTCTCCACCATTCCTCTTATCACAATGGAACCAAGAAGAGAAAAGCAATCAGAGTACAGCAGGTCTAATCTTATCCAGCATAATATAAAACCGTAACACACCAGGACACGTAGGGAGGCCAAGTTCACACTCAGAGTCCATATAACTGAAAAAGGATCTGCCCCTACCTCTCAAGCATTAGGATGTCACCTCGTGAAAGTAGGGCAAGTTCCTACTCTCTGGCTGCTCCCACTGGATCCTGAGAAGATGTGCTACCTGGAAAATCTCTTGCACTCCCAGTTAAATTCAGCACACATCAATTGAGCACCTACTAGATGCCATGCATTGAACAGCCCTGGGAGACTGAGATGAACAAATAGAGGTCCTGGATCACACAGATCCCCCATCCCAATGGCCTGAGAGACATACCAAACAATAGAACACTATGAGAAGTGCTTTGAACTGAACATACATGCTGTCAACCCCGAACTTTGTTCATCTTACCTCTTAAGTGTCTCTCCCATTTGTCCCTCTCTGCTCTCATTTGTCCCTCTCTGCCCCTCGCTCCTGCTGGCATGCTTGTCCAAGCTGCCACCACCTCACTACTGGACAACATCCTAGTTAGTTCTATCCCTCCTCTGCTTTGCTCTTTCCATTCTCCACATTGCAGTTAGCAGGAATGTATTTGTAATGCAAATCTGTCCAGCCTCCAACACATCATCATCATCATCATCATCATCTTTAGACATTTTAATACTCTCTGCCATTTCTTTTATAAAAAGGGCCCAAACCTTAGCATTTCCTCCTATAGCCTGTAAGGTCTGACCCTGCCCATCCACTCTCCATTTGTGTGATTTTACTGTTTTTGACTTCAGCCACAGGCACCCAAGTGAACCATATTCTCTGTCTCTGCAGAGTCTGTAAATATGTTGGTACCCCTGCCCAGCTCTGCCCAGAACAAACACTTCACACAAACTCACTGACCAGGACAGGCCCCCTATAATGGGCTGTCACAGCACTTTATACCACCATGTCATAACACACCCACACACTGATTCCTGTGATCATTTATCAGTGTCAGTGTTCTCTTCTAGACACTAACCTTCATAATTCACATGAGAGAAAGACATTTTTATGTACTCTTCTCCCTGAAGATAATGCCCAAGATACAGTAGGCACTAAATAAATGCTTTTGAATGAATGTATTACATCATTATGCATAGGTAGACCTGGGAGGCACATGCTTACATTTGTCTCTGGAATGGGGAGAACTGATAGAGGGGGGATTATATCTCTGTATCAATTTTCAGTTATGAGTAGAGCTTGTGCAGATAGATGAATGGGGAAGAGGCACAAGAACAGAGGGTACAGCATATGCACAAACGTGGAAGCATTGCCAATCATGTGGACATGGGTAGGGTAGCATTCGCTGTTTTGAAAAGAAAGGAAAGGGGAAACAGTGGGCAGGTAATGAGAGACAGAGAGATTAGTGGAAGTAGGTTGAGCATCATGCACTGAACTATCAATAAATGAAAAAGATATTTTCTGAGAACCCACACATAGGGGGTTGACTTCTCTCCTCATTGCACAGCTCTGGTTCTCCTTCTGAGGAAGGAGCACAATAGGCTGTGCTTTGTTTTTCATAACATCTGCATGGCATTATAATTCCTTTACCAGGATGATCTTCGGTAAATGCACGGGGTTGTGCAACGATCACCACTCGCCTCTTCTAGAACATCTTCATCACTCCAAAAAGACACTCTGTGCCCATTAGCAATCACTCCCTATCTGCTCCCTCCCCAGCCTCTGGCAACTTTTGCATGTACTTTCTCTGTCTGGACATTTCATGTAGATGGAAATCATACAATAAGTGGTCCTTTGTGTCTGGCTTCTTCCACGTAACATAATGTTTTCAATGTCAACCATGTTGTAGCATGCGTCAGTACTTCATTCCTTTTGATAGACAAATAATATTTCCTTGTATGGATATACTTTATTTTGTTTATCCTTTCAGTTATTGGTGAACATTTACATTTTTCCCATGTTTTTGGTCTGTTATGTACATTTGTTCACAAGTTGTTGCATGGGCACGTGTTTTCATTCCTCTTGGGTACATACCTAGGAGTGGAAGATATGGTAACTCTATCCTTAAGCCATGAAGGACTGCATGATTGTTTTGAAGGCAACTTCACTGCTTTATAATTCCCACAGCAGTGTATGAGGGTTCCAATTGTTCCATGTCCTTGCCAACATTCATTAGTATCTTTTATTTTTCTTTACTACAACTGCCCTAGTGGAAGCGAAGTAGGATCTTATTGAGGTTCTGATTTGCATTTCTGTAATGAGCTATGATGCTAAACACCTTTTCAAGTACCTACTGGCCATTTGTATATCTTCTTTGGAGAAATGTCTATTCAAATCTTTTGTCTATTTTTTAATTAGGTTATATCTTTTTATTGTCAAGTTGTGAAAGTTTTTACATAGTTTGTATGCTAGTCCTTTATCAGCTATATTATTTGCAAAAATTTTATCTCCTGTGAGCTATCTTTTTCACTTTTTCTATGGCATTCTTTGAAGCACAAAATTAAAAGCTTTTTTTTTTTCTATTTTGATGATGTCCAATTTATCTATTTTTTTCTTTTGTTGCTTGCACTTTTGCTGTCATATCTAAGAAATCGTTGTCTGATCCAAGGTAACAAAGATTCACATCTGTGTTTTCTTCTTTTATATCTGACTTTGAGGTATTTGATCCATTTTGAGTTAATTTTTTGTGTATAAAGTGAAGTAGGAGTCCAACTTCATTCTTTTGCCTGTGGATATCCAGTTGTCCCAGCACCATTTGTTGAAAAGACTATTCTCTCCTCATTGAATTATCTTGGCACCTTGTTGAAAATGAATTGACCATAAAAGTATGGATATATTTCTGGGACTCTCAATTCTATTCCATTGATGTATATGTCTACCCTTAATGCTGATTTTTAATAGATAGTGTTTCCTAGAAATATGTTCAAGATTAAAGCAAATAATGTATACAGAGCAATTATTACCAGGCTCAAAGAACTAAATACTAGTGATTTTGTTACTGCTGCTGGTGCTATTGCCACTTTGTTCTCTGTAGCAGCCCCCCCGGACAGTTAATGTTGCTAGAAGATCACCAATTCACAGAATTTAAATTGGAAAAGATCTGATAAATCCCAATCTAGTTTCTTCAAATAAAACCAACCAAAAGAAACAAATGAACACCATCGTCACCACCACCACCACCACACACACACACACACACACACACACACCCCTAAACCAAAAGGGTTAAGTGATTTACAAAAGATTGTACATCTGTGGAGGAATCAAGATCGGAATCCACTTATCCTACACTTCATATCTTGCTTCTGGCACAATGTCATTACTATTTCCATATACAAAATATGGCAAGACCTAGCCTAGCATGTATGCTATAATTCCCAAATTAGTTTCACCTCTAGTTTATGAAATAAGCTCCCTTGTTAAAAAAAAAAAAAGAATAAAATAAATTCTTGAGAAGTCTTTACCGTATTATTTTTATAAATTAGCTTTGAGTATAATGGAAAGCATTTCAGCTTTGTGTTAGCTTTCTCATGGTCTCTTAATATTTTGTTATTCTCTGAGGATAACAAGAATGGGGCAGGGGGAAGATAAAACAGTAATAGTTATTTAAGTCTCTTTAAAACATTCTTTCTGGGTTGCCTGGGTGGCTCAATTGGTTAAGCATCTGCCTCTTGATTTCAGCTCACCTCATGATTTCAGGGTCGTAGAATTGAGCCTCATGCCAGGCTTCACTGGACATGGAATCTGCTTATGATTCTCTTTCTCTCTCTCCCTCTGCCCCTCCCCCCATCTCAAATAAATAAAATCTTAAAAAATTGTCTCTAATCTAATCTCCACATTCCTATGTGGCATGTATCTTTTTTTTTTTTTTTTTAAAGATTTTATTTATTTGATAGGGAGAGACAGTGAGAGAGGAAACATAGGCAGGGGGAGTGGGAAAGTCAGAAGCAGGCTTCCCGCCCAGCAGGGAGCCTGATGTGGGGCTTGATCCCAGGACCCTGGGATCATGACTAGAGCCAAAGGCAGACACTTAACGACTGAGCCACCCAGGCACCCCTGTGGCATGTATCTTTATGCCCATTTTAGATATATGGTAGAGGAAGCTGAAGCTTAATGGCTTTCAGTTTTTGTTTTTGTTTTTTTTTTCAATCACACAGAAAGTATTTGGAAGAAAAATGGTATTCAAACTTCAGCCTTTATGATTATAAATTACAAGATTTTTTCTTAAACAGTGTCATCCAGTTTTAAACAAAACACTTAAAGCCTAATTAGCAAAGGCGGTAGTGGGACAGGGGTAGGGTAGGTTTGAAATGGGTGAAATTATCATCCTTGAAATAATGCAGCATGGCACTGAAGCCTGTCCTTTGTCTTCTACAAACAGAAACAGACACTCCCTAAAATAAAAGAGATAAGGAGGAGCCAGGCAATTTCTTTAAACAAACCTGTGTGATTTGCCCGGTGCATTTGCTTAGGCTCAATTATTCAGCTAAGGAGGAAGAAAATCATATTTTTTGAATATTTACCTTTTATCCTGGAAGCATATATAATGCAGTCTTCCCAGTTATCCAAGGGGAGCATCACCTATGTATAAGTTCTGACTTAACTCTGAAGGAACTGAGATTCAGAAAATGAAGAATTAGTCACAGACTAAGCTATCTGATTCTAAATAGCATGAATAATATAAATGAATATATAAACACGAATAATAGCAACTAACATTTTTAAGTACTTATTTCCAGGTACTGTGCTAGTGTGCTATACACATTTAAAGTTAATTCTAATAAGTAGCTAGAAAAAGAATTGTTGTCTTCATGTTACAGAGGAAGAACTAGGGGCTCAGAAGAGTTAAGCTAAGATTGTCCAAGGTTACACAGGTATGTTAGACCCCAGAACTTAGGTTCTGTTACATGGCTTTCTCATATGCTATTCCAATTATATCATTGTCAGCTTTATGGAGGATGATGTTAATATGTCCAGAATCACACATTTCAATCCCTAATTTACTCAAGATTTCTTCCTCACAAATGCATAATAACATGTATAAGAAACTATAATTGACCCTTGAACATAGGGGATAAAGGTGTCAACCTCCCATACAGTCAAAATCCAAGTATAACTTTCAACTCTCCAAAACCTTAACTACTAAGAGCTTACGGTTGATCAAAAATCTTGCTAATAACATAACAATTGGTAACACGTATTTTGTATGTATTTTATACTGTATTGTTATAATAAACTAGAGAAAAAATGTTACTAAGAGAATCAAAAGGGAGAGAAAATACATGTATAGTACTTTACTGTAAAAAATGTATATTAATATACCCATTTAGTTCAAAGCTGTGTTGTTCATGGCTCAACTGTACATATACAACCATTTATTTATTCCACAAAATTTTATTAAACACCCATTGTGTGTTAAGCATAATTCTAAGTACTGGGGATACAGTGGCTTATAAAGCTTACAGTTTAGCACCAGAAAGACTTTAAGCAAATAATCATACTAATGTATATAAAAGCACAAAGCTATATAAAAATCATTAAGAAAATTTAGAGTTGAGAAGAGATTGTAACAGAGCATCTGAATTAGATGTGTTGGGGGGAGGACTAGGGTCCTAACAAAGACTTCTCTGAGGAGCTAACATAAAAACTGAGCCCTGATTGGAAAAAAAAAAAAAAAAATACATATGATGAAGGTGGGGGTATTTCAGGAAGAAGAAAGGGCAAATGTCAGATCTCTAAGATGGAAAACACTTGACAGATTATAAGATATCCAATTTAAAAACCTATGCATTCATATATTACATTAAGTGGGAAGAGGATGCTACTACACGTCAGGTTTTGGTTTTTTATAATAGGAATAGGAGGATAAATATAGCAGATCCCTTCCCTGGAATAGCTCAGTTGCAAAGATAAATTGTATGATAAAGACATAAACAAGAATGCCTTGGGAACAGAAGAGAGAGCAGCTAAGACATCATAAAGGAGCTCATGTTTGAGTTGAGTTGAATTGAGTGAAGGATGAGGATTTCACGTGGCAGAGAAGTGGGAAAGCACTTTCCCAGCAGAAGGAATAATATGTGTAAAGGCACAAAGATGAGAGAAGTTGGGGGGCAGAGACTACTTATTAGAGAAGGGGCCAGTAGTTAAGCTATGGCCAGACTATGGATGGTTTTGTAGATCCTGTTAAGAAGTTTGGACTTTCCAGTCTTAGACAGGGGCAGATATTCGGGGTGTTAGGCTGAAGAAAAATATTTAAGATGTGATTGTGGTAGGTTTATAGGGCTTGAATTATAAAATGGTGGCAGGTTGAGAAATGAAGAGACTTTATAATATCCAAAGCTAGAGACAATAAGCTTCTCAACTAATCCAATGGCAGTATGAGTGGAGTGGATGGGGCAGGTTTGAGATGCATTGTGTGTTTAAGAGCAGCTGGTCGTGCTAAGGCTAAAGAAAGGATGTATAAATACCTCATGATAACCCAGAACCCTAAGATACTTTGGAAATCTGCTTCTTCCTCTGATTGCTATCTGATAAAATATTATCTCTCCTATATATATAGATGTATATATATGTAATACACACATATGTGCATGTATGTATATGTGTGTGTGTATGTATACAGATATATAGAGTGTCAGGCAGTATTTTATTTATGTGTATATATATGTGTGTTTACGTGTCTATGTCTATTGAACTATTTTTTAATTTACTTATCATAAAGGACCACAATTTGTTCACTGAACAATCTGCACAACCATATGAGGGGTTGTAGCCCACCACCATCAATGAAAAGAGAACTGATGCATGCACTCTTGGCAGGGCTGGGGGCCCCTCATGTCTGCAGCTGTGACTAAAACACACTGTGCTATTTGTCATCTTTTAATTAGACTTGTGTGAGTCCTACCATTTTTTGTGAGTGATTTTAATATTTTGGTTAAGACTTGCACATTTTTGTGTTTACCTATATAACCACAAAATCTAGTTATATAGATAGATAAATGGATAGATAGATATATAGATACATAGATTGACACATAGATTTATAGATACTTAAAAACAGATCCATTTGCCATAAATAAGTGTCTGCAAATGGAACAAAGGTCTCCTGTCAAAATAGGTAGAAGCATTTATTCATTTTCAAGTACTCCTTTCTTCAAAAAAATTTGTCATGCTAACAAAGTGAGGGCCATTAAAAGTATTGTCAAATTCAATTCAGATTTATACTTAAATTGGAAGCATTGAGAGCTGCTCTTGGTAAGGCGCTGCTTGCCAGTAGCAGGCCCTGGATTAACAAAGATGATTAAAATGGGCTCCTCCCCTCAGTGCTCTGCAATGTGTTGGGGAAGCAACTGGAACGAGGTGGTTTTGTTCATTATGGTTAAGTGCTGTGAGGGAAGATGCACTGGGAGATCATTCAAAGCAGAGGAAACAAAATAGACAAATATAAATACTGTGTTTGGGGTATTGATAAGGCAAACAAAGAAGCCGCTTAATCTGATGGAAAGAATTCTGCCATTTACTGGCCATGTCCTTTTGGGTAATTTACTTAACTCTCCCCTGGCCTCAATTTTGTTTTCATTTTCAATAGTGAGAATATTCATTTCATAACTTGTAAAGTAGCCATAAAATAATATACGTGCAACTTGAAAACAAGCATTTTGTGTTAACATACATTATTGCCTTGTACATATTAATAATAAGAGTATCATAATTGAGAAAAGAAAGAATTTTTTTTCCTTCCAGTTCACTCTTTTGTGCTTCCTTTCTTCTTGGTGTACACACCCTTAAAGCTATACTTATCTTTCCTCCTTTGAGAAAGTGGCAGGGCCATTCTGGAAGTGCTGGGGTGGGGTGGGGGTTGCAGTCAGCACTGCCTGGGGCTTGGTGGGAGTGCGGATTAATTTTGCAATTGCACTCTAGGAACTAACATCCTAATGGGTGACATTGGCTGAGTACCTAGAGAATGAGGCAGTCATGGTAAATATCTATGGAATTTCACAAATATCTATTAAGCCAGGACCCCTTAAACTATCAGATGAAACATAGCAAGTACAGAATTGGTGATTCTGAACTGGGGCTTGTGTTGGAAGATTTGGCCCTGGATATCACATGTACTAAATTATCCTCTACGAACCTGACTGTACAACCCCACCCTGGAGCTGTGTCTATCTTAACACCAGCACCAGGGAGACTCCTGGGTCTAGAGAAAGAACTTCAGAGGGCCCAACACATCCAGCTAAAGCAGACATTATTCTGAGAATATTGTGGAAGGTGCACTGAAGTTGTTGCTTTATAAAAGTGAAAAAAGTATTGACATTTCTACCCAGAACTATTTTTTAACAAGCTAGAAAATACTGAAAAACAGGTAGTACAGTTATCTCAAGAGAATGCAGTGTAGTTACACACTATTTTTTCCCAGTGTGTATTTGGATAAAATATGTGCAATGAAATTTCAGGCCAAATCCTAATGCAGAAATAATCCAAAGTATGGCAGATTTATATGATAGGTAATTTTTATTTATTTGCTAATGTGGATTCCCTTAAGAAGTCAAATGTTCTACATGTTATTTATGGCTTCTCCTTGAAAAGACTTAACTCTAAGGCCTCAGCAGCATAAAACTAGCAGCAGAGTTGTCTGAATCAAGCATCAGCCATAATTCTCCTTTGCCACTGACTCTGGGTGGTTTGGAACCTACCAGTACTCTACCTGTTTGATAATTAATAATGCTTAATTAAAATGGCAGTTTGAATAAATCAGCGTAGTCATAGACTTTGAGCCTCCTCTCTTGCCATCCTTCGGAGAATCTGAAACATAACAGAGAAGAAAGGTTTAGGTATCTGAAATCCTCCATTAAAAGCTTTGAGCTCTGGTCCCCCCAACTCCACCCCATAGTTTTTGGATTTGTTCCACTGTTCTTTGGATTTTTCTTTCCAAAAGGAATTAAGCAGGACCCTTTGTCAGCCTAGTGCTAGACAATGAGGAAATAGAGATGCATGTGACTTCATCCTTATGCTTGAGGAACCAACTCTAGGTAAAAAGACAGGCATGAAAAAAATCAGCTGTGACACCACATACCACAGAGAAAGAGGGAGATGATTCTCTTCTCAGATTTGTGGAGAAGTGAGGGAAAACTGCAGAAGAGAGGTGATCTTTGAAGTCCCTTGAGGGATGAGTCATATCTTTTCAGGTAGGAAATGAAGAAAAGAAGAGGAAAACAAAGCAATGGAAATACTTGTTTTTGCCATGTTCCTGGGAGAGCCAGGTTTGAGCCCTAGCAGTGCGCAGTATTAATGACCACCTTGTTGGCAAATCAAGCAATCTGAACATTATTGTTGAGACTAATACTTATCATAAAAGCATGCTATGCAAATATTTATAGGCTTACACCTCCTTTTGAGTGCAAAGAATCATCCTCATGTATTTTGTTTCTCCTTTGTTTCTTTACAGTTCCTCCCCAGATCATGAATATCTCCTCAGACATCACTGTGAATGAGGGAAGCAGTGTGACCCTGCTGTGTCTTGCTATTGGCAGACCAGAGCCAACTGTGACATGGAGACACCTGTCAGTCAAGGGTAAGGTCTTTACCTTTGGGAATTTTTCAGAGTTATTCTATTATTCTATTGAAGAATTTGTTCTAAAGCACACCAAAACTTTGGGAATCAAAAAGCAATGCTGTATTTGTAACATAGTAATGCAAAAGCAAATAGACCACATGCATCAGTCACTGAGTATTCCATTAAAAAAGGGGGGGGGTTGTAAAGATTGTAAAAAGAAAACGTACTGAAATATTTTCTCAGTCCTTTTTATGACCACAGAAAACTTCTGTTTTCCCAGGCAGGAAGAACAGGGGTGCCATCACTTTAAACAAAGATACTAATTTCTTAAGGTGGAGATGCATGGGTCAGTTGGTCATTAGCCCTTTCTTTAAGAAGAGTGCTAGAAGGTTAGCATGCCCATTGTAAATGTTGGTATTACTGTGCATCCTTAAGAAAAAGGATACTTTCAGAGCATTTCCCCACACCTATTTGACCCATATATCAATAGCCCACCTGGGTGGAAGAAGGATGATGGAAATGCTGAAGTACCCTCGCCATGCGTTTGCTGGGCACTCAATGGTTGGCATTCAATATCAGTGATGATCATTGCCACCTCTGTAGGAAGGGAACCAGAAGAACACACGTGGGCCTTATCCCCTAGGAACAAAAACTTACTCTAAGTTGAACTTGAAGAGATGGGTACAGAGTCACCTCGTGTATTTATACATTCCTAGATACTATGATTAATTCTAGAAACTGTATAAGAAACAAACGCTCCCTCAAGCATGAGAAAATCCAAGCATAACATGAACTTCAGTGAAACAGGAGAAAGTGTGGAGTTTGCCTGTGTGTTATGTAAAAATAACCTAGATCTAGAGGAAAATGTAGGAACACACCTTCATGACCTTGAAATAGAGACCGTTTTGCTAGGACATCAAAGGATCTTACCACAAAAGAAGAAAACAAGAATAAATTTGGCTTTGTATCATTTTCTCACGGCTGCGGTAACAAAGTACTACAAATGGTTTGGCTTAAACAACAGACATGTATTTTCTTGTTGTTCTGGAGGCTATATGTCTGTGATTGGAGGGAGGTAAAGTTGGTTCCTTTCCAGGGTTGTGAGGGAGAACCTGCCCAATGCATATCCATTAGTTTCTGGTGGTTGGCTGGCAGGCTTTAGTGTTTCTTGGCTTGTAGATGTATCCCCCTGATTCCTGCCTTCATTATCACATGACCTTCTCCCTGTGTACTTCTCTTGGTATCCAATTTTCCTTTTTCATAGGGACACCAACATATCAGATTAGGGCCCAGTCTAATGACCTCATCTGATTTTGGTAAACTTATAAAGACCCTATTTCCAAATAGGGTCACATTCTGCAGCACTAGGGTTAGAACTTCACAATATCTTTTTTGGGGAATGTGGGGGAATGCAATTCAATTAATAATGGCTTCATCAAAATTAAAAACACCATTAAATATAAATGAAAAGACAAGCCATAGACTGGGAGAAACAAAGAATTTTGAGTTTTGTCTGGGTTATGTTTGAATTTCATCTGGGTTACATGAAGAATTCTTACAACATAATTCTAGAAATCCATCTTGAAGTGAACAAAAAATTTGACAGACAATTCACATAAGATCTATGAATAAAAAGTAAGCACCTGAACACATGTGCAATGTATTTACCATAGAAATGAAAATTCAATCATAATGAGGGTCTACTCACAACTACTAGACTGTCCAATTTAAAACAACAACAACAACAAACTCTGACAGTATCCCATGCTGGGGAGGATGTGGAGAAACTGAAACTCTTACACATTAACTCTGGGACTATAAAATGCTATAAGCACTACGGAAAACAGTTTGGCACTTGGTTACAGAGTTAAACATACACCTAACATATGATCCCTCAATTCTGCTCCTGAGTGTTCACCAAAGATCAATGAAAATGTCTGTCTACACATATACATTGTACATAAGTGTTATGGCAGCTTCATTTATAATGGCCTCAAACTAGAAATAACCTCAAACCTTCAACAATTAAATAGATAAATTGTGTATATTTAAACAGCAAATGACTTCTCAGCAAGTAAAAGTAACAAATCATTGCTGCATGTAACAACATGGATGATTCTCAAAAACAGACGGAGCAAAAGCAGCAAGACACAAAATTACCTCCTGCATGACTTAATAGGCAAAACTAAGTCATAGTGATTGAAATCAAGTCAATGGTTACCTGGAGTAAAGATCTGGGGAGATGTGACTACAAAGAGGCACAAGGGAATTTTTTCAGCTGATGGAAATGTTTATATCTTCAATACGGTGCTGCTTATGTTGCCCCTTACATAAGTCAAAATGCCAAATGATACATGAAAAATGGGAACATTTTATTGTAAGCAAATTAAAATCTCAATGAAACTTTAAAAATATCCACATAGAGATAAGAGAAATACCTGAAAATTTGCCCCTAATTTGTAACATAAAGCAGTACTTCCTAGATGAGAGACTGGATTTGTTCCTAGGAGCACCATTTAACGGAAAAGTTAAATGGTCTCATGTCCTCCATGTGAACAGAGATGCGTGTGTCAACCCCAGCCTTCTTGTAGGGAAAGTTACTAATAAATCCTCTGAACATTCTTTGTATACAGACCTCAGATATAGAAACACAAAATATCTGTATTATAAAGTAATGTTAATAAGAATATTAAACTATACGTGAGGGACATCACAAAGCCCAACTTTAATGGAAATGAAGCAGTAGCTTATTGTTCCCAAAGACCTAAGCCCCATGGGAATTTTGCTTGAAGTGAGAGACAATTTTGGATTTATATTACATATAAAACTATGTCTAAACATCTGGCCAATTTCTATGTATTTGGTAAATTCAGAGGTTTTTATAAATGCTTGCAATCCCAAAATGCATTTATTTGATCCTAAATGCATAGTTCTCTGAGCCTAGAAATCTTTTGAAAGGCATTTCGACTTTGTGTAAGTGTTTTGAAGCAATACCTTATAATGGTACACTGGTAAGGTTTCCCTCAAAATAAGGGAAATTCATCCATATTCTCAATCTTTTATACAACATAATAGTTACAATTCAGCCTCAAAAAAGCTCAGAAAACCCTACATTTAAATGGTTCCTCTGCTCTTCAAATCTCCCAGGCTATGATCTACTTTCAGTTGCCTTTTGCTTTTTTATAGCTTCAGCCTTCACTTTGCTGTCTTTCTTTCCCCCATTGTCTTTCTCCTTCTCTCTCCATGATATTTAAACATTTAAACTCAAAGCATTGTTTTCCAAATTTGAAAAGCTTTGGAACCTGGAGGGTTTGCAAGTTTAAAATGTACATCTGCAGATGACTACCATTATTTATTTTTAGAAGGCTATTCCTTCTCACTTAGAGTTGAGGAGACTCTGGGAAGTTGTTTTAAAGGTTTAGAAGAGCAGCCAATAAAACTTGAACATCAAATAACATTTTTAGAACAATTTGCTGGTTAATTTAGCATGCAAGAATAGGAAATAAAAGTTGCAATGACATTTCCTTTGAAATTCCAATAGGATTACATTGGAGAATTTAGTTCACTGGACAACAGTGTTCCCCAAATGCTAATAATGCAAGATTTGAAAACTCTTGGTTAAATTTAGGGATATGTATAACAGAAGTGAATAAACAAACCTTTATTTAGAAAGAGAATATTTTAATGAGCAGATTATTAAAGATTAAGAATAGTGATAATGCTTATAATTTAAAAAGATGGACCAAACATATGCTGCCAATCCCTAGAAATTACAGGAAAAAGGTAAAAGCTAATGATCCAATAAATCCATTATCACACTAGAGAAAAATAATGGCAAGCTTGTGTGAATCAGAAACAATATGGAATCTCTGAAATATAAAAAGTAAATAGATGTAATGAAGAGGAAAAAAAAAACAGCTCAATATGATCTATGCCTGAAATGATATATAGTTGAAAAAATAAGGGGTTTAGATCTTAGAATACTGGTAAATGTTTAAAATTGATTGGGACCAAGGTTGGGAAGGCAGAAGAACCCTGGTAGCATTTGCCAAATTTCCATGGTGCAAATATTCCCATCATCGCCACTTTATCAGGAACCCCTTCGAAGTAACTATGCCCATTTTCACTTGAAAACAAACAAACGAACCAAAAACTAATCCTTCCTATGAAAGTGAGGTGAAATTTTTGAAACTAATAACCAAAATTCCAGATGTGGATCCAAAGTTTCCCCAGCATTTCCATTCTCCAGTCTTGGATATCTAACTGGAGATCTCTTGACTTCCAGTTTCCTTGGTGATGTTGACAGATGTGTTAGGATTCCCAGAAACTAGGTTTGCCTGGAGGACATCTGCCTCACCTCCAAGGAAAACTTGAGATTGTTACAGGATCATGATTATTAAGCATTGCAAGCATCTTAAAGAAAAGTGCTGTGTAAACATACATTCAGGGGTTTTGCAATTGACATGCAAGCCGCTGAGCATTTTTCCATGTATTTATTTAGCTTCAGATATAAAAAGTTATATTTAATTTATTTTCAGGAGAAGATAATGGGTTTTTTAAAAAAACATATATTTATGTGGATTTGCTACAGAATACAGAACTTGTTTAATAGCCTTCAGGAACATAAAAATCTGCACCAAGTGACCTCCAGCTTGGGAATTAAAATAATGATGGATTCACAGGCTGCTGCCTCAAAGAATTTTCCCCCCAAAAGAGTGGGCAGGTCCCAAAACAGGCAGGCATTGTGGATTGGCAAGTGGCCAGTGTGTTCGGAATACATTGCAAAACAGGTAGGTTCCAAGGATGATATTCTTTTCCCTCCTGAAGGACAGGAGAAAGGGCGCTGGGCCAGCAATCACTGGAAGGCTCATGAATGTAAAACCATGAATAACGTGGAAACTAAGCTGCACCTGAATAATGTGAAACCAAAGTTTCTTCGTCTCTTAAACTGAAGTTGCACAGGTGGGTGTGATGGAGGAGACAGTATAGGCTGTTGTGTTCTAAGAAGCGTTGCCTTTCCCTCTTACAATGCCTTTGTAATCCACTAGAATGTGTTACACACCTGGCCCCATTTCCATTGACATATTTGGAAAGGCCAGATGTTCAGGGAAAATAATAAAGTCTTCTTTTCTGTTTCCTCTCCATGGAGATTTTAAGATGACATCTATTCACCTGTGAGTGAGTTGCTCCTACAATCTACTCATATATAGTAATACCTCAGGGAGCAAGCGAATGAGTTATTTCACAGAAGTGAATTTTCCAGGTAACTGAAGCTGACTCCTTTATCATTGACTTGAGTCATTTTTAATGGAAACATTTTAAAAATGTATTATGTTATCCTCTGTTTCCTTGAGTACAGTGAATGCTATTTGGTCTCATTTTTACAATGTAACATCAGCATCATGCATATCAATTGTTTGTATCTTAACATTTGGAGGTTGGGATAGCCAGGAATAAGGTCCTAACATATATATATTTTTAAATTCTTGTGTCTGTTTTTTATAGTTCTGGTATTTTTCCTTCCTTCTCTCCAAATGACTATTAGTTGTCAGTTCTTCCCAAAGTCAGCATACCAGCCTTTTGCCAGCCACATTTCTTCTGATTATTTCCTTCTGATTTGTCATGAGCAAAAATCTATATAACCAAGTTGGTTAGTCCCAAATATGAATGTAGTGGTGGGAGAGAACCTTCTCAGAGGAAAGGGCATGAGCATTCGTGAATGTGATAAATGACACTGCGGATAGTTGTTCTGGGGAAAACCCTGTTTGGCTTTTGTTTTAGATATATGAGTTCCTAGGTGAGTGAATTGCATGTAAGCTAAGAGAGAGAACACTCGTGATATCATTTCCCATGGTTCTGACCTCTTTGGGCAGCACTTTTCTATCTTCTATTCACTTTGCTAGATGTTGAGGTCACATTATATGTTAGTTCAAGACTGTTTCTACTACAGCCCTTAAGTTTCCTTTTTTTTTTTCTTTTTTCTTCAAGATTTTATTTATTTATTTGATACAGGGAAAGAGAGAGAGAGAGCACAAGCAGGAGGAGCAGGAGAGGGAAAAGCAGGCTCCGGCTTAGCAGGGAGCCCGATGTGGAGCTTGATCCCAAGACCCTGGGATCATGACCTGAGCGGAAGGCAGACAGACACCCAACCAACTGAGCAATCCAGGCACCCCTACAGTCCTTACTTTTCTTGTGAAAAATTCCTAAGAGGCATATCTTGAAAGAATTTGCCAAGTCCTTAACATTCTAAATAAAAACAGCCCTAGCCTATACTCATGTGTAGATGTTAATCCCTGTGGCTGGTGGTTTTATCTTAGACTGAACATGCACTTCAAATTCTTACAGACCTGAGATGAGGTTTCACCCAAGCAGTTAATATTCTCAGTTACTTTAGGAAAGCCACTTCCTCTATCTGACCTCCTAGACTGCAAAATGGGATCGTTTCAATTCACTTAATACCCTAGCTGCCCTGAGAGAAAAGTACTCATATTCATCACTATGCCTTTTTTATTGTTTATGATTATTCCTGTTATTTTACCCATTCCTACTTCTTATCCCTTGACAGTCTTAGGTCACTCATTAGCAACTCAGTGTCCCTCTGGTCCACCTGAAAAATTCAGAACAACATAATCTTATTTGTAGTAACTAAAATTAGAAACAATCCAAATATCCTTCAGTGGGAGAATGGTTAAACAAACTGTGGTACATGCACATGATGGGATGTTAATATTTAGCCATAAAAGTAATGAATTTGAAATACACACAAAAACTTGGATGGATCTTAGGGTATTACACCAGATGAAAGGAGTCAGTCTCAAAAGGTTGCATCCTGATTATCCTACTGTTATAACATTCTCAAAATGGCAAAATTATAAAGATGCACAACAGGTGAGTGGTTGCCAGAGGTTTGGGCAAGGAAAGGGAAAGAGCACCATAAGGGAGTTGCTTTGCAGTGATGAAATGTCATGGAATTATACGTGAAGACAATAGCAGGGAGTGCCTGCAAAACCTGGTGAGATCTAACCAAGTTCCATAGTGTAGTTAATTACATTGTGTCCATATTAGTAACCTGGTTCGCATAAGGTATTCTGTTATATAAGATGCCACCACTGAGGAAGCTGGTCACAAGCACATGGGACCTCTGTTATTTTTGCAACTTCTCGTGAGTCAATAAGTACTTCAAAATAAAAACGTTAAAAAAAAATAGAAATGATAAAATGAATTCGTAGGTTTCCACTAGCATGCTTGTATAGGAATTTATTATTTATAAAATATTGCCACATGCATCATTTCATGTGAGTTTATAGCAACTCTCTCATACAGGTCAAAAATAATATTTACCTATTCCATAGGTATGGAAAAGACTCAGGAAGTTTGAGTAATGGCCAATGGCTCTCAGCTTACTAAGGTGGTGGATATATGAAAGGGGCCTAGCTCCCACTGTTTAAGTCTAGAGATCTTTATACCCTACAAAGATGGTGCCCATGGCTTGCAATGGGAACAGGTACAATATAACATGATATATTTTACCAAATTCTGCTTGTTATCTGGGGAACACAAGAGTGCTCACTCAGTAGTTTGACCATCACCCATGCTCTTATATTTCCCTTCCTAACTCCACACCTACCTTCCCATATGTAGGCTCTTTCTAGCTACCACTCAGGATTGTTCTAAGGAAAGCACAGCCTCCAAATGAAACCCACATTCATGCTGTCGTCTGCTGTAGGTCCCTGTTGTTTCTCTGCTTCAATTAAAATCAACCCGCTGAGACCTACCAACCTCATTTCTCTTCTAAGCCATTCTAGGTACAAGTTCCAGCCACTAATAAGAATTGCCTATTAGTTGACCCTCTGAATCATCCAGTCATGCTACTACTTCTTTGTCCCTCTCCAAGGCAGCCAGGATCCTTGTTTCTAATCTGAAGTCGTGTTTCGAGCTAATTAATCCCCAGAGTGTGAGAAAGAGGTGTCTGAGATGAGAAATCAAGGTTATACATATCTTGCTCAGTGGAACAGTTATGGGCAAACAAGCTGTTCCTCTCACATTTTTGCAAAGCAAATTTATGTTCACTAACTTTGGTTCTTGTTGTAAATGAGAAGTGTATGAAGGTCTAGCAATGCGCTTTTCACCATATGGGTACCCATATGTTTTCCCCCTTTGCTTGCGTACATTTTCGCTTTGGCATGCACATATGCTTGTATTTTTGCAACTTAACAATATTAAAACTAATCCCATTTATGCTCCTTTTGGGTGAGTTGATTGAGTCATAAATTTCTGAGAATCTCTTCCTTGGGAGGCTGGAGTTCTTTTGTATGAGCAAGGGGAGGGAATGGCAAGCTACTCACACTCCTCACACTGAGTTGAGAAACTGTATATTGGAAATGGGGCAGCAGGAAAATAGTCTTGCAGTTAAGTAATGTTTAACCTCTTAGCTGGGCTTTTTTAGATTATAAAAATAATAATGGATATTAACATGTATCATACCAAGTGGAAATCTCAACTAATTCACATGTAAAATTGGAATTGGAAATGCTGTTTGATGTCTTTTTATCTCTGTTCATGAATTCATTCATTCATTTGATGGTTTAAGAATGTTCACTTGCTCTTATAGCAACAACGGTGTGTACGATAGATGTGATTCCTGCTCTTATGAAGCTTATAATCTAGTCAGGGATTGTCATTAAACTGATCATCAAGAATATGTAAGTTCAAAGTGTGGTAACTGCTGTGACAATGGGCAGCAGGGAGGCATAAGCTAGTCTAGCTAAATCTCTCTTGAGATAGTGATGCTTGAGCTGACATAGAAAGATAAATGGAAGTTAACTAGGGACAGGAACAGGGATATGTGTATACCTTGGGGCCGGGCTGTATAGAAACTTTCCAGGTGAGGGAGAACAGCATGTGCAAATGCCCTGAGGTGAGAGGGAGTATGGTGCTTCGAAAAACAAAACTGTGTCATGAATGTGTAAAAAGCTGGAGAGACAGTAGCCTAAGAATAGGTAGTTAAGGGCCAGATCACACAGAGCCCTTCAAAGATTGGTCTTTATTCCAAGAGCTCTAGAAAATACAAAGAAAGTTGCAAGTAAAAGAGCTAAGAAATGAGATGTTCATGTATCAGATTTAACTAGGAAGATTTCATTTCTGACCTATTCATTTTCTATGTAAACCTCTGTCTCAATTTCCCCACCTATAAGCCAGAAAAGAGTTAGTCATAATATGCTTCCCTTATGGAGGAAGAGAGAATGGAATTTGATAGTATCTATTCCAAATACTTTTTAGATTATAATATAAGAATGGATATTAACATGTATCATAGCAAGTGAAAAGCCCAACTAGCTCAAAAGTAAAATTAGAATTGGAAAGGCATCCAATGCTGCCTGCCGTCTGTTGTAAAGCCTTCTCTACGCAATTGCTATATCAAATTATGCTATTGAAATCAGTCGGACACTGATAAAATTGAGACCAGCTTTACAAGTTCTGTAGATCTAATTGGCCTCAGCAGTGGGTCCACAGTGACTCTTGCTGCTGAATAGAAATCCTAGGCTTCAATAGAAAATAATAAGCAGCCTGGTTCCACACTAACAAACTGCAGCCACCTCTGGAGATAATGTGTTTAATTTCGATACTGAACTCCTTCATCTGGCCAGATGTTGAAGGAACCTCAGAGAGGTTTGTTTCTACCTTACCTCCAGGATGAGCACCTTTGAGGGTAGATTCAAAGGACTTTCAGGACTAGCTGTGCGTCCTTGCTGTCCTTAATATGCCCTTTCCCCCTCAGCCATTTACTTCTTCTAAAAACCTCTACATCTTTAGGGCAAAAGTTGCTATTAATCACCTTTTCTTGTTCAAACTACCTCAAGTTGGGTTTCTATCACTTACAGCCAATGTGGTTCTGATTAAACCCACCGTGTGATGTACAAGGCAGTATGTTACAAGTTCCGGCTATAAACCTAGTGTGGGGTTTGGGAGGGATATGTAAATGTAACATCCATAACATTGCCGTGCAATATGGTTGTAGCCAAACCACCTCTGAGAAAGTCTCTTTTGTATATCAAAGAGAGGGACGGGGCTGTTTGGGGTCCTGATTAACTTTGTAAGGCCACTGTCTTTTTCAGGGGTTGGAGAAGACCCTGGGAGTTGACCAAGGAGCTCTAGGTGGGTTGCCCAGAGGATTCCACACCCACACCAGCTAGAATCAGGCCAAAAAAGACACATACAGACACAAAATGTTCTGTATTCCAAGCTCTGGCCCTGAATTCTATAGCAATTGACACTGGAAGGTCATCACCACCTCAGTACATCCAAGTGCCCAACAGCCATTCAAGCATCAGAGGGGTGTTCCTTTCCTCCTGTCTCCTTTCTCAAAGTACCTGCCATCACAGGCTTCCAATTGTGCTGGGTCTTATCTCCAGCATGATGGAGGCTGAAGTGTGAAACGGTGGTGGAGGGGGGACATTCTTCCCCCCCACCCCCCCACCCCCGTTCAAAAGTAGCGACCATGCTTAATTAGCTGCCTCTCTTTGTGTGAGATTCAGAGGAGGGAGGGAGAGAAGAAGAAAACAGGCAGTTGCTTGGAGGATTTTAATTGGAGTGGGGACCTTCCAAGTCTTGCAAATGTTCCAGCATCTGAGAGGAGATAACCACTGGACATAAGTAGGATCAAGGGAAACTGATCTCATTAAGCAAAAGTAGTTGATTGTGACTTTGAATCTGAGCTTCCCAGCTGGAGGCAGTGACTGACTCACACACAAAAGAGAATTGGAGTTGAGTGAAGAGGTGAGGGGATCAGACCTCCCACAGAACACCTGAAGCATAACACAAGGGCCCTGACTCTGCCCCTCCTGGTGGCCTGCAAAGCCTCATTAGTCAAAGGAGACAATCACAGAAGCCTTTTCTGCCTTTTCTTTATGCTTTTGCTCCCCACTTCCCTTATTTCTTTCTTGTACTATCAACAATTTCTCCACTCCAGAACCGCTTATTGGTGAGCGTAACCCCCCTGGGGCACTGGAAGTGGTTTGTTTTTAATGATAATCTGGATGATTTTGCTTCCTAAGAGAAATGTTTATAAAGTACCTGATATAATCGGAACAATCAGTCCTCTGCTTTCCCAGTTCTCTTTCTCCCCCCCCCCCCCCCCCCGCAAGCTCTGCTCCCCTCACCTCTGTTCTCTATACCGTGGGTGCTGGGAAAAGCTTTCTTCCCAGGCCTCTGGAGGGCCCCTGCCTGCTCCACTGAGCCCATGCTCGTTTGTCCCTGCACAACTGGAACAGAATGCAGTAACTACATCTGCAGTGAAAAGGTTTGTTTCCCTTAAGGAAGGACGTTGCCAGCACTGCTAATGAAGAAATGAGCTTTCCTTTCAGCGCCTCGGGGGACCTAAGGAGCTCTGCAATGTCACACAGCAACATATTTGGAGTTTCATCCTCCTGGGCTGGGCTGTACCCCAGTGCGATCATCCCCTCCCTTCCTCAGCACCATTCTCTTAAGCTTCTTACTCCTGACTCAGCTCTAACTTGCCCAAAACACTCCAGATATATTTTCAGAAGCATTTTCTGTCCCAGGGGGGCATGAAAACAGTGGGAACAAAGGCAGGTTGGCCATAACACTTTGAAGGATGATTTGAGAATCTCTGGTTCTGCTCAAGGTGTAATGTGCCCAGAGTCTCAGGTGCTGCCTCTACCTGGAGCCCAGACCCTCCAGTTGCTAGCAAGAACCCAAAAAGAGGACAGGGAGATAGCATCTGCGCTGACGCAGGGGGCTGGCCTGATTTCCCTGTCTCCTGGTGTTGCTGCCTGAAATCACCTGACCTGTGTCCTCACCTCCTCTGCCTTCACTCTTGAGAAGTATGGATCATTCCAGCTCTGTTTCGCTGGACTTCCCCCTTGGCTATTTCTGATCATTCATACCTGCCGAGCCTCCATCCTAGCTGGACTCTCCGGATTTCTCATTGTTTGCATGCTTTGACTATAAGTTTCAATCCCATAAAACATCACAGTGACACTGTCATCATTGCCGACATTGTTATCACCGATGACATCCCTTAAATTTACTGGGCTGCCACTTTGACTTAATCGCATTTGGCTTTCACAAAGGTCTGTCAAAACGCAGACAGAAAAATAAGATAAAACAATAAAATGATAAAAAATAAAATGATAGAATATAAACACAACACATACAAAAAACCAGAGATTAGGAATACACATTCTGTAGAGGAGGAAACGGAAGCCTGGCTAAATTGATTGCAGCTGGAAACAATATTCTTTCAATTATTTATTTATGCACTCATTCAACCATTTGAGAAAGGTTGTCGAGTACCTACAAGTAAGGTACTGGGCTTGACATGGAGGTTAGAAAGGTAAACAACATTATACTTTCCCTCAAGGAGCTCATATTTAGTGAGGCACAGACATAGTAACGTATAATGACAGCACAGTGTGGTAGGTGCATTAGTAATACATTCAAAATGTTCTGTATTCCAAGAGAGGGTCATCTAACTCCAACTGGGAAACACGGGGGAATCAGGGATTGCTTCCTGGAAGAGGTGACTATTAACCTGAATCTTAAGAGTTAGCCAAGCAAGAAGAACAATATGAACGGGGTAGAAGGGAAGAAGAATATCCCAGGCAGTGGGGAAAGCAAGATGAAAGACAGGAAAATGAGAACTAGCATGGTGTCTGTCACTGGACATATAGAAACAGTTTAGTGTTGCTGGAGCAGAAGGTGTGAAATTATTGTAACCTAAATAAAATTGTTAAATCGCTTGTAGCTGGTCCAACTATGACATTGCATTATAAGGACATAGATTTGGTCACACTCATCAAGGGAGAAAAAAGCATTCTAAAGTAAGCTAAGTCTTTACCAAAATCTTTCAAAGTGGCCCCAACATATGTTATACGACAGATAATAAAGCAGTTGAATGATGTGTTTTATTACTCTTTTCTCTACATTTCACTCCAAAAAACACTAGGTGATCCAGTCTCCGCTTTCTTAACTCAACTGTCTATCTGGCCTCTTCTTTCAGTAGTAAATTTCTCAGCTTTTTCAGGTCAGTAAATGTAGCTTTTCAACTTCTTCATTCTGCAGCTCTGCTTATTATCTTGATCAGCATAAAGTCTAAGAACCAAGAAAACATCTGTACTCTGTTTTACATTTTTTATTGTCCCCATGAAACTAATGTCAGATGAGATTTAGGTAGTATATGAAAAGAAGCAAATCACCAATTGCTAAGTAGACAGTGAAGAGAGGGTAAAAACGGACTTTTTATAAAATCAGTTTTTGTTTGGTTATAATTTACATAAAATAAAATGTACCTATTTTAAGTATAGACTGGTGAGGTTTTTTTTTTTTTTTTTTTCCTTCCAGGATTATAAGGATATAATTAAAACTCATACCACACTGTGTAAGTTTAAGGCATATACCATAATGATGTGATATAGATATTTTGTGAAACGATAACCACAATACGTTTAGTAAACATCTGTTACCTCATATTATTACAAAAGTATTTTTTTCCTTGTAAAGAGAAGTTTTAGGATTTTACCCTTTTAGCAATTTTTGGTTAGACCATGGAGCAGTGTTAAATATAGTCATCATGGCATGCATTACATTCTTTGTTCTTATTAATCTTATAGCTGGAAATTTGTACCTTTGACCACCTTCACCCAATTCCCTCACCTCCCAACCCCTGCCTCTAGCAACCACAACTCTGACCTCTTTTTCTATGAGTTCAACTCTTTCTTTAGATTCCACACATACTGGGGATCATACAGTATTTGTCTTTCTCTGTCTGATTTATTTCACTTAGCATAATGCCCTCAAGGTCCATCCATGATTAGTGAGTTTTGACAAATTTATATATCTCTAAAACCACCACTCTAATTAAGATAGAGCACACTAGTACATTACCATCAATTCTGCAAATTCCCTTATTTTCAGACTCAAACCTTATCCCTGCCCCAATCTGAGACAAAAACTAATCTGTTTTCTGCAACTATAAACCAGACTTCTTCTGTCATACACCTATACACAATATATTTATACTCTAGAAAAATATATAGCATTTATATGATCTTAGAATATGTGCTCTTTTGTTTCTGAATGTTTCAGTCAGCTTTTGAGTTTCATTCATGTTGTATACAGTTCTTTCCTTTTTATTGCTGAGTAGTATTCCATTATGGTAGTATATCAAATATACCAATATTTGTTTACTCATTTGCCGGTTGACAGACATTTGGCTGTTTCTACTTTTTGACTATTGTGAATAAAGTTGCTATGAACATTTCTTTTTCAGATCTTCTCATGGATAATTGCTTTCATTTATCTTGGGTAAATACTTAGGGGTGGAATTGATCAGTTGTATAGTAGGTTTACACTTAACTTTGCAAGAAATCACCAAACTGCTCTCCAAAGTGATTTTACCATTGTATATTCCCTTCACTATTGCATGAGAATTAAAACTGGTCCACATACTCGCTAGCATATGATTTTCTATCTTTTACATGTTACCTCTTCTAATAGGTGTATAGAATTAAGCCCATGCTGGTTTTAACTTGCATTTCTCTGATGTTTAATGATGTTAATTTTGTTGTGTACTTTTTGGCCATTTGTATATCTTTTTTTGGGAAGTGTTGGTTGAAATCTTTGACTATCCTTAATTAGGCTATCTTCTAATTACTGTGTTGTAATAGCTATAAATATATTCTAGATACAAGTCTGACATCACATACTGAGAATACTTTTTTCTTAGCCTGTGTCTAACATTCACTTTTTCTTAATGGTGCTTTTCAAAGAATGAAAGTTTTTAGTCCAGTTTATTAATATTTTATTAGACAGATCTGGCTTTTTATTTCTTATCTAAAATAGGATGCAGCTCCAAGTTGCAAGATTATCTCCTATGTTTTCTTCTAGAAGTTTTAGAAATTTAGCTGCTATTTTTTTTTTTTTTTTTTTTAGGTATAAGAGCCATGTGAATTCATTTATGTGCATACTAGGAGTGCAGGTCTCAAGAAATGAGATTTATTTATTTTTTCTAATGGCTGTACAGTTAATTCAACACCATCTGTGAAAACACTATTCTTTCCCTAATGAATTATCTTGGTTTCTTTTTCAAAAATCAGTTAACCATTAGTGGGTCTCTTTCTAGACGCTCTTATTTTTCCTATTAAAACATATTCTCTCTTTATGCCAATACTATATTGTTTTTTCAACGTTGATTTATAATAAGCCTGAAAACCAGATACTGTAAGTCATCAGCTTTGTCCTTTTTCAATATATTAGTCAATCTGTGCCCTTCGTATTTTTATGTAATTTTAGAATCAATTTGAAAATATTTACCAACAAAGCAAAACAACAGCAACAACAACAGCAAAAAAACCTTGCTAGGACTTTGATTGGAAGTATATTGAAATTGTATATCAATTTGGGAAAAACTGACATCTTAACAACATTTATTTTCCAATCCATAAATGTAAACTTCCATTTATTTAGGTCTTATTTTTTTTTTCAACAATATTTGATAGATTTCATTATATAGTTTCAAAAAGTTTCATGTTTTTGAATGCTATTGTAAAGAGTGTTTTTAAAATTTTGATTGCTCATTAAAAATATATAGAATTGGCTGTTGTATGTTGACCTTACATCATGATATTACTGAATTTATTCACCAATTCTAGTAAATTTCTTAGATTCCTTAAGATTTTTTATATAATGATTATGTCTTCTATAAATAAAGACTTTTACTTCTTCGGTACCAATCATTTAATAAGGAATGCCTTACCATTTCTTTTTCTTGCTTTATTGCACTGGCTAGATTCTCCAACAATGTAATGTTAAATACAAGTGATGATAGCTGACATCCTTGTCTTGATCCTGATTAGAAGAAAAACATTTCATTTTTCCCCATTAATTATAATGTTATCTGTAGATTTTTCACAGATGGTTTCATACATTTGTTTTGTTTTGTTTTCATTATGTGTGAATGGATGTCTCATTTTGTCAAATCATTTTTGTGGCATCTATTGAAATGAGTGTATAATGCATTATACTGAACGATTTTTTAAACGATTTGATGTATTTATTTGATAGAGAGAGAGAGTGAGCACAGCAGGGGTGGAAGGGACACAGGGATAGAGAGAAACAGACACCCACTGAGCAGGGAGTCTGACAAGGGGCTCAATCCCAAGACTCTGAGATCATAACCTGAGCCACAGGCAGACACTTAACTGACTAAGCCATTCAGGGACCCTTATACTGAATGATTTTTAATGCTAAACCATCTTTGCATTCCTGGGATAGACCTCATGTGGTCATGATATACTGAACTATTTTTGTATTAATGAATTAAATTTGCCAATACTTTGTTAAGAATTTTGCATCTGTGTTCATGAAGGCTGTTGGTCTGTGACGTTATCATCTGGCTTTGGTGTTGGCGTAATCTAGCCATACAAAATGAGTTGGGAAAAGTTTCTTTTCAGATGGAGTTTGGGTATAATTGGTATTAATGGTATTCAAAAGCAATATTTAATAATAGTAATGGCTAATGGGATCTATGCCTTTTTCATCTTTGTAATAGAAATATTTCTAGTGATTTTCAATTAGATATAGTGCTGGCTTCAGAGAGATACTTATTGTATTAAAGAATACTCCTCTTTCAATAAAAATGTTTTGTTCAGAAAAGGTTAGGTTTTATCAAATTACCTTTTTGACAAGTTATGGAAATAATTATATGTATTTTTCCTTGATCAATATGTATATGAATAATGATATTATGATTGGTAATGTGGGAACATTCCATTTGCTAATTTTTAATCTACTGTTTTTGCATTAATAGTTAAAGTAGTAATGTCTATAGTTTACCACATATTTAAGAGGCTTGCCTGTGAGTAGTATGTATAATACCATAGCTAAATGTATTAGTTTACTTTCCACCTTTTTACATTCTGGATCATTTTAAATACAATAAAGAATCTATAATCCTTAACAATTTGATAGGAATTGGCTCTAAACTCATTCAGGTCCAGGTCTAATTTGTGAGTCACTCTTTGGCATTATTTTCTAATATGTTATTGTTGTTGATACAAAATTTGTACCTTTTGAATTAATTTTAGAAATTTCTATGATCAATTTTGATAAATGCTTCAGAACTGTTGAGCTTATAAATATTTATGTTAATATATTACTACACAATACTAGGTATTATATAAGCACATATACAAGGTGTAAAAAACTGGAGAGAGATATATATATATATATATCCCCATATGCACATGCACACCTAATTATATATTTTATATAGTATAAACTACTTCATAAATACCATATATGGTGTAAGATAAATATTATACATATATGAGTACACAGAAAGATAATTCTATTACTCAGATTGTAGATAGCCATACTGAAACATTTGCTTCCTCAAACATTATGAAACCCAAAATAGATAATATCATACTTTAATATAGTGTTTTCATGCATTTCTAATACCTTTTGTTTTATGTATCTCATGCACAAAGTTTTAAAAATAATTAAAGATTCACAATGAATTGTTCACTTTGTCAATAAAAATGAATTTTTTTTTTGCCACTTAATGTTTTTAGTTTTGCATTTAACTTTATCTGACATTAATATTGTGCTCCTCACTTTGATTTTGTTAGTACTAAAAATAAACTCACCCATCCTTTAAAAAAAATCATACTTGTATTATTCTGGTTAAGGTGTATCTTTTGTAAACAGAACAGAAATATATTGTTTTATTTATTTTTTTTCTTTAATCCAATCTCAGCCTCTATTTCTTTTTAATGGGAAGTATAACCAACTTCCAGGTATTATTAAAACTGATTTGTTTGTTCCCTGTCATCTTTTTGTTTTCTGCTTTTGTTCTGTCTAGCAGTCTTCATGTTCTATACCTTGTGCTGTTTGAAACACTTTTTCTTTGCTTTTATCCTGCATAGTTTTTTGAAATCAATATATCATGTTTATTCATACTGGTACTAACATTTAAGTTTCCCAGAAGTATTTTTAACAGGTGTGAATCTAATATTCAAGGTGAGTAAAATGTTTTTTCATGTGCTCTTATTTGAGACAATTGCAATGGATTCCCCTCTGTCTTCACTCCTCCCTTACCCTTTCTTGCACTTTATTAAAATCACATTTTGAACTTGTAATCCAAGATTATGTATTGAGATATTTGTACTTTCATTGAGCTTGTTAGATTTATAACAATTCCTGAGCCTCATCTCTTTATGTCAGATCTCCACTTAAGCCTTTCAAGAATCCCCTACAGGTGTCATTCATTAGATTTTTTCCTTAGTTTCATCTCTAAGTTGTGTAGAATACTTTTCAAGAAGATGGGTGACTGCTGTATTTTCTTTTTTTTTTTTTTTAAGATTTTATTTATTTATTTGATAGAGATCACAAGTACACAGAGAGGCAGGCAGAGAGAGAGGAAGGGAAGCAGGCTCCCTGCTGAGCAGAGAGCCTGATGTGGGGCTCGATCCCAGGACCCTGGGATCTTGACCTGAGCCGAAGGCAGAGGCTTTAACCCACTGAGCCACCCAGGAGCCCCATGACTGCTGTATTTTCTGATTCTTGGAATATTTCTTCTTTCATGTGGTAAATATTTATTGAAAATGTGTTCTGCAGCAAGAGCTGTGGTAGGTGCTGGAAATACTGTAATAAATGACATACATAACCCATACCTCAGGGAGTATACATCTGCAAAGATCTGTTTGCTGCCATCAAATGTGATTGGCATCTTTTCTGGGTATATAATCCAAAGGTCACAATCTTTACCTTCAAAACTCCTATAGTTACTCTTCCCTTATATTTGGCATTTAGTGAGAAAGTAGAGCATACTAAAGCCTGATTTTCTGATTTCTGTAACTTTATGAGTTACTCATTTATTTTTTAAAGGAATGAAGATACCCCTTTCTTTATCTCTGGGTATAAAATTCTTTCCAGAAGTGTGGGATTGTCTCTCACAATTGACCTCCTCCCTTAGCATATGATAATGGCATCATTATATACACACAAACCTTTCTGTAGCACAAGAAAGTGAACCTCTATTAAATACTGATTGTTGGTTCTGGGTAATTTCTCCTGAGGAAACTTAACTGTACATATATTGGCTCTTCATTCTTTGTCCTTCTTATCAGTCATTTTCTCTCAGTCTCTCTCTCTCCCTCAATAAATTCCTTTGGATTTATTTTTTCCTGCATATGCTGGGAGAGCTTCTCAGCTTTCATCATATTGATTTGATTTCTTGAAACTTCACATCTAATATGTTTTACTTCTGATGTAGATTTAAAGTGTAATGTTGATTTCAGACCCCTTCCTTGTTCTCCTTTTCCACCTACCTGGATTCTTTAGTTCATCTTCTTACCTTTTCTTCTCAGATCTTCTGAGATCTGTTCCAGTTTGCCTCTTTAAGTCTTTTCAGAGAGAGAGGCCATCTTTCTTGCTTTTTTTGAGGTTGTCAGATGGTCTTTTAAATTTTTTATTAGGGTCCTGGAAGTCAAATTTTTAATGTGATAAAATATACATAGCATAACACTTAACCATTTTGACCCTTTTCAAGTGTATAGTTCAGTTGCATTAAGTAAATTCACATTGTCTTTCAATGGAAGTGATTTTTTTAAACTATGCTTTTCCTGGAATTTTTGTGAGTGGTCTTTTTTTTATGGTATTTTTCTCAATACATATTCTCAAACATGATATGGCCTACACGGTGAGTGGATACCTAGTTGTCCCTACTCTCTACTTTTTATGTAATGCTTGAAACCTCTTTTAGTTCTCTTCCTGAAATACATATTGAGATGTAGCCCTCCTGGTTCATTTCCCAGCCTCTATCTGGCTTCCAACCTCTTATGCCTCTGTTTTATTGAAATGGTTCTTTTTTCTTTGTCCTCTGGGATTTCTGATACATAGCTGTGGTTGGAGAAATTGAAAAAATGAAAGTTAGGGATTCTTGTTTGCTAATCTAGTTTGAAGCTGCATTGGTATTGCAAGACCATTGTGTTTTCTTAGATGATCTATTATGATAGTTAGGTTCCTCTAGGTCCACAACTCCCCCCCCTCCCCCCCCCCCCGCCTCCTAATATTCATGTCCTTGTGGAGTTCTCTACCATACTGCATCAGCATTGGTCTGTGCAACTACAGCATACAGCCAAATGATGGTGTGCATTCCTAAGGCAAAGTCATAAAAAAACATCCTCACCCTCTTTCTTGGACAAGTCACTGTGAGGGAAAACAGCTGCCATGACATGAGGACATGGAGAGTCCTTGTGGTGAGAACCTGAATTCTCCTGCCAACAACCAGTACTTACATGCCCTGCATGTGAGTGAGCCATCTTGGAACCGAATCCTCCAGACCCAGACAAGCCTTCAGAAGACTGCAGCCCCAAATGTTACCTTCACTGTACACTTATGAAAAACCTTGAGCCAGAAGTACCCAGCTACGTACTTCCCAAATACGTGACTTCCAGAAATGGTGTGAGATAATAAATATTTACTGTTTCTTTTTTTTTTTTTTTTAAGATTTTATTTATTTATTTGACAGAGAGAGAGATCACAAGTAGGCAGAAAGGCAGGCAGAGAGAGGGGGAAGCAGGCTCCCTGCTGAGCAGAGAGCCTGATGTGGGGCTCGATCCCAGGACCCTGAGATCATGACCTGAGCTGAAGGCAGACCTAACCCACTGAGCCACCCAGGTGCCCCAAATATTTATTGTTTTCAACCACTAAGTTTTAAGGGAACTTGTTATTGAATAGTAGGTAACTAACTAATGCACACATTCATTTGAGTTAGCTCTTGTATTACTAATGGAAGCTCTGTTCTCTCTTGTTTGAAGGCTTATTATCTGTAAGAAGAAAGATCATGCTGGGGGTGTATACTTCTTTCCTGTCCCCTTTTCTAAAGATTTTTTTTTTTTTTAATTTGACAGACAGAGATCACAAGTAGACAGAGAGGCAGGCAGAGAGAGAGGAGGAAGCAGGCTCCTCGCGGAGCAGAGAGCCCGATGCGGGGCTCGATCCCAGGACCCCGGGATCATGACCTGAGCCGAAGGCAGAGGCTTTAACCCTCTGAGCCACCCAAGCGCCCCCCTGTCCCCTTTTCAATCTTTGTTTCATGAAGATAAGTTATGCCATGGTTCCACAATGTCTCTATTTACTCAATCCAATTCCATTTCCCTTATAAGAGCTATCAATTCTGGTTAATTTTAGGAAATTGATATTCCTAAATCTTAGTTTTCTTAAAAATATGTTGCTTTTTCCGCAAATATCTGTGGGCTATATGAGTAAAAAACTAGGGAAGATACCTTTGGGTCTTTCACTTTGATTTTTTTTAATCCAATTTTTAAAAAACTTTGATACTTTTTAAAATAAGATTTTATTTATTTATTTGAGAAAGAGAGACCACATGAGCAGTGAGGGAGGGGTGTGGTGTGGAGGGACAGAGGGAGAGGGAAAAAGCAGACTCCCCATTGAGTAAGAAGCCCAACTCTGGGCTTGATCCCAGTTCAATCCCAGCTCAATCCCATCTGGATCCCAAATCCATCCCAGGTCAATCCCCGGACCTTGAGATCCTTACCTGAGCTGAAGGCAGACCCTTGACTGATTGAGGCACCCTAGGGGGCCCCTAAACTTTGATACTGTTTTGAAACAGATACCTTTCCTTGTTCTCAGCAAGGGTACATAAAAGATAATTTTGTATCTTTAATATGTTAGGTTATTTAAAAAATATATATGTAATGTATTCTTCAATTTTTCAAATAATATAAATATTCTTGGGTTCTTGAAGTAGAAAATATATCAGTTTTAAGTAAGATGATTTTTGTCTTCTTTTCATATTCTTTGTATTCCTTTTCCTGTCTCATTGCTTTGGCTAGAATGCCCTAAAACATGTTGAATTTTAATAACTATAACTGATATCCTCTAATTTCTGCTTTTATACAGTTGCATCTAGTGGGTCTTTCTATTAAGTATGATGCTAACTTTTATCTTCAGAGAGCTCTCACTTATGGAAAGATCATAAATAAATGTTTAATTTCTATTAATTCACTCTTAGGATTTTTAGAATGATTCATGATGATAATACTGGCGTATCTTTATATTCTTAGAATTAATTTCAGACACATTTTATTTGTTTAATAGATTGTTAGATTCTATTTGCTAATAGAATTGTATTCTTATAATTAAACATTATTTGCAGTAGTGGAGACAGGAAAATGTACATTGCCTGACAATACATAGATGATCAATACATCCTAGTAGTAGAAGTAATGATAATTACTACTGCAGTGAATGGTGTGAATTATAGTTTTTCAAGTACTGCATCAGTTCAGAGCACTAATAATGGAACAAAGGAGAACCTCTGAGGTAAGGTAGCAATTTTCTTGCCACCAGGCTTATCCTCCAAAGTCACAATTAAATGTCATCAGCAAATGGAGGTACAAAAATTATTTTTTAAAGCTCAGGTTCCTCACACTGTAATCAAACCTTTTTCGTTAGTGCTGAGATTCCAATTCTGGCTGTGCAAAATAGGAGAAAGAGCCCCAGGTGACTCTATTATTTACCAGCTAGGAGATCTTGAATAAGTCACTACAGTTTTTGAGCCTCTCATTCTCATCTGTACAAAGGAGCTAGTCAACTGTCCCTGCACTGTTGGAAAATGGCCGAGGATGAAGTATGATGAGGAGAGTGAAGTACTTCCAGATCAGAGCACCACACACACATGCAAATGGGGCAGCAGCATCACTTTCACCATCATCACCAACATTACTGTCATCATCATCGTCATCATACAAGAGTGATATAAAGCCGAGGCTCACCACTCCCTATACAGACAGGCTCCTTTTGCTTCCATATGTTATTACAGGCATTGTGAAACATGAGTTTACATTTCAGTGCTACTTAATTACCCTTCCTCATCTCCAAGCCATTTTTACATTTAAATAAAACTCTCATTTCACTTAACAATGGAAGGGCTAAAAATTTGCATAATAAGTGTGAGTCAGTGGCACGGATATCTAATTAAAACCTTCTATTTTTTTTTCTTTTTCCCTTTTTCATTTTTTTCTCCCCTGAGCTGCTGACATTATTGTAACTGTATTCAGTGTCCCCATTCTGTCAGGCCTGTGTGCTCTGAGGAAAGCAACCCAGAAGGGGACCAGGGAGAGCAGGAGCTTAAGAGAAGCAAAAGGAGGGTGGGGCAGGAGGGAAAGGGGCTGGGAACAGGAAGATAATGGCGGGAACAGAAGGGACATGAGAGAAAGGTCATGCAGAAGACAAGCGCATTGGTAGTGGTGAGGCTATAGATCTTTGGAAAGAGGGCAGGGTGAGGAGAGGAGTGTGTGAAAAATGGAAATTTATCGGGAAGAAGTGAAAGGATAAGACTAGAGTGAGAAAGAAAGGAGCAAATACAACAAGATGAGTAGTGAGGGCGTTGAAGCTAAAGAAGAAGGTGGGACTATGAAGGTGCAAGCAAGTACAGTCAACCCTTGAAAAACAAGGGTGTGAACCATGAGGTCCACACAGACATGGACATCCTTGCAATAAATACAGTGCAAGAATGGAAACGTATTTTCTCTTCCTTATGATTTTCTTAATAACATTTTATTCTGTCTAGCTTACTTTATTCTAAGAATGCAGTATAGTATAGATGGAACATACAAAACCTGTGTTAATTGTTTACGTTGTCAGTGAGACTTCTGGTCAACAGTAGGCTTTTAGTAGTTAGGTTTTGAGGAAGTCACAAGTTATTTGGGGACTTTAGACTGTGGGGGTTCAGTTCCCCTAATCCCTGAATTGTTCAAGGGTCAACTGTAGTAGTTAAAGGAGGCTTGCCTAGCAAAAGGCAATAGACAAAGTTCTTTGTATCCTTTGGGAAATTGCTTGTAAATTTCTATGAAGAGTGTCTATCATGTAATATGATGGAGAGACTGTACTAAAAAGGCAAGTTTCTTGGTCTTATTTGAATATTTGTCTTCTATCCTGCATAAGCGTCTATGAGATCATTTCACAGTTTAGGCATATTTCCCATTCCAGATTTTTTTTTTTTTTCCCTTTATAGAGTTTCACAGAGAAACATGACTCAGGAACAGATTCTTCTGAAATTGTTTGTGTACCTTCAAGACAACCAAATATAAGTCTTCTCTCTTTTTGCCACTCAACACCAAGACCATACAAGTACAATCAACCAAGCATTAGTTAAAATCATGTGTCCAGTATCTTTGTCTGCCTACTCTATTCATATCAACAGATTACTTATTTCTAAAATTATAATGTTTGTGAAGAGAATCTGTTTTTGGTAATGGTACACGGTGAGAAGCATGACTCATGTCAGGAGTAAGTATAATTGTCACATTGTGATCATTTCAACTACAGTCATGACAGCCATGCATCTTTTTTTTTTTTTTTTAAGATTTTATTTATTTGACAGAGAACACAAGTAGGCAGAGAGGCAGGCAGAGAGAGAGAGGAAAGGGAAGCAGGCTCCCCGCTGAGCAGAGAGCCCGATGCGGGGCTCGATCCCAGGACCCTGGGATCATGACCTGAGCCGAAGGCAGAGGCTTAACCCACTGAGCCACCCAGGCGCCCCAGCCATGCATCTTGTCATAGAAGACTGTCCATCTCTCTGCAGTCAGCTTCTTCAGTAGATATGGACTAGATGAGCCCAGAGATTTGAATAAATCAAGACCATTTGGCAAGTGAGAAGTTCCAATGGGAAAAGTAAGGAAGAAATTATGTGGCACCAGGACCTGGAATCTGATTAGATTAAAATAAAAAAACAAAAAACAAAAACACGTGAATCTAGTTTGTACAGGGACTAGACAACAAAACCAAAGGAACACTTGATTAACTTCTTCAAAAACCTTTTGGTCCCTTTTGGAGGGTTTTTTGCAAAGCCATCTCCAGAACCCATGGTTAAGTGCAGGGACCCCATCCAATGAGGAGACTTCATTTTCCTCCCCAAACTTAGTTTTTCATGTATTTAAACTTTACATTAACATCAGTGTCCTGACAGGATCTTGATTGATGTATGAAGTAATTAAGCATCTCTAGATTCACATTTCACAACTTAATACCTTCATCTTCACAGCTTCTCCAAATATGGCTTTAAGCTCAATACAGAATAAATGGACCTGTGTTTTGGTCCTTTTGGTCCCTTGGTCCTAAGACCCTACCTTATTATTTCTATTCTGCTTCCCAGAAATTAAAATGCTGTCCTTGAATATTGGTTTTTTGTTTGTGTATTGCCACGTCTTGACAGAGCAGACCTTGATACAAACTGCCTGCAGTTAGAATAAAAGCTAGAAAAACATGTGTGCCAACATGTCCTTGAGAGTAACAACCATTTCATCTTCAAGATAACCCTATAGAGTAGTTACTATTTGTATCCCTGCTCCTCAGTTAAGTACATGCTGAGGTAGAGAGAAGTAAATGAAGTGCCCAAGATCACCCCAGCATTAAGTGACACAACAGGATTCAAACCCAAGCATTCAAGCTCCAGTGTTTGAGCTTTTAAATATGAAATTATTCTGCCTCACCCAAAATATCCCCTCACTATGCTTATCTCACCTGTGCAAAATGAATGATTTCCAGTTTGAGTCATTTCACCCCTCCACAGACAACTGGTGGACTGTTGTTCTTGGCGACATCATACTGTGCCAGGCTTAGCAAGGGTAACTACAGCATAGTACCAAGGCAAGACCTTGGCTCCTGACAAACCTTCAATCTTAGATTCTCCGATGGAGCCAGAATGATGGTCTTGCGCATCCACACGGGGTCCTGGTGACCACTGACTCATCCTCAGCCTTGAACTTTAACTGCTTTTCATAAACTGCTCATCTGTTTTTTGCTTGGATACTGCTTCTGCTTCTATGTATGTACCACATTATGACTGGCAGACAGATCCTTTCCTCATTCCCTTCCATCTGGAAATATCCCATTGCTACATTTAGTTCAAAGTGGTCTTTTATAGTTCTGGCTTTTTGTCCTTATTTATTTATTTAAGATAGTGGGGGGGGGGTGTAGGTGCTGGGGAGGGTCAGAAGGAGAAAGAGAATCTTAAGCAGGCTCCATGCCCAAAGCAGATACCGACACAGGGACACAGGGCTTGATCCAATGACCCTGAGACTATGACCTGAGCCAAAATCAAGAGTCAGAAGCTTAATTGACCAAGCCACCCAGATGCTCCTGGTTCTTATTCTTCTTTTTCCTCACTTGCCTTGCTTTATGTCCCTGACCAAATTTCAAGACGTGCTACCACCCACAGGGAAGCTGACTCACAGAATTCTGAAAGGATGGTTTCTGCTTAAGACCCCAAAAGGACCAACATAGTATCTCCATAAGAAATGTACCCACATTTGAATTCAAATCCATTTGTGTAGCACTTAACCACCTCTGCTGGCTTTCATTTTTTCTAAAATTTGGAGCAACCAAATAGTCTCAAAACGTGAATTCTCATTCCTCTTCAAATCTGCAGGGTACCCCATTACCAATAAAGCTATCTACTGCATCTTGGGACATATCACTTTAAAACATCAGGACCCTCTTCAGATTCCCTCCCAGAGTACTAAAAATGAAAATTCAAACCTTTGTGTATTATGACTACAGCCCAGTAATCTGGACAGTTTCCAGCATCCTCCGACATTGCTGGACATTCTCCTGGGTAAAAATTGTCTAATTCTTCTGTCTTGAATTGAATATACAAATTGTGAACCTGAAGCTGTGTGGCAGAAATTTGTTTTGTGATTGGTGGTTCTTTGAATATAATAAATGCACGGTTAGAGCCCATTTAAAATGGGATGCAAAATATGATACCCAAGGATATAGACTATGGCTGTCAGACTCAAGAGGAAGAATATAATCTGATTGGTGGCCTTTTTCCTTGATGTCTGGAATTTTTGTTATCTCATTAAATCTCATTAAATCTGTGTGCACAATCTCCTAGTTTATTTTTCCTTGAACCTCTATGCAGTGTAAAGCCATTTTAAAGCATCATTTCATTAACGCTGCCAATATTTTTCTTTTGATTTGCAATAGAATTATTGAAATAAAAACATTTTCCTTTCCTTTCGCTTTTGTCTTTTGTATGTTTATATAGGTTAGAGAGTTAAAATAAAAGCTATAAAGAAAAGAGAGAGTATGTTTGGACAAATGCCTTATGTTCTTATGAACCATAAATTTCATACTTCAGTTTCTTTCCATTTGATTAGAGAGGTGGAGTCCTAGTCAATCTATTTTGAAAACTTTCAGAGAGATTTGTTCATGTGTGGACAATACACGAGGAAGCTCAACTATCAGTCACAGGTTTTTATGTATATATATATATATATAGAGAGAGAGAGAGAGAGAGCAAAGAACAGGATGTTTGGCCTTCCATTTTGGAATAGTAATGTAGGTTTTGCTTATATCTGTAATAGCTGTTTCAAGGAACAGCAGAGTAAAAGCCAAAGGCTTTACAAAGGCCTGAAACATCCTTGGTCACCTGGCCTAATTACCTCCCTGACCTCACCTTCTGTTATTCCCCTTATTCCCCTAGAGTAAGCCTGCTCCCACTTCAGGATATGGGTACTGGGACTTTCCTCTGCTTGCAAAGTTCTTCCTCAAAAAATACACAGGGCTCACTTCAATATTTTTTTCTGGTCTGAATCAGAGAGACCTTCTCTGGTCATCTCCGTAGAATAGCAACCTTGCCAACACTTCCCCAACACTTTACCCTGCTTTATTTTTTTCCATGTCACACACACACACACTACACACACCCCTGAGTATTTTCTTTATATTGTGTGTTTATGCCACACTAGGATCTGAGATATTGAACAGAGCCTGTTTTGTTTACTGGGCTCTCTCTCTAGCCTCTGGAACGGCACCAGGCAACTGGTATATATTGCATAGATATTTCCTGTATGATTAAAGGAGCACATGGTTGTGTTTGGCTGCAAGGTATAGACAACCAGGCAGTGACTTAAAAAAAATAGAGATTTATTTGTTTCACATATGAAAGGTAAGGAGTCCCAGGAGTAGGGAGGCAGCTCACAACGCATCCTTTCTCTAGCTTTTTACCTTGTTATTGCAAGGTGGCTACTACCTTGCCCACATTCAAGATAAGAAATAAAGAGAAAGGGGAACAAAGGAAAAGAGGATTTTCCTCTGGGGAGACTTGCCATCTTATTCATGAAGGGAAGACCTCCTAGAGCACACATGGCCATGCCTCCTGGCAAGAAAAGCTGGGAAATTAAGTGGTTACCTTCTATGGAATGTACTTTGGGAGAAGGGACTTGAGATTGCACATTGAATAAACCCATGCACAATGTCATGGTTAAGCTTAAATGAACCTATGTGTATAAGATACCCAGGCAGAGTAATCACTGAGGGAATGACAACTCATTATTGTCATTGAAGACTCTATGAGATACCACTGAATCTATCCAGATCTTCTCCTTGCTTTTCCCTTTAATTTTTCTATTTCCATCTGAGAGTATCATGGCAACATTTTACGATGTCATACTGAGACCTCCTTAGTCTTAGAATTATAAAAACTATAATCTTGGGTGTACTTGGTTTCACATATTAATAAATTCTGAGTGGCGCAAAACCCATGATCCTTCTCTTGATTTTATTTTCATGATTCTGAACTTATCCTGAGATCTGAAACTCTGTGAGAATCTGATTTTGAAACTACTTGGTCCAAGTTGATAAGAGAGCATACCTGGTTGGTCAGATCCAGGATTGGCATAGGCCAGTGTGTTGTGTCTCACCTCACTGTCCCCACAGCTCAAGAAGAAAAGACAACAGTCTCAGGGGGACTCAATTTTTTTTTTTTTTCCCCAGAAAGATGTAACATGAAGCATTGGAAAAAATTCTCAGAAAAATGTAAAATATGCATTCACCATAATTCTGACACTTCTCAGAAATATTATTACTCTAAATGGAAATACACTTTATAGGTGATGCATATCACCCACATGCTCTGACATGCCTCCACAACTGATTATAATAAACCCTCACATCCATTAGTTCATGCCATCACACAACCATGAGAGGGAGAAGAGCCTGGCTCCTCTTCCACATCATTGAGACCCTGAGGAGTGTGATAGCTGCCTCCCCCAGCCAGGACTGGGCTGAGGTGTACATGCCAACAGGGAAGGGGGCTGTCTTCGAATCTTCATGACTACCTCTTGACAGCACCTGACATGGCAGGGATCAACGCAATTCTGTGAAAGGAGTCAATGAAAGGAGACACAGACTGGATTACTTGGCTTAACTGATCACTTAGAATACTTATTTCAACTACTTGATACAATACCCATCCCATAGAGGCTATAAGTCATTTCAAAAATCACATGTGAGTGTGAAATGTGAGTGTGTGAAAATGCAATCATCCTGAGCTATCCCGAAGGGAGTTGGGAAACATAATCTAATCTGTTGCACTTCTGGATTAAAGCTTCACTTTTGTGGGTTTGATTTCTGATGTTTCAACTTCTGCCTCTTCATCCCCAGAGTATGTTTTGCACATCTCTTTTAAAACATTAATATTCTCTTTGATGTTGTTGCTGCCTTATGACAGTCATCTGTATCAGTGTTATTGCCCTGTCACTCCTACTTAATTGAGAGCTCCTAAAAGTCAGAGACAGAGTCCTAATGGATGCAGGCTCAACAAATGTTTGTTGAGAGAAATGGAACAGAACGAAAGGAATGGAAGAAATAGAGTGGAATGGAATAACCTAAATGCAAATTGAATATCTAGATAAACTACCAAAAAAGGGGACAATGATGTACAACTTTGAGAGAAGTGTGGTAGATGGTGGAGGGGGGAGATAGCCCACAAATGTTGAGAGGAAAAAAATCCTTTTTAGTAGAAATCCGTCCCCTACATGGTTCGAGTTCATTCTCCAAGCACAGGTTTGAAACTGAGCATAAGCCAATTAAGAGCCTCCTTTTGTTTCTCCTAAAGGAAAATGCGTTTGAGGAATCATGTTCTGTTCCCCTTGGGCCACGTCCTGGTCTGGTGTCTGTCTAGAGGTAGATGCAGGGATGTTTCTGCAACAAATGCTTTTTTAAAAAACAAGATTATTTGGTCTTTGGTTGGGATGCTCTCGTAGAATGGCCATGTCCTTGACAGTGGATTTAAATTACTTGTCAGAAAAAGCGTGGAAATCTTCCCAAATGAAAATACTAGAGTTTTTTCTTCCCTTCTGCTGACTGAAGACACCTGAGTTGTTGAGCTTTTTGTTTCATCCTCATGCGGAACCAGCTTCTTAGAGAATGATTAGGGTTTTGCTGACATCGATCCAGGAAAAGACAGGAAGGGAAAGAACATGGGACTGGGAGGGGGGAAAAAATCCCTGTTTTTCTTCTCCTGTCAAAAAGAAAAGAAAAAGAAATAAGCTAAGATCAGTTTTTACTTGAACTCACTCTGTGTAAAGAAACAAAGTTTATTTTTTATACTTCTGCAAAATCCCTAACACCGGGAACACTACTGAAAACAAGAGAAACGTATCTATTTTTAAAAGGATAATTGTTACAGTTTTATTCCAAGTAGCGGCTCATGGAAGTGGGCATGATTCACAGCTGTAATGGAAGATAAAACCGACCCATATCAACCCGCATCTTCCTTCTGAATGTATCTATAGAAAAATGATTGAGAGCAACTCCTTGGATTTGAAGGAAAGCTGGCAACGGACATCGCTACTTGCTGGGGTCCAAGGTAACCATAGCAAGCAAAAGTGAAGTGGATTGGCAAGTCAGGAGACCTGGCAGGCAGCCAAAGTCCTAGCTGGGTGGGGGAGGGCCTCCTGCAGAGAGCACAGCTGGCAACAGCTGGAACACAGCTCTCACGTAGCTCTAGCTGAGGTTGCCAGTGCTCCCACAACCAGCTGAAATTGTTTTGCACCCGGAAAACAAAACAGATGAGAAAAGAGGCGTAGAGGAACAGGGTAGGAGCAATCATCCTGTTATTTGTGAAGCACGGGATAAACAAGCTCAGATGCCTTGAATTCCAAGTCCTTTGGATCAGGGTAAAATTGAATTGAACAAAGCAAACTATGTATTATTAATGTTTAGTGTTTCTTTTAAAGATTTGATATGGGCAGGCTCAAAACATTGCAATAAAAAGGGAAAGGCTCTTCAAAATTGGCAATCCTTTTTCTTCAGTTCTTTCGCAGTGGGATGCTATATGCATCTTTTCTCTCCTTTTACTTTTTTTTGGGGAGCCTTTTGAACAAAGAAACAGGAATCCAGGAAGCAGAGGAAAAAGGAAGCAGCAAGGCAGAGAGGGAAAGGAAAACATAAAAGCTACAAAGAGATATAGACAGGGAAGCAGAAGGTGAAAGAGGTTTACATTAAAAAATAGAGAGAGGGGAATAGTACCAGGACAAGACATTGATATGCTTCTAGAATATTCATTTTGCACCCTAGGCGTGCAGTGTAGAAATGGCATTCCCCTTGGGATAATACTGCACACTTCTTTCCTTTGTGACCATGAAGGAAGATTGTCTCTGCAGTTGTCTGGGTGGGAGGAGGAGATTGTTTACTTTTAGAGCCTTCCCATGTCCCAACTCCACCTTGTAACCCATCCTACCAGAGGGCCGGTCATGGCATCTTTAATCCCCCTCATGTTCTACAGCTAAGCTGTAATTGCCAGTGTGATCCAACTTCTTGCCTACCCACTTTCAAAGAATCCACCACCAGACTCACTACACCCTCAAAGGAAAGGAGAGTCATCATGACATTTTGTAGCATTTTCTTCTCAAATCTGGTTCTCAGGACAGGTAATTCACTTCTCTAATGGGATCATGTTTAATCTGTCAGTCATCCGTCTTGTGTATATGGAACAGTTAGCACTCACCGAACACTGGTTGCTGTATGCCTGTCTGAAAGTGTCATGCATGCATGCATTCAAAATGCTTATTGAGCAACTACTATGTGCTAGGTGCTGTTCTGGGAATTTGAGATAGAACAGCACAAGACAGGGTCCCTGCCCTCATGGTGGGGCAAAAAGCAAACAACAAAATAACCCATAAATCCGAAGTCACGTTGTCATATGTTATTTTTATGTTGATGGCATCGGAATCTCTCCAAACTATTGACTCATATCATCCAACTGCCTACTTGATATTTCCACTTGGAAGTCAAATTGAGCTTGACTAATGTTTCCAATCAAATTGTTCACTTTTAGGCCCTTTCTTAACCTGTCCCTCCCTTCTTCTTCCCCATCTTAGAAAAAGGCAACTATTTTTTTCTGGGTTTTCAGATGGAAAAACGAACAAACAAAAAACCCCAAACCTACAAACAAACCAAGGAACGATCCTTGATCCCTCCTCTCATATCTTGTATCCAGTGATTTCAACAATTCCTGCTGATTCTTCCTTCAAAATATATCCATAACTTGAAACATTCTAGCTGTATTCACATCCATCACTATAGTGCAAGCTTCTGTCGTCTCTTCCAGAGGCTGGCAGTGCCTGACTCACTGTTACCCTAGTTTCCTCTTTGGGGTCCCTCTACATGGTAAAATAGCAGTCTGATTATGCTACCCTCTGAGAAAGACCCTCCAAAGTCTCTCTTCACCCTCAGAGGAAAGGCCAGAATCTTTACAAGGGGCATTGGGATCCCACCTGGCCTGGCCACTGTTCCCTCTCTAACTTCACCTCCTCCAACTCTCCCCTTGCCTCTTTGTTCTAGACACAGATGACCTTAAGCTTCCTGAACACACCAGTCTCTTGTTGTCTTCTCTGATAGTTGCATTTTCTCCCTGGCTATGCTTATACCTCATGCTTGCTCTCGCTTCCTTCAACGCCTCTGCTCAGTTGTCACCTTAAGTAGGCGTCCACTGCACATTTCAAAGAGCATTCCTCTAGCCCTACATTCTATACCTCCTTTGCCCTGCATCATTTATTTTTTTCCAGCACCTACTGCCCCTAGCATATTATGTATTTACTTGCTAGGTCAATTATGATCTGTCCTTCTCTAGCAGAATGTAAGCTCCTTGTAAGCAGGGTCCTTTTGTGTTTTGCTCATTGTCATAGACCCAGCCACTAGAACAATGCTTCATTCAAAACAAGGGCTCACTTTATTCCTTGAATAAATGATTGAATGACTGAATGAATTAATTAAATATATAATATAGTTTCAGGCAGTGATTGATGCCATGAAAGAAAATAGAACAGGAGAGGGGAAAGAGAATTGCATGGATAGGATTCTAATGTAGATACTGTGGTCAGGGGAGCCCCTCAGAGGAAGCGATTCTCAAGCAGAGATCTGAATGAGCTGGGACAGTGCATGAGGTAGGTGGGTATCTGAAGACAAGGGTGTCCAGCAAAGGGGAGAGTGTGTGAATTCTGAGCAAGGAGTGTGCTTGATGAACAGTAAGGAGACAGTTATTCCTAGAATAGCAAATAAGGCAAGAGTGTGGAAATAAACCGCAAGAAGATCATGTAGAACTCTGCCTTTCAAGGGATTTGCATCTTATTCTAAGTGTGATATAAAACTCTTGGTGAGTGTTGAGCAGAAGGACATAATCCGACTTCCACTTTAGAAGACTCCAGAGGGGCGCCTGGCTGGCTCAGTGGGTTAAGCCTCTGCCTTGGGCTCAGGTCATGATCCCAGGGTTCTGGGGTCGAGCCCCGCATCAGGCTCTCCACTTGGCAAGGAGCCTGCTTCCCCCTCTCTCTCTCTGCGTGCCTCTCTGCTTACTTGTGATCTCTGTCAAATAAATAAATAAAATCTTAAAGAAGAAGAAGAAGAAGAAGAAGAAGAAGAAGAAGACGACTCCAGGGTCTGTGGTGAACAGACTGAAGGGAACAAGATGGCGCCAGGAAACTGGTGAGGAAGCACTGTGGTCTGGAGAGCATGTCATGGGCTGAGGCATGGTGGGCAGCATGGAGGCACTGGGAGAATCAAGGTTAAGAACAGGGCAGGTGTGGGTGGATATGGGGTGTGAGGGAAAGGAGGTAGTCAAGAATGGGTCTGAGGTTTTTGACTTGAGTTACTTAGTGAATGATGGTGACTATTCCTGAAGTGGAGGAAACTGTGAGGGAGTGGTTTGTGGGAAAACCCCAATATTTTGGCTCATACAGGATAAACTTGAGATCCCTGTTAGACACTGGAGCATAGTCAAAGTTGGAATATATGAATCTACATTTCAGGAGAAAGCTCAGGGCTGAAGATACAAGCTTAAAAGTCATTTGTGTATAAAGCGTATTTAAATCCATGGCACCTGGTAACAAATACAGCCTAAGCAACAGGTACTGAGCAAGGGAGATGGCCAAGTCAAGAACCTTAGAGCAAAAAGCTGGAGAGAATAGGTAGATCCAGCAAAAGAAACCTAAATGGCAGTCCCAGTGAGAAAGGAGTAAAACCAGAAGAGTATTTTCTTTAAAGCATGGAACACAAGTTCTTTCAAGGAGGGATAGTGATGAGTAGGACAGAGTCCCTTTTCTCAAGGCGCTCTCAGACTTGGCAAAAAGGATCACAATGCAGCAGGGGAAACTCTGTAAGAGAGATAAGAAGAAAATACTGTGATTCTTAGTTCTTTGGTTAACTCTGCCTCCAGTATAGGTGGTGATCAAAGAATGTTTCACATAAGAGGCAATATTTCAGTGAGACCTCTCAGGAAGCATAGACATTTTCTTGGCACAGAAGCCCTAGGCTTCTTGGTTGAGAGAGAAGCTTGACGATGTGTGAAGGCACGTGGAAGAGAAAGTCTAGGGTGGTTGAGGCATCAAATGCAGAGGGTTATGTAGCAGAACATAAGGCCAAAGAAGTAGGTTTGAGCCAGTTTGGTAAAACCCCTACCCATCAAGTTAAGCAGCTTAGATTTTTATCCTGTAAACAATGAGGAGAGAACAGAATAAAACAAACAAGCCTATATGGATAGAAGTGTTCAAAGCATAGTAGTCTAATTGAGAAGTCAAAACTAAAGCGCAGATTAGAAAACAGTTAATGCATATTACTATATATTTAGGATAAGAATCACGGTCATTCATGAATGATGTGCCTAGGCCCACCCTTTAATGGTTCTGATCATGAATGTCCTCAGTTATATGGTGAGACTGAACTGGAAGATTTCTGAGATCTCTTCCAACTCAGAAACTTTCCTATGCCTCTATGGGGTGAGCTAATATGATCAGGGAATGTTTCCTGGAAGAAATAAACCCAAAACTTGGTCTTGAAGAGAAAGTGGAACTTATATAAGCAAAAAGGAAAGGAAAGGGGAATATATCAAGGAAAGCATCATCAGGAGAAAGAATGAGGTGGTCTGTGTAGCAAATGGTAATCTCTTGGGAGACAGGAGCCACATCTGTTGTTCATAGTTGCTTAGCACCTCCCCGGATCAGAGCCTGAAACAATCACTGTTGGAGAAATGCTGTTGAATGACTATGGGTACAGATGAATGAATGAAAGAGGGGTGGCCCTGTGGGTATATTGGAGACAATGGCAGATGATGCCCCCAGGGCTGACAGGACCCCATCATGGAGGACGCACAAGTCAGCGAAGGAACCATTACCTGTGAACTCCTAAGGAAACAGCTGTGATGTTGACCATCATAAGCATACTTCAGAAAACCCCAAAGTTAGATTTGTCTCTAAATACGTAATAGGCTGAGCAGCAGTCTCTTAGTGACCCAAGACAAACTGTTTTTCTGTGTGTAGCAACTGTTGTTTGTTTCAGGGTAAAAAATCCCCATTGGAGACAAGAGAGCCCAGCTGTGTTTGGGTTTTATAGGCTGTCTCAAGATTTCTTTCAGATGTTTTGGTTTATGGCAAAGTTGAAAATACAGCATTATCATGATCATTATTACCATAATCACTTATTCAACTACCACTAATAATTAATGTTTACTGACTACCAATAATATGCAGTGGGATTCAATAAGCATTGAATTAGACTTGGCCTCTGTCCAGTGGGCTTGTGGTAAAAAAGGAAAAACAAACATGTTTTATATATTGGATTCACAGGCTCCCCTTGGTTACTACTTTGCTAAACTGACTGAAACCGAGAAAGCTGACTATAAGCTTTTCATCAGTGGTTTGCCAAATATATTCTGTGGACAGCACATTGATAGATTATATCTATAACATCTCCATATACAGATTAAAGGATGCCCAAACAAACAAATTTGGAAGATAACAGTTTGAACGAAAGTAAATATACTTACTGCTACAGGATTTTGCTATGGTTTAAATGGGCTAATATGCTTTGCAAGCACCAAGAAAAGGAAATAATACATAGCATTTCCTAAACTTATCTGTGCAGGAATCATTCTATAAAAGAACATAAACATGCAGTTTAAAAATAAGTTCTAAAAAAAAAAAATTCTAAAGTTCAGATTTTTTTTTTTTTTAAACAACAGAAGACTTTTATTTCCCAGACCCTGTTGCTTTCTTTTCAATTCATCAACATGTTGGTAACACATTCTTATGACTGTGGATAAGTAATAATAAGTCCAGGAAGCAGTCCCAAAATCTGTACAGCCTTGTGGACACCCGGGAAATTGTATGATGAGGCATAATCATACAGCATAATTTTTTCACTGCAGTGTAATTTGAGGACCATGCTTTCATGAGTATTAAAACAGGTGGACTCCTTGACATACACTACAATAGTTATATAAGACTGATAATACAAAGTGTCAGTGATGCTGGAGGGCAACTGGAACCCTCATACAGTGAGAGTCATCGCTGGGGGTTTAAAACAGGCAGACACTTTGGAAAACCACTTGGCACTTTCTTAGGAGGTTAAATGCTATAGTGTATGATGGAACTGTTTCACACCTAGGTTTTAATTCAAGAGAAAAGGGTAAAGATGTCCACAAAAGTACTTACAAAAGAATATTTTAGTTTTAAAATCCATAAGTGGAAATTGTGTTCATGTCTATCACTAAGGCCATGGCTATATATTATGCTACATTCAACAATGGAATACTAGTCAGTAATATAAAGAAACAATTGACTATTGTACAGCCTGGCTAAATCTTCAGGGGGAAAAAAAAAAAGGTTAAGCAAAAGAAGCCAGATACAAAAGTTTACACAGGTTTGATTCCATTACTATAAAGTTCTCATAAATTCAAAAGTAATTCACAAGAATAGAAATAAATCAGTGGTTGCCTTAGCTTGAAAGAGGTGGGGTTGGCGAGATGAGTGGAAACTGGAAGGGCCTTGAGAGAATTCTCTGAAGTTAAGGAAATGCTCTATTTCTTGTTTAGGACTGCAGTTACATGAGTGTTTGTGATTGTCAAAACTCATCAAATGAAACACTTAAGATCTGAGTATTTGATTGTATGTAAATTAAAGCTCAATGAAAACAAAGAAACAAAACTCACTGGAACCCAGACCCCCATGCAGCAGCTTTGTGTGAGATCTGCAGCACAAGGGCCATCGATTACATCAATGCTTGCCTATGAAACCTACAGAAAATGCAAAGTAATCCCTTTGTCATGACTCAGGGGACCTCGCTCATTCTAATCTTTTGAAATGAATGTGGTTACTCCCCACATCCTTACTCTTAGATCAGCTTGGACAAGCCTCCCGAGGAGTGATATTGAGAACCAAATACATGTATGTCGTTTCCATGTGCTCCAGCATATCTCCCTGTGAAAGAACACATTCCTGATATGTGGTCAGTTGACGAGTAACAGATTTATTTTTTATTTAAGGTCATCACTGACTCTTGCGTTTCGCCCAAATTACATATTCTTTGTCTCAGCATGGCTCTTTGTTTATTCACTGGTGGATGCTGTCTTTAGTCAGATTCTTAAAGCAGCCAATCAGTGTTAAGAGCAACACTAATTAACCTTAGAAACTTAAGAGTCAACTAGCAAAATGGATCACTTTACCCAGCTCTTCCAGTATCACTTTGATGATAAGGTAACAATCATCCCTTGAGCACATCATTAAACTGAGAATAGAAGACCCAACAACCATAGTCCCCACATAAACTTAGGATTGATGAATAAGTCTATATTTTGGTTTTCTTTAAGAGCTTTATTCTCTCAGTGTTGCTCTTAGATTCTCTACTTGGGCTAACAAAATCCTTGATCCAGTGACTCTTTGGGGAGCACATGTTAAGGAAAAGTTCCTGTATTCCCTTTCTCTCTGTCCAGACTTTTCCCTCACTATTCTTCTCGCCCCTGCTCATCTCACTGTTGCCTCACCATCACCATATTCCATAGTTCCTGAGCACGTACTATGGACCAGGTACTCTGTACTTCCCTTTGTATTCTTTCATTTAATTATTTCTTAACTTATAGTTGGTAGTGCTGTTATTAACCCATTTTACCCACTGAAAAGTGGAGAATTAGAAAGCTCATATAGCTTATTGGAAAATGCAAAGTTTAGACTTACAAGTTGCTGTTTGTTCCTAGGTCTTTTTGATCCTAGCCAAAGCTCTTACACACTAGAGCATATCACTTTACATGTGTTGTCCTTCACTTTGTTGTAGGTAATGTTTTAATGTATATATTAATATACTTTTATAATTGCTGGATTTTGAGCTGGCTAACATTCCTCAACTTTAAATACCTGCTACTATGATGTTTGTTTGTTGTTTGTTTTTATTTTACTTAAAAGCCTTCCATACATTTTAAAAAGAATAAAACAACTTCTCAGCAAATAATTTTATTATATGTCCATTTAGATATAAATATGAACCTCATTTGAAACACTATCTGCATTTTAGAAATGTTTTTGGGCGTTTTCTTGTAAATCAAACTTTTTCTTCTTAAAATTATTTTTAAATTTTTATTTATTTATTTATTTATTTATTTATTTATTTATGTATCAGAGAGAGAGAAAGAGAGAGCACAAGCAGGCAGAGGGGCAGGCAGAGGCAGAGAGAGAAGCAGGCTCCCCTCTGAGCAAGGACCCCAATGCAGTACTAGATTCCGGGACCCTGGGATCATGACCTGATCTGAAGACAGAGGTTCAACCAACTGAGCCACCCAGGCTTCCCTGTATTTACAATTAAAAAAAAAAAAAAAAAGTTGGAAAAACTAATGCAATTTATTCAGTAGGAAAAATATTTAAAAAGAAAAAAAAGGATCCATGGAGAGAATACTTTTTTTTTTTTAAGATTTTTTATTTATTTATTTGACAGAGATCACAAATAGGCAGAGAGGCAGGCAGAGAGAGGGGGAAGCAGGCTCCCTGCTGAGCAGATAGCCCGATGCAGGGCTCCATTTCAGGACCATGAGATCGTGACCTGAGCGGAAGGCAGAGTCTTAACCCACTGAGCCACCCAGGTGCCCCGGGAATACTTTTTGAAAGGAAACTTAATACTGAGAAGATAGAGAAACAATTGTATAATTCCTCAGGTCCCTTCAAGCTTTAAGAGGTGGTTCTATGATTTGAAGTTTACATGTATATAGAATGTATGGGATAAAGGCAAGAGTGTGTATATTATTTGCATCACTTATGCTTATAGTTTCAGAGCTTTTTCAGGTCTCTCCATATCTCACAAGAACTGTTAAAGTAGTGACTCTTCTCATCCTTGCTTTACAGAGGAGGCAGGGAGAGGTTAGGACACTTGCCCACATTGATCTATTTGCCTATGTGTCTGTTTATTGTGAATTTATGTAGATGGGGAGATCTGTATATCCATCTAGTTGTAATGTGTCTATAGGTGAGCCAGAACAGTCTCACTTGGGTTCAACATCCATACAATGTATGAAATAGCTCTGCATGGTGCAGTGTTTCCTGCTGAAACAGTGGCGCACAGGCAGCTACGACAAAATACCACAGGTTGTGTGGTTTCAACAACAAAAATTTATTTTCTTACTTTTCTGGAGACTGGAAGTCTAAGGTCAAGTTGCCAGTAGTTGTTTTCCTTTGAGATCTCTCTTCTGGTCTTATGGATAGCCACCCTCTCACTCACTCTTCATGTGCTCCTTTCCCTGTTTGCCTACATTCCTGATGTCTCTTTGTCTGTCCTAATCTCCTCATATAAGAACAATAGTCCAATTAGATTAGGGCTCACCCTGGAGGCCTCATTTTATTTTATTTTATTTTATTTATTTTAAAAAATATTTTATTTATTTATTTGACACAGAGAGAGATCACAAATAGGCAGAGGCAGGCAGAGAGAGAGAGAGAGGAGGAAGCAGGCTCCCTGCCGAGCAGAGAGCCCAATGGGGGGCTCGATCCCAGGACCTTGAAACCATGACCTGAGCCGAAGGCAGAGGCTTAACCCACTGAGCTACCAGACACCCCAGAGGCCTCATTTTAAATTAAATATCTCATTCTGAGCCTTATCTCCAAATACAGTCACATTCTGAGGTACTGGGGTTAGGGTTCAGCATGTGGGTTTGAGCTAGGGCTGGGTAGGGAGGATAGAATTCAGCCCTGGAGAGAGGTTAATAGATTTCCCTACTTTGTGCTTGAGAGCTACATGTATATGATGAATTTCAAAATCCTTCCAAGTAACACCTTTGTTTCCATAAACACTGACCTACTTAGCAGAATGAAATAGGAGAAATGGGAGAAGCAAACATGTCATAGCTCTGGGATGAAGGCCCATCCTAAGATCTTCTGAGCTTTTGCAGACTTCCTGTGTTCTTATCCCTCAGGTTCTGCTGTGACTCATGCAGGAACCCCAAGAGTGGGTGGAGAGAAGGAAATAAGAAAACTCTACTTGTCTAGGGCTGGTGAAATAAGCCAGCAATATGGCAAGCAGGAGCAGGCCCTCCAGTCACATCAAGGAAGAGACTCAGAAGGCCATGGTGAGCCCAGACAGACTTGTGCTGGGACCCAAGGGTGATTAACGACTATGCACTTGGGACAGCACATTCCTCTTAGCTAGCTGGCCCACGAAGTTAGGGACCAGGCACAGCTGTTAATTTTACCCACAGTGGCTACAACAGACGACTTTGGAGGAGATATCAGAGATAGTTAGATGTCCTGGTTTCAATATAACATTCTGAGGTTTAGTGTGGGGCACTACCCTGGTGAGTAGTGAGCATAAATAAAGGAATGAGGGGACACCTGGGTGGTTCAGTTGGTGAAGTGTCTGCTTTGGTTCAGGTCATGATCCTGGGGTCCTGGGATCAAGTCCTGAGTAGGGGTCCCTGCTTGGTGGGGAGCCTGCCTCTCTCTTCATCTGCCCCTACCCCCCACTCATGCTCTCTCTCTCTCACTCTTTCTCTCAAACAAATAAAATCTTTAATTAATTTATTTTTATTTTTTTATAAACATATAATGTATTTTTATCCACAGGGTACAGGTCTGTGAATCGCCAGGTTTACACACTTCACAGCACTCACCATAGCACATACCCTCCCCAATGTCCATAACCCCACCCCCCTCTCCTGACCCCCCTCCCCCCAGCAACCCTCAGTCTGTTTTGTGAGATTAAGAGTCAATTATGGTTTGTCTCCCTCCCGATCGCATTTTGTTTCATTTATTCTTTTCTTACCCCTCAAACCCCCCATGTTGCATCTCCATTTCCTCATATCAGGGAGATCATATGATAGTTGTCTTTCTCTGATTGACTTATTTCGCTAAGCATAATACCCTCTAGTTCCATCCACATCATGGCAAATGGCAAGATTTCATTTCTTTTGTTGGCTGCATAGTATTCCATTGTATATATATACCACATCTTCTTTATCCATTCATCTGTTCATGGACATATAGGTTCTTTCCAAAGTTTGGCTATCGTGGACATTGCTGCTATAAACATTCGGGTGCACATGTCCCTTCGGACCACTACGTTTGTATCCTTAGGGTAAATACCCAGTAGTGCAATTGCTGGGTCATAGAGTAGCTCTATTTTCAACTTTTTGAGGAACCTCCATGCTGTTTTCCAGAGTGGTTGCACCAGCTTGCATTTCCACCAACAGTGTAGGAGGGTTCCCCTTTCTCTGCATCCTGGCCAGCATCTGTCATTTCTTGACTTGTTCATTTTAGCCATTCTGACTGGTGTGAGGTGGTATCTCATTGTGGTTTTGATTTGTATTTCCCTGATGCCGAGGGATGTGGAGCATTTTTTCATGTGTCTGTTGGCCATCTGGATGTCTTCTTTGCAGAAATGTCTGTTCATGTTTTCTGCCCATTTCTTGATTGGATTATTTGTTCTTTGGGTGTTGAGTTTGCTAAGCTCTTTATAGATTTTGGATACTAGCCCTTTATCTGATATGTCGTTTGCAAATATCTTCTCCCATTCTGTCAGTTGTCTTTTGGTTTTGTTAACTGTTTCCTTTGCTGTGCAAAAGCTTTTGATCTTGATGAAGTCCCAATAGTTCATTTTTGCCCTTGCTCCCCTTGCCTTTGGCAATGTTCCCAGGAAGAAGTTGCTGCGGCTGAGGTTGAAGAGGTTGCTGCCTGTGTTCTCCTCAAGGATTTTGATGGACTCCTTTCTCACATTGAGGTCCTTCATCCATTTTGATTCTATTTTCGTGTGTGGTGTAAGGAAATGGTGCAATTTCATTTTTCTGCATGTGGCTGTCCAATTTTCCAAACACCATTTGTTGAAGAGGCTATCTTTTTTCCATTGGACATTCCTTCCTGCTTTGTCGAAGATTAGTTAACCATAGAGTTGAGGGTCTATTTCTGGGCTCTCCATTCTGTTCAATTGATCTATGTGTCTGTTTTTGTGCCAGTACCATACTGTCTTGATGATGACAGCTTTGTAATAGAGCTTGAAGTCCGGAATTGTGATGCCACCAACTTTGGCTTTCTTTTTCAATATTCCTTTCACTATTCGAGGTCTTTTCTGGTTCCATATAAATTTTAGGATTATTTTTTCCATTTCTTTGAAAAAAATGGATGGGATTTTGATAGGGATTGCATTAAATGTATCTGTTGCTTTAGGTAGCATAGCCATTTTCACAATATTTGTTCTTCCGATCTAGAAGCATGGAACATTTTTCCATTTCTTTATGTCTTCCTCAATTCCTTTCATGAGTACTTTATATTTTTCTGAGTATAGATTCTTTGCCTCTTTGATTAGGTTTATTCCTAGGTATCTTATGGTTTGGGGTGCAACTGTAAATAGGATTGACTCCTTAATTTCTCTCTCTGCTGTCTTGTTGTTGATGTATAGAAATGCAACTGATTTCTGTGCATTGACTTTATATCCTGACACTTTACTGAATTCCTGTACAAGTTCTAGCAGTTTTGGAGTGGAGTCTTTTGGGTTTTCCACATATGGTATCATATCATCTGCAAAGAGTGTTAGTTTGACTTCTTCTTTGCCAATTTGGATGCCTTTAATTTCTTTTTGTTGTCTGATTGCTGAGGCTAGGACTTCTAGTACTACGTTGAATAGCAGTGGTGATAATGGACATCCCCGCTGTGTTCCTGACCTTAGCGGAAAAGCTTTCAGTTTTTCTCCATTGAGAATGATATTTGCGGTGGGTTTTTCATAGATGGCTTTGATAATATTGAGGTATGTGCCCTCTATCCCTACACTTTGAAGAGTTTTGATCAGGAAGGGATGCTGTGCTTTGTCAAATGCTTTTTCTATTGAGAGTATCGTATGGTTCTTATTCTTTCTTTCATTAATGTATTGTATCACATTGATTTGCGGATGTTGAACCAACCTTGCAGCCCTGGGATAAATCCTACTTGGTCATGGTCAATAATCCTTTTAATGTACTGTTGGATCCTATTGGCTAGTATGTTGGTGAGAATTTTCACATCTGTGTTCATCAAGGATATTGGTCTGTAATTCTCTTTTTGATGGGATCCTTGTCTGGTTTTGGGATCAAGGTGATGCTGGCCTCATAAATTGAGTTTGGAAGTTTTCCTTCCATTTCTATTTTTTAGAACAGTTTCAGGAGAATAGGTATTAATTATCCTTAAATGTTTGGTAGAATTCCCCTGGGAAGCCGTCTGGCCCTGGGCTTTTGTTTGTTTGGAGATTTTTGATGACTGTTTCCATCTCCTTACTGGTTATAGGTCTGTTCAGATTTTCTATTTCTTCCTGGTTCAGTTGTGGTAGTTTATAGGTCTCTAGGAATGCATCCATTTCTTCCAGATTGTCAAATTTGTTGGCATAGAGTTGTTCATAATATGTTCTTATAATTGTTTGTATTTCTTTGGTGTTGGTTGTGATCTCTCCTCTTTCATTCATGATTTTATTTATTTGGGTTCTTTCTGTTTTCTTTTTGATAAGTCTGGCCAGGGGTTTATCAATCTTATTAATTCTTTCAAAGAACCAGCTCCTAGTTTCGTTGATTTGTTCTATTGTTTTTTTTTTGTTTCTATTTCATTGATTTCTGCTCTGATCTTTATTATTTCTCTTCTCCTGCTGGGTTTAGACTTTCTTTGTTGTTCTTTCTCTAGCTCCTTTAGGTGTAGGGTTAGGTTGTGTATTTGAGACCTTTCTTGTTTCTTGAGAAAGGCTTGTAGCGCTATATATTTTCCTCTCAGGACTGCCTTTTCTGTGTCCCACAGATTTTGAACCTTTGTGTTTTCATTATCATTTGTTTCCATTAATTTTTTCGATTCTTCTTTAATTTCCTGGTTGACCCATTCATTCTTTAGAAGGATGCTGTTTAGTCTCCATGTATTTGGGTTCTTTCCAAATTTCCTCTTGTGATTAAGTTCTAGCTTCAGAGCATTGTGGTCTGAAAATATGCAGGGAATGATCCCAATCTTTTCATACCAGTTGAGACCTGATTTATGACCGAGGATGTGATCTATTCTGGAGAATGTTCCATGCGCACTAGAGAAGAATGTGTATTCTGTTGCTTTGGGATGAAATGTTCTGAATATATCTGTGATGTCCATCTGGTCCAGTGTGTCATTTAAGGCCTTTATTTCCTTGTTGATCTTTTGCTTGGATGATCTGTCCATTTCAGTGAGGGGAGTGTTAAAGTCCCCTACTATTATTATATTATTGTCGATGTGTTTCTTTGATTTTGTTATTAATTGGTTTATATAGTTGGCTGCTCCCATGTTAGGGGCATAGATATTTAAAATTGTTAGATCTTCTTTTTGGACAGACCCTTTGAGTATGATATAGTGTCCTTCCTCATCTCTTGTTATAGTCTTTGGCTTAAAGTCTAATTGATCTGACATAAGGATTGCCACCCCAGCCTTCTTCTGATGTCCACTAGCATGGTAAATTGTTTTCCACCCCCTCACTTTAAATCTGGAGGTGTCTTCGGGTCTAAAATGAGTTTCTTATAGGCAGCATATTGATGGGTTTTGTTTTTTTTTTAATCCATTCTGATGCCCTGTGTCTTTTGTTTGGGGCATTCAGCAAATTAACATTCAGGGTAACTATTGAGAGATATGAACTTAGTGCCATTGTATTGCCTGTAAGGTGACTGTTACTGTATATTGTCTCTGTTCCTTTCTGATCTACTACTTTTAGGGTCTCTCTTTGTTTAGAGGACCCCTTTCAATATTTCCTGTAGAGCTGGTTTGGTGTTTGCAAATTCTTTCAGTTTTGGTTTGTCCTGGAAGCTTTTTATCTCTCCTTCTATTTTCAACGATAGCCTAGCTGGATATAGTATTCTTGGCTGCATGTTTTTCTCGTTTAGTGCTCTGAATATATCATGCCAGTTCTTTCTGGCCTGCCAGGTCTCTGTGGATAAGTCCGCTGCCAATCTAATATTTTTACCATTGTATGTAACAGACTTCTTATCCTGGGATGCTTTCAGGATTTTTTCTTTGTCGCTAAGACTTGTAAATTTTACTATTAGGTGACAGGGTGTGGACCTATTCTTATTGATTTTGAGGGGGGTTCTCTGCACCTCCTGGATTTTGATGCTTGTTCCCTTTGCCATATTAGGGAAATTCTCTACAATAATTCTCTCTCCAATATACCTTCTGCTCCTCTCTCTCTTTCTTCTTCTTCTGGAATCCCAATTATTCTAATGTTGTTTTGTCTTATGGTGTCACTTATCTCTCAAATTCTCCCCTCCTGGTCCAGTATTTGTTTGTCTCTCTTTTCCTCAGCTTCTTTATTTTCTGTCATTTGGTCTTCTATATCACTAATTCTTTCTTCTGCCTCATTTATCCTAGCAGTGAAAGCCTCCATTTTTTATTGCACCTCATTAATAGCTTTTTTGATTTCCACTTGGTTAGATTTTAATTCTTTTATTTCTCCAGAAAGGGCTTTTATCTCTCCAGAGAGCGTTTCTCTAATATCTTCCATGCCTTTTTCGAGCCTGGCTAGAACCTGAGAATCGTCATTCTGAACTCTAGATCTGACATATTACCAATATCCGTATTGATTATGTCCCTAGCCTTCGGTATTGCCTCTTGTTCTTTTTTTTTGTGGTGAGTTTTTCCGCCTTATCATTTTGTCTAGATAAGAATATATGAAGGAGCAAATAAAATGCTAAAAGGGTGGCAAAGACCCCAGGAAAATGTGCTTTAACCAAATCAGAAGAAACTCCAAATCATGGGGGGGGGGGGGAAGGGAATAAAAAGAAGTTAAGAAAAAATAAAATTAAAAAAAAAAGAAAACAAATTAAAAAATATAAAAAAGAAAAAAATATATATGTTAGACTGGTGGCTAGAACAGGGTCACCCACTTAATCACTTAATTTTGGGAGTATTTTCGTCTCTTAGAAGAAACTACCTCCCCAAATTTTAAAGAATGAAAACATATATAAGGTTAAACACAATGAAGGGATGGAATATGCCTATGAAGATGAACAAAAAAATTTTTTTTTAATTTCTAAAAAAGGAGTTAGTAAAGTAAGTTTGTTGGAAGAATGACGAAAAAGAAAGTGGAGAGATTTTGCTCAGGCTGGAGACTAGAACAAGCCTGGAGCTAGATTTAGGGTATATTTTGATCTATTAGAAGAAGTTGTATCCCAAATTTTTTAGATGAAAAAACCCTATGTGTGTACAAAAAATAAAGTTAGATACAATGAAGGATAAAATATGACTATAATAATGAAGGTTCAAAAAAGATAATTATTATTATTATTATTTTTTATGAAAGGTATTGTTAAGATAAACTAGTTAAAAAACGTTAAAAGAGGAAAGGATAAAAGTTAAAAAAAATTAGAAGAAGAAAAAAAGTAAATTAAAAAAATTAAATTAACTGTAAGACTAAAGAATCATGGGGAGAAAGCCATGAATTCCATGCTTTGCTTTCTCCTCCTCTGGAATTCCACTGTTCTCCTTGGTAAGTGAACTTGGTCTTGGGTGGATTTCTCGTTGATCTTCTGGGGGAGGGGCCTGTTGTAGTGATTCTCAAGTGTCTTTGCCCCAGGCAGAATTGCACTGCTCTTACCAGGGGCTGGTTTAAGTAATCCGCTTTGGTTCGCTTTTGGGAGCTTTTGTTTCCTGAATGCTTTTCGCTTTCCATAGAATTCCAGAGGACGGGAATGAAAATGGCGGCCTCCCAATCTCCGGCCCGGAGGAGCCGAGAGTTCGGGGCCCCATTCCTTAGTGTGCCCTCAGAGAAAAGCGCTCAATCACTCCCGTCTCCCTGGCCTCTGGCCACGCTCCGAGCTCACCCAGCCTGCGACTGGTTCAAGGTAACCCCGAGCTGAGAGCTCACTCCTTGGCTCTGTCTCTGTAGCCAGCTTCCCTGCTCTAATACCTGTGAGCTCTGCAACACTGAGACACCCCCCATCCTTCTGTGACCCCGCGTGACCTGGAGCCACACTGACCCCACGTGAGCTTCCCCCCAGTTTAGCCTATGGAGTAATGTCCCTCTGTGGAGCAGACTTTTAAAAGTCCTGATTTTGTGCTCCGTTGCTCTGCCGCTTGCCGGGAGCCGGCCCCTCCCCCCCGCAGTCTATCTTTCTGTCGCTTTGGATTCAATTCTCTGCGTCCTACCTTTCAGAAAGTGGTCGATTTTCTGTTCCTAGAATTGTTGCTCTTCTTCTCTTCGGTCTCCTGTTGGATTTGTAGGTGTTCACAATGGATTGATAAGCTATCTAGCTGATCTCCTGCTACCTGATGTAGTCTCAGCCTGCTACTTCTCCGCCATCTTGACTCCTCCTCCCCAAATAAAATCTTTAAATAAATAAACAAATGAATGAATGAATGAATAAATAAATAAAGGATTGAGACAGAAGACCAATCCCATGAACTAAATATATTGACAGTAAGCATAGAAAGAGAAACTAGAGGTTAACAGCCATTTTGTGGTCCGTGCCAAAGACTTTGTGGTTCTGCCCATTACTGGGGGCTGTGATTCTGAGTACACAGTCAGTCTTGATCAGCAACAGGATGGGGCTGGGGTGGGCCAAGGCAGAGGATATAGGTCTCTTTGCTCCTGAGAATGTCTGCGATAAGCAAGGAGTAATAAAGGCAGGCCATAGGGACACCATGGTCTGGTTGGGGTTTGACTTTGTTGTTTTCCTATATTTCCCGGGTTTACTTGGTGTAGAGGTCCAATTCCTCTTAATTTGATCTCTCCTGGACTGTAGGTTCCAGAATCCATTCTGTTATGGTGCCTTCTCATGGCAAATTATAAACAGGATAAATACCAGTCTAAGGAATTTACTCTGGAGGGCAAAGCTGCAAAAACAGAAGGCAGGCTACATGACCCAATCAGTCTGTTTCCATCTCTCATGTTTCTGACTCCGTGATTATGGTTCTATGAATATGATTGCTGCTGCACGTTTGGTCTGCCTGCTGGAAAATGTAGACTGTTTTTTTTTTTTTCCCCCCCTCTGGAGAGCAAGAGAAGGAGCCTCTCTCTCACCTGAGGTCATCCATCTCTCCCATCCTTCCTGCACGCATGGCACCAAGTGGGTGCACTGATGACTCTTTCTAATGAATTGGACTTGTGTTGCTCAAAAAAAGGGGGCTGGTTTGAATCTCCTCTTCTTTTGTGCTTTTTGGGTCCCTTGTGAAGTTGTTAATGATGTAGTTCTAGATTGTGAATCTTGATTTCAAAGATGGTGGGGAAGCACTGACTCCACCACTAGGAAACTTCTCCTCTCAAAATGCAATCTCCTGGACCATGCCATAGTTTCGTACAGAACACAGGGGTCCACAGTCATGTCTTGCTCAGCAGCACCAATAGGAAAGGGATTGGATTATTGGCACAGTTAAGGTTCCTTCAGTGAACAGCTTTTTAATCTGTGGGGGTCAGTGAGACTGCATCACTTACAAAGTGGGGCTTTTCTATAAAGGAGGGCCCTGAAGAGGTAGGTTCAGCTTCCTCAGCTGCTCCAGGTCTCTTTCCTGCCCTTCAGTCAATTTTTTTCCCCTTTGTGTGCCTTGCATTGGCTGGGGACCTTGGTTCTGAGAATGGCTTTGCCAAAGGTCATTCATTTACTTGGCGGTTGCTGTTTGGCACCTCTTGTCCTTGATGGAAGGGTTGACTGATTTGAATGTGAGCTTTTCGTTGCTGTGCATTAAACAGCTGTTCACTCTAACCAGATGCTTAATCTGGTTCCCCTTGCAAGCTGAGTGAAGGGAGCAGGCTCACTAGCTTGCACTTGAGAGAAATGATCTGTGCGCCCATGAAAAGAACTCCCTGGTGGCTTGGGGTAAAATCTTCTTCCTGGGTTAATGTTCAGAAAGTAAGAATCATTTTTAGAAAATGAGTGTGGGAATATGTAATTGAATTGGTGGCCTGTTGATTTGCTGAGACTGAGCTCTCAATGTAGCACTTTGAGGTAGCAAGACAGATGCCATGTGGCCATGCCTTCACTGCCCCATGGCGTGATGATGCATGGAGTCCCAGTGCTGTAGGCTGTGGTCCCAGTGGGGAGACATGGTTCAGCAGAAGCCCAAAGCAAGGCACAGTTCCTGTGACTGGAAGCTCACCTCCACTTACTCCATTTATCTGAAATCCTGGCCCAGGCTGTGTGCTCTGTGATCCAGTTGCCATGGAGAACTTGTATATTCTTGGCTTCCTTGCTGCTTTTACAGGCAGAATTACAGAAGAGAATGTCTTTGCTGCTAGGAAATATAAATATTACAGAGAGATGCTCATTTTCTCCCTCTATGATGATTATTACCAAAGATATGCAAGAAGACTTCATTACAGAGCATTGTCCTTCATAATGAGCCCTCCGTAGGCTGCTACAGGGATGAATAAGCCTGCCAGGAATGGATTATGTTAACCCTTAGCTATCTACTAGATAGATATTAACTAGAACTATTTATATATTCAATAGTTTCTGCTGGAATACTTATGATGTGCAAGGCCCTGGGGATACAGAGACAAATAAGATATCACCCTGCCTTCAAATATCTTGCATTCTAGTAAAGGAAGATAAAGCTGCAAATAAATAAATGTAAAAAAAAAAAACAAAAAACATAGCATGTCTTGCAATGGACTCTTACACCAATGCAAAGAGGCCTAAAAGAGGGAGGGAATCACTCCAGAGTTATGTTTTTAAAGCATAAATCAGATCACATCACTTATATGTTAAGCTCCTACTACCACTATTTTTTATATATTATGGGTTTCTTCCTAGCTTCCCAGAAGCTCTTCTTTTGTTATGTTTGAGTTTCTTCTTTTACTGTTCAATTGCCAAGTGTTGGCATATTGGAGATCTAGGTCTTGGGACAAGTTTCTTTCTCTATCTATACTTTTTTTTTTTTTTTTAAATAAATGGTCCCAACCCCAATCTTCTAGATTTAAAGAGCAATAATCTGGTGATGATTCCCAGACTCACACAGAGAGTTCAATATACTGGTGAAGAACATGAACTTTGGAACCAGAAAACCTGGGTTTCAATCCTAAGTCTGCTACTTGATTATTGGGTAACTGTGAACAAATTACTTAGTCTCAATTTTCTAATTTCTGTAGTTAGGACAAGCATAGTATGCATCTGTTATGACACTTAGAATGTTCTCAAACATGAGCTGCTCCTACTACCACTATTACTATTACTTTTGCTAGTGGGTATCTAGTACATATCTTAAATTTATCTGTGTCCAAAACAGAATGTTTGATTTGCTGGGGACCCCAAACTGCTTCTCTCCTATTTGTTCTGCTTCAGCAAATGGCGTAACTATCCATCTAGTCATAGCATATATAAAAAACACGAGAACCTTCCATAATTCTTCACCTTCCTTTATCGCAAATAACCGATCTAATAGGAAGCCTCAGTGTCCCTAGCTCCACAATACATCCTAAATCTATCCACGTCTTACCATCTTTCATGCTGTTACCTTCATCCTAGCCACTAGCATTTTCTGCCTGAATTACAAAAATGTCCTCTACCTTGGTCTCCATGTTTCCACTTTTGTGTCCCTTCCCCAATAATGCTTTCTCAATATAACAGAGCTAAGTTTTTGAAGAATAAATCAGATCCTATCACTTATATATTAAAAATCTTGAAAAGTTCAAGAGCACTTAGCATAAAATTTAAGCTTGTCTTCTACAGTTGTACCCTTAATCACATTAAGTAGTCATTTTTTTAATACATTATCAGCTTCATCTTCATCATTGTATATTTTATTCTTATTTTTCTACATATTTGTCCCAGGATTTTCTCTTTGTTTGTCACGCTCCCTACTAGACTATACATAGTAACATGGGTCTTATGTCACTGATTCATTGATGTATCCTTAGCACTTCAGATACAGCTCAGAACAGAGTAGGTGCTCAATAAAATTTTGTTTGGTGACTACATAAATTATAAGATTATAATAGTCTAACAAGATTATACTAGTCTAAGATTAAGATTATAATAGTCCAAGAACATTATAATAAGATTACAATAAGATTATAATAGTCTAAGAATATTTCCTTAATTCTGACTTGCTAACTGGTTTTGATAGTGGTTACTTTTAGTAAGATATAAATGACAGGTTAATTGAAGGCAAAGTAATGAGCATAATTCTGGACATCTGAATTTGGGGGTGAAATCTGAATGTGACTAGCTCAGTATACAATTAGACTCATGATTCTGGAGTGCAGGATAGCTCTGAGAGGTATATATAGTTTTGAGATCCATTCACATTTACCATAAGTGACCTAATTCAATGTGAGATTTTCCTTTAACATTAGTCTTCAGAGAAAGGGAGAGCTGTTTTACTTTAGAATCCACATAGAGCATTCCATAATCCAAAGTGCTCTCTTAATTACTTATGTAGAGCAATAAAGTAATGTTTGGGCAGACACATTAACTTGAAACTACCTCAATCAATGCTACTTTGGGATATTTAGGAGGCTGTCTAATAGAATCAGTTGAGAAAAAAATTAAAGATTTTTAATTCTGATTAAAGAATCTTTTTGAAGCTATTACCTAATAATTACAAGTGGTAAGTATTATTATAAACATATTTTTAGGAATCATTTTAAAAAAAGCAAACTAGTAAGTGGGAATCACAAATATATGCTTTATGAAAAACAAAAACCACCAGCATTTTGTGCAAAGGCTACTAATGGTTTAGAGTTTAGTTTCCATTTATGGCATCATAAGAAGATTCAAAAGGTCAAAATATGCTCTAGCTCAAATATTGGAATGAATATGTTATGCCTTGGAAAGCTGTGCTAGATGTCTCATTACTTTCTCTAGAGACACCTAAGAGCCTGATATCATGATCCATGGGCATCATTGAATTGACCAAGTGAGAAGAAAAGTGACATTTCTAAATAGTATATTGGTTTATATAATATGTTATTTTAAATGTGCATGTTCATTTAATTTAAATAATTAAATATGAGTACATAAACATTTGATTATATTGTTTACATTCCTAAAAATTGTCAAAGTTCTGTTTCAGTTCTCATTTGAAAAATATAGGATTGTCTGATAGTCAGAGCTGTCTCATTCTGATTTGTACAGTAGATGGTAGCTAAAACACCAAGAGGGTTTCATGGTGCAAAAAAAAAACAAAAAAGCTGAGGATACAGCCTTAAGGGTCACCAACACTGAGAGATTGGCAAAGGAAAAAGGAGTCCTGTATAGGAGAACTGACAGAAATAAGAATTGTAGCAGGCAGGAAAATTAAGAAAAAATAATGATGTTGAATCCAAGAGAAGAGATCATATCAAAAATAAGGGATTTTAACAATAATAATAGAAATAATGGATTGGTCCATTGGACCACTGGCCAAAAAGTCCAGTGTGTTGGACTTTTCTGGGGAGCGGTCAAAAGAACACAAGGCTGAAAGAATTGGTTGCGTTTACATTGTGGAATACTCATCCCTTGGTTAGGGCAGTTGCTATGGAATGATAAGGTCAAAGGTCAAAGGTGAAGCATAGAAGGGAGGGGACTACAGATAGAAAATGCACATTCTTTTCTGATTAGTTTGACTATAGAGTGAAGGAGAGGTATGTATTTTGGCTTAGGGGGGATTTATAGTTTACACATGTTATTGTTTTGTTGTTTTTAATGAGGGAAAAGAATCGGACACCTCCAGAGATTTCTTCAAGAGCCAGAAGACGGTGAGCAGTTCAGAAACTAAAGAGGGCTGATTGAATGAGCAGGGTCTGAGCAAAGAGGGGGAGATTAGTTTTATCTAAGATAAAGGAACACTTCTTCCTGTGGCCAAAAGGTAATGAGATTAGGTACGAATATAGGTTTGTGAGCTGGGGGGTCAGAAAGTAGAGGATGTCCTTTGACTCCTAGAAATTATCTACTCAATCTTCACAAGCACCTGGAACCTAAGTATGCTGTTCTGAACTTGTCAGCACTCCTACTTTTCGAAGCAGGTTGAACAGTGAATTGAAGAGTCTGAAATTTGAGTTTAGTTGCACAGAACATTATTAATAAGATTTGAGAGAAGCTATGAACTCTGCCATGTTTTAGTACTTGGTTCCCTTTCCACCTGACCCAGAAACCCCTTTCTCACAGCGTCGCCTTGGGGGAAAGGAGGAGAAAGTTCATTTCCCTACTCAGAATTCTCAGCTGAGCATAGTCTCCCTGGCTTTCTGGGCTTCCATGTGCCAGCCTATTAAGGAGAGTGTTAAACTTCATCGCTAACATTTTATATATCTATAAACACTTAGCTCATATGATGCCTTTAAATAATAAAACAAGGTGGAATATAATTAAGGGGCAAAATGAGTTGTACAGACAATTTGTGCTGTGAGCAAGTCTTTTTAAGTTGACTAATGTGACATTGTTCTCAAGGAAAAGAAAACTTCAGCATTTTATTTTCAGAATTACCCTGATCCAAATTAGGTCATGAACGTGTGAGGGTGGGGGGACTGAAAAAATCCCAGAGCGCCTCTCAGGTGATATGAACTCTTGATTTTCTTTGTAATCCCACTGAAGGGAGAGGAAAGGCCAAAGCAACATGGCTGCAGCTGAGAACAACTTTGCTTCCGTCTGAGGCACTATTTTTGCTTGCAGAACAATAAGCCTTCAGGCCAGTGGACGAGTCTGTTATCAGCCGGCGGCAGGCTGAGAAATAATCTCCAACCACTAGCAACAGTGGGTACCGTATCTCAGGCCAGGTAATGAGTAGTCTTTAAACTGCGTCAGCTCGATTGTATTATCCTTTAGTTTTACACTTCTCAGCCTAGAATAGTCTTATCTTTTGCTCTTTTTGTTGTTCTGTGGAGTCCCTCCCCTTCCACAAAGGAAAAGATATTAGGTGACCTTTTCCCTTTCCTTCCTGTTTCAAATTCAAAGTCACAGCATTATAATAAGCCTCTATAAAAACACACATATGTGCATGCATAATTAAAATTACCTGCCTCAGTTTCTTTTGTTCAGTATCTGGGCCAAAGTAGCCAAATGCATATCTGCTGCATATTAATGGCACAGACTCAAGGTGACGGCCCTTACGTGCTTATTGAGGTCATGATCTCTGAGCAGGCAAGGGATTAGTCTACATCTAGGCAAAACCCAGGGATCCTCTGTTGGAGGCACTTCCCACACTAGCTTTTAAACACATTTACAGACACCTAGTAAGAAAGAAGATCCCGGGCTGCCAAAGCCAACTGTTTCCACAGTGCTGATGCAGTTCAAATATTAATTGGTTCTTGCAATTTATTCCATTTAAAAGCCATTTCTTATTCCAACAGGAGGTGGCCAGGCCTGATAAAAGTTTATTTTTTCCCTACAGAATTACTTGGACTTTCTCCCATGACCTTTCCCCCTGCTATTGTCTTTTATCTATGAGGCATTCTTCCTGAGTCTGAAGGGAAGAAGCGCCTAGGTGGGAAGGGAGGTTAACATACTTGAGAAGATCAGAACTTCCCTCTCTAGGTGAGTGTACATCAGTGGAGGCCAAGTCAAAATTATTCATAATTCACAAGAAAGGAAAGGGCAGGAATGTGAAACAGTGACCCAAATATGTAAAATTATTCTACAATCAACCTTATTATTATTTTTTTTTCATTTTTAAAGACACATACATGTTACTGGTATAAAGCAAAGAATTTTGTTTCATTAAAAAGAGTAGCATTTGGAATAGTTCAAAATGAATTTCAAAAGGAGTTAAACATAAAAATTAAAAGGAGTTTGAAACATACAGGATTCTTAAAAAATATTTTATTTATTTATTTATTTTAGAGAGAGGCAGAATGCGTGCCTGTGTGCGGGAGTGGGGGGGGAGGGGCAAAGAGAGAATCTCAAGCAGATTCTCTGTTGAGCACAGAGCCCCATGCAGGGCTCGATCTCAGGACCCTGAGATCATGACCTGAGCCACAATCAGGAGTCAGGCACTCAACTGATTGAGCCACTCAGGCGCCAAAAAGACATGAAGGATATTTTTTAAAACTTGAGTTTGGGAATAACTCTTAAGCTAAATTCTAAGTGCAGATATGATAGCAAGGTTGACAGATTTGGCAATGCTAAAGCATAGTCCAATGAAGGAGAGACTCATCAGTGGAATTGAGAAGATACAAGGCCATCAGGAAGGAAATATCCTCAATATCTACAAGAAAAAACGGAAGCATACACAGAATATATATTCTGTGAATTCTCATGAATCTAATACAAAAAAAGATAACTCAATAGAAAAAAATGAGTAAATAAATAGGAAATATACATAGTAGAATGAAGTAAGTGGATCATCAATTTAAAAAGACAATTTATTTCACTAGAAATCAAGTCATTACAAATTATGACATGGAGGTATTTTAAAGCAAAGGAATTGGCAACATTTTCGGAGGCAAATGACATTTGGTGAGGAACAGGGAGGTGAGCGTCCTCACTGACCATAGGTGAGAGTAAGATCTTGGAAGCCCAAGGTAGGTGAATTTGACAGCATTGATCAAATTTTAATTCAGCATTTCTAAGAATCTTTTCTAAAGAAAATTTTGTGACATGTCCAAATAGAGATATAGAGGGATGTTCATGGCAGCATAGTTAATTGATAGAAATTGGAAACAATCTAAATGCCCAGGAAGAGGGGAACATTTAAATAAATATGGTATACCTTTTTATGCATCCAATAAAAAGAATTAGGAAGAGGGACACCTCGGTGGCTCAGTTGTCAAGCTTCCAACTTTTGATTTTGGCTTCCTGGTCACGATCTCAGGGTCACCATCTCAGGGTCTTGGGATCAAGTCCCAGAATGGGCTCTGAGCTCAGCTCTCCCTCCCACTCTAATCCTTCCTCCACTCATGCTCATGTGCACACCTGCTCTTTCTCTCTCTCTCTCAAATACATACACAAATTCTTAAAAAAAAAAAAAAAAAAAAAAGAAGGAAAAGCCATACAGACACAGAAAGGTATGTCCTGGGAAAGATGCAGAGTAGTAAGTATATTATTATCCCATTTACATAAAATTAAAAAAAAATCAACGGGTATATACATCCTTCTACATGTGTATCTGTACAGAAGATGTAATATTAGGATGGAGCACACAGTGCGAACGATGCTTTCCTCTGGGGAAGGGAGCAGGAAGAGAGTATGAATAGGGACTAATTTACATCTTATACAACATACTTCTTCATTGTTTGATTCTTTTACCAATGAATCAACTCATCTTTTAATCGCATAAGAGGAAAGAAAGAAAAAAAAATGCAGATCTCAGTCGTATGGTTAACTTATTAATAAATAGAGCAGTTTACTCTATATGGAGTTAATTTAGAATGCCCTGAGAAAGCATTAATGCTTTGTTTATCTTCCCAGATAAAAGGTAAAGCAAGGGCCATCAAAACAAGAAATAACTAATGAAAATAGAGTATCTGTTTAATGGAAAAGACTATATACTCATTCATTAATTTGACAAATAAGTATAGAGTAACTTTCTAAGCACTAGGGATACAGCTGTGAACAAAACAAAGTTCTTGGTCTTGTGGAGCTTAAAATCTAATGGCTGGGTGGGAGGTGGTAGGGATGGGCCTGGGGGTCAGACAATGAATAAGCAAACGAGTATATATGTAATGTCAGATGGTACAAAGTCCTCTAGTAAAAACAGAGGCAAAGGAAGAAGGCTGGAGGTCTGCTGGTAGGGAGTGTTTGTGCTTTCATATGGGATAGTCAGTTAAGGTCTCATTTCTGAGCCCAGGCTGGAAGGAATAAACAAGCTCCATCCAGAAGAACTTTCCAGACATGAGACAGCAAGTGCAGAGGCTGTCAAAGAGGAACCTTCTTGATGTGTTAGAAATACAGAAAAAAAAGAGTAGGAGCTCTGGGAAATGAGAGAGACTGGGAGCATAATGAAATGCATTTTGTTTATGTGATAAGTGATTTGTATAAATTATTTAATCTTGGAGACTCCAGGGAGTTGATAATAATATCTCTATGGTCAAGATGAAGAAACTGAGATTCAAAGCAGTTAAGTAGCTTGCCCAAGGCTGCATGGCTTTTCCTGTTATGTGGCCCAGGTATATTTGAGCCACGGTCTCTTTGAATTTGGGAAATATGCCCAGTTCTAGAACAGTAGGACCCAAGCTTATCTGCATTTCAGAAACTGCAGAATTAGAATTCCACAGAGAGAAGCCCAATAATCTATATTTTTAGATAACTACTTAAATGATACAGATGCCAAGTTTAGGAACTAAGTATCTCATCTAAACTCTGCCTTCTTACAGATGAGAAAATGGACACCTCAAAAGTTGAATGGTCTAGGAGTTACTTCTCAGTGTGGCAGAGCAGGACCTAAACCCAGACACCTGGACCTTCAAAGTTTCTCAGACTTTGAAATGTGGGTCAGGGTTTCTCAAAGGGTTACATGCTTAAGAGTCACCTGGGACTTTTTAAATCATAGAAGCTGGTGAGTACAGACAGGGTAGGACCTGGGATGCTACGGGTTCAGCTAGCTTCCCGATGATGATGATATTACTGCTGCTTGTCAGGGGCCACACTTTAAACAGCAAGAACTCTGACTTTCATGGGAGTCTGTTAGAGCTATCTGGGTTTCAACTCTAAGCTTAAAGATTAGAAAGCGAAACACTTTCATTTGGGTATGTGGCAAATGATACGGCCCAATGATAGAAAACTGTTTGTAGACGTGTCCGATGGTGTTGGGGAAAGAGAGGTGGTGAAGGGGACAGAATGGGAAGGCGATGAACTGATGCGGGCTGAGGATATAATGAGATTTCTGAGTCACAACTCCCAGACTATATTACACAGAAACCGTGAGGAGAAAGTTGAGGCAATTATGCACAAAACTCAAGCCAGAGTCCCAGAGTTCTTGCTTCATTGAATTGGATAAATGAATATTTTTTAACCTGATTAATCCAGATAATTGGTGTGAGGGAAGTTCGTTAATCACTTCCTATACTTGCCCCACCAGACAAAGCAGCAGCAGGCGAGAAGAGCATTGGGGTCAATTTGAAACTGCTGGTCTTCTTTTCCTGAGGTCTAGGAATTTTGCCATCTTTGCTACCTTGGCCCTTCCCTCTATCTGACCTTCAGGGACCATTCCCAGCTGCAAACTTGAGCACTGTTTTCCAATAAAATCTAATTATCCAGGCCTGGTCACCTGCCACCCTCTCTTAGTGGAAATTCACTTCATTGCTATGAATTGCATGTTTGCCTAAGAGATAGGCCAGGCAGATTAAGATATATTGTCTTGATTGCTGGATACCTGTTCTTTCTTCCCTTCCAGGGAGGTTAGGATACAATGTAACTGAAGATGTGTTCTTGAGCCTCATGGTGGTGGAACCCACCCTCAGGGCCCCTGATGAAGAGGCTCCTGGCCCAGAAGCAAACTGCATTATTTAGATGTTATAAATCGTCATCTCCCCTTCAGTGCTGCTGGCTCCCAGCTCAGGATGACTGATGGGCAGAAATCACGTTCAATGTCCCTGAACACCCAACTTCCCTGGGTCCTCCTGGGTAGAGCTCAGATTCTTAGATGCTGAGTTTTGATTTCACAGATAATGCCACACTGTTTGAGAGGCAGGGGTGGCAGTGGTTCATCTGTGGGACTCAAGATTGGGCTCACACTGTTTCCTTTGGTTTATTCGGAATCCACAAGGCCATCATTAATCTCATTCAACCCTACTGCCCAGCTATAAAGTGAGGTAAGTAGTCCTACCTAATTCATGATCTTTCATTTAATTACCGAGATGCTTTGTTTTTCCATCCCTTGAAATGAGCTAGTCATCACTGTAGATATCTTAATAAAACCTCAAAGCAATTCTTAAAATTTCAGTCATTGCTGTGGGAATCTTTATGAGGAATTCTAAGAGATAGCTTTCCTTTCCTTGGCTTCTTAAACATAGGATATTTAATGTTTTTTTAACATTGTTTTAATGACCCAAGGTCATCATTGTGAACAGTGCTTATTGAACAATGCTGAATTTTGAGGATGATCTCAAAGGCATTGAAGTGCCTGGTTATTTGCTCCTATTTAAGAGAACCTGCAGTTGCAATGCTTTTGAGTGCATGTGTCTACTTTTTATAGTTTTTCCTTATTCTTCCTTGCTGTCAGAATGCCAGTCATCAATTTTTGCTGCTGAAATTTCATTTATCTTGAGTCAATATACATCTTCCTCCCACAGTCCCTGCCCTGCCCACCTCGGTGCATCAAAGTTTCTATTTTGGCAACAGTTCTCGAAGTGTGATTTATTTACGCTGTGATTCATTGATCCCCAAGACCCTTTCAGGGGTTCTGTGAGGTCAAAACTGTTTTCATAGTATCACTAAGGCATAATTTACCTTTTCCAATGTGTTGATACTTACTCTAATCGGACAAAGGCAGGGCGGCCGGTTAGCTCAGTTGGTTAGAGCGTGGTGCTAATCGGACAAAGGCAGCGATGGGTATACATGCTAGAATCTTAGCACTCATCAATTAAACATCATCAAATTTTACCAGTCTTCACTGTATTCTTATTCAGAGTGAAAAGAAGAAATAAAAAAAGAAAAAGAAAAAAAGAAAAGCAGTTTAACTCAGAACTAGGAATGTTCCCATTGAAGCAGCAAAAATTGTTACAACATCTCAACACTCGAATACATGACTTTACTATTCTATGAAATGTAATAGACGTGCGCATAGAGTACAGAGTCTGATTGTTTCTCAAGGAGAAATGATTTGCTAGGTGATCTGAGTTGTGAGCTGAAGTAGTACCCCTCACCCTCACCAGAAGGGAGCATTTTTAGTTGGAAGAACACGTCACAGATACTTGTGGTTATTCAGACTGGGTTTTGGTGATATGGCAGATATTTTCCTGGAAATAAATTATGTGAGCCTGTCACTTAGAGGAAAACAACTGACAGCATTTGTTATATTAAAAAAAAATTTTTTCAAAAATAGAATTTGAACTTCCAAGCTAAAACTACAGTTTTGGAAAACATGGATTTGTTATCATGAGCTGGAAAGTTTCTCAATGCCTAAAGGTTCTCTGATAAAATTGGTGGTGACATTAACAGATGTGATTTTTTTTTTTATTTTGTATAATGAAATATGTCAACATTTGGAGATCTACATATATCAGTGAATGAAAATTTTCTAAATAACTGATAATGTTCCAAAATGATGCACAGATTAAAAACCCATCCAAAGGGAAAGATAAGACAGTGGATTTTAAAGTAACAGAGTACAAAATGTTCATTTATCAATATGGTTTCAGATTTCATATTGAAATTAAGGCTTAAGAAACTACCACTTGTTGAGTTTTGGTGTCTATCAAAAAGGAATATCAGCAATTATCTAAAAAGGCTACCAAAATGCTATCTCTTCCAAGTGTATCTCTGTGTAACACTGCATTTTTTCATATACTTCAACCACAACCTCTCACGACACATTGAATGCAAAAGCAGATAGGAAAATCTGTGTTCTGTTAAGGCAGACATTGAAGATACTTGCACAAATGCAATAACTCTTCTTAATAATTTTTTTTTAAAGATTTTATTTATTTGACAGACAGAGATCACAAGTAGGCAGAGAGGCAGGTGGCGGTGGGGGGGAGCGGAGAAGCAGGCTCCCTACCAAGCAGAGAGCCTGATATGGGACTCGATCCTCGGACCCTGAGATCATGACCTGAGCCGAAGGCAGAGGCTTAACCCACTGAGCCACCCAGGCGCCCCTCTTCTTAATACATTTTTTATTCATTTGGAAAGTATTTATTTCCCATAGAAATATGTTAGTTATGTTAGAATGTGATGGGCTTGTTATTGTTATTTTAAAGCAAATCATTAAATAAATATTCTAAAGTTGTCTCACTTTAATATCAAATATGGTGAATATCAATAAGTATGGTATAATGGTAAAGCACATTCTTTGAAGTCTTTAATAAATTTCTTTTTCTTTAAAGATTTTATTTATTTATTTGACAGACAGAGATCACAGGTAGGCAGAGAGGCAGGCAGAGAGAGAGGGGGAAGCAGGCTCCCCGCTGAGCAGAGAGCCCGATGCGGGGCTTCATCCCAGGACCCTGAGATCATGACCCTAGCTGGAGACAGAGGCTTAACCCACTGAGCCACCCAGGCACCCCAAGAAGTCTTTAATAAATTTCTATGCGTCAGTGAGTCCTGAGACCAAATGGTTTAGGTACTGGTATATTATGGTGACAGATTAATCTTACTCTTTCCTTACTATTGTCTCATCGGAGCTTGACAATAATCATACAAGGGAGTCTGGTAAAGAATCACCATCATTGACCTGTTGTAGAAGGATTGGAGGCATAATTAAATTGCAAGTCTAGATTAGAATCTGCATTTCTAGCCCCTGGTCAGGATATGTTACACTACAGGTAGCCCCATTAAGGGGATTTAACCAGATTTAGGCAACTTTTGCCTGACACTAATGTAAGTCAGGTCTGAAAGGGCTCCGGAGGTGTTCTTTTAGGAATTGTGCATGCTCTTTGTTGCATAGATTGTATGGCATTAATTTTTTTCTACTCAAACACTGTTGTCTCCCCTACCACTTCCACATCCTCTGGTATTATTTTCCTACTCTGTGTCAGTCTCCTTTAAATGTTACCTTACTGGAGAGGTTGTCTCTGACCACCCAGGATAGAACAGCCCATTCCCCATTCCCATAGCTCCCCACCCAAAGTTGTGTTTATTTCCAATGCACTGCTGGCGTGTGGGCTGGGCAACCAGTTCTCCTCACTGGAACCCAGGCTCTTAAGTGTGTGCTCTGATCTCTGCATGCCCCCATGTATACAACTGTGCGTGGCACGGAAGAGGTGCTCGATTTTTGTTGAATGAGAAAATGAGTGTTTTGAGATGTTTGGGATTTTTTTGGAATCAATGGTCTTGTCAGATAAGTAGTCTTGGAGAGAAGTTCTAAGTAACACCATACAGGCTGCTGCGCATGCATCCCCGTCCTCCTCTGAGCAATGATAGCAATGATTGTCCATCCTGCTTCAGAAGGTATATGCTGTGGGGAGTAAGAGCACTCTCTCCTAACTGTGGGACCCAGGCCAAGTGGCTGGCCTGCGATTCAGTTTCTTGAATGATTCCAAAGTGTCTTCTGCTGCTTTCCTTAAGAAGTAGTCTCTGACCTGGAAATAGGAGTTTTATTGGGAATTTCGTCAGCAACAACTCTGCTAGTGCATGAGCAAGCAAGTAAGTGTCCTGGAGAAGTTGAACTGAAAAGCAGTTGTAGCAGAAGCCCAGGCCCCTCCTATATGGTCTCTGGTGCCAAGAAGGCCTTTAGAGTTGACTTTGATCAAGGCCCAGGGCCCATCCCTCCGACGCAGTCAGTGGTTGGATGCATGCTGCCAAGGAAAGGGACATAACGTTGGTCAGGACCACCCACCACCCTAATTTCCTGAGGGGACTTAGCAGACAGCATTCCCTACACCTGGAGAAGTGAGTGTTTCAGTCCAGAGAAGGAATCTGGGAGGGTACACCATAGAGGGTACACCATAGAAAGTGAAATGGAAAATTCATGGCAAGTGCTTGTCAGACAGTAATTACTTGGTACATATTAATTATTATTATTGTTGTTGTTATTTTGACCTTTCTGCATAATTCTTATCACTGTTTGATGTTATATTTGTTATGTATTGATTGCTATTTACTAATTTACTAGTTGGCAGGGATTTTTATATCATTTGTTGCATTATGATCAGTAATTATTCAGGCCCTGGAACATAGTAGGCGTTCAATGCATACATGTTGAGGAGATGAATTTTGTTGTGATTAATTCTATTTGTGTGTATGTGTGTCCCTAATCAACCACTACAGTGTAAGCTTTTTATGAGCAGGATATGTGTCTTACACCTCTTCTTACTGTCCCTTGTTACCTGTTTGAAGGTAACATACCTTCCCGTACGGCCCCACCTCTGCTCCTGTGCTTCCTAACAGGTTGGACTCCCTCCTATGTCTATACCTTGAGCAGCTCCCCAACCCCTGCCCCACTTCTGCTGCAGATATCATTTCTGAACTTCTTGGCTGTGCTAATTCCTCTTCATTCACTAGCTCTCAGGTCCTCCTGGGACTTTCCACACCAGTCTGATCCTCTTCATCCTATCTGCTCCTATGTCTCCTGGCTTCCCCTTTGATGAACTCACCACACTCCACATTGCAATCATCTTTATGACCCTAAGACTCCAATGAGGATTGTCTCTCTTGTCTGTATTCCTACTGCCTGGCATAGGCATCAGCAGTCTAACAACATGATTAATACATTTTTATACAACCAGGGAATTATAAAGAGTATTATAAAAGGTATTGTTTAAATCTTCAAATGATTTTAACTGGACTATGTTGAACAATACAATGATAATACCACAAATTTCCTTGATAACTTTCCCCTGACAAGTTCAAAGCACTATGCATGTTCACTATTGTTCTGTCCTCCACACTTGATGACTTAGGTGAATTATGTTGCTTTTTGATGGAAGTCGGTTGGGCTTCCACCCTCACCACCCTCTGCATGAAACACGGGTAGAATCATTTATCACTTACTGAATAAATGGATGAATAATGTGCTTATGGGCTAACTGGGAAGACCTAAAGTCCTTTCGGCTCTCTTCTATTACTACTGACAACTGCGTACTTGGAAATGAACAAGACGCATCACGAGGCTATTAGCCTAGATAGATGAATTTTCTTCCAATTAAAATGCATAAACCCTAAAATAATTGACTAAAACTATTTTTAAAATTTCCAGCCTAGTGTGACCTCTCTTGCCTTAAAATTCCTTTAAGGGTTATCAGAATTCTTAGCTGTTTAATTCACACAGCCTTAGATATCTTTCTTTTGTTCTGACTTGCTACCTAAATCTTTCATTGTTAATTAATATTATATCTGTTTCTGTGTTGTTTCCCCTACTGGACTGTGTTCTGCATAACAATGGGAACCTGTTTATCACTAACTATAGTTCATAAAAAGCCTAGGAGTTCTCTGAACCCCCACAGGTGCCTCTGTGAAGGTTTGAGAGAGAGAACAAGGGAAGAAGACAGAGAGAGGGTAATGGTTGACAGTGATCCCTGCACTTAGGTCCTTGGTTCCTCCACATTCCCCACCCCAACCCCAAATGAGTACCTCAGCTTTTATAACTCAATGAATTTCCAGTGTAGGATTTTATTGGCACAGAGGGTTCTGCTACTTAAAAACAGGTTTCATAGCCACTAACCACTAACATATATGATCTGTTATATGAGCTGATGTCTGTTCTTTCCTTACTAAAATGTAAGCTCTATAGACAGGGATCATAGCAAGTATAGTAGGTAAACTTTCATATATAGGATGAAGGAATGAATGACAAAGAAGGGGTTATACAAAGACGGTGTCAGCTGATATCCGATTGGCTTAACATATTTAAACACAAGAGAACTTTTGAGTTTGGGATGATTTAAATGTGGCATTATCATATAATGTATTGCCTACACTGAAACCCTTTTGAAGGTGAAAGGTATGACATTCACAATTACACAGGTCAACAGATGAAGACAATGGCTCCCTTGAATTTCATCTCAAGGGAATCTTGACTGAGGGCAAAATTGAAAATTTAACCTTTGGCAAAGGGGATCATAGATCCTATTTGTTTCTGCCTTGTTAGAAACAGTTGTTAGAGGAAACAGTCCAATGTTGATCTTGTTGCCGATTACTCACTTCTCCCAATGTTTGACTGTCTGAAGGTTGGAGCTACAACCAGAAGCATAAAGGTTCCTTTTGGGGCTGAATGAAATAGCCTATCAACAGTGCTGGGCTCCCATCTCTCTGACACTGGGGGAGGCAGCAGTGAATATGTTTTCCTGCTGACAGGGAGGGTAACCATTACATGCCATCTCTGCTACCATTCCTCTCTCAAACCCTTGATAGAGTCTTATCCGTGAAAGTGGATCAGTTATTCTAAGGGCAATACCAGAGATGAGAAGTCAGAACAGGGTAACCAACCTGGCTAACAAGGGCATTCCTTTGGCAACGAGGTTTCCGAGACAGAGGACCCCCGGCTGTAACATCTAAGTTCTCTGAGTTCAGTGGCCACCCTGTGCTCATTTTCCAGTATTTCCAAGACATCTGCCTCATGAGTGGGTGATCATTTGCCACATAAAGCAGTATTGTGGTGCTGTGCTGAATTTAAGGGGTTCACAATAAAGTTGAAATGGGATAGACAAGCTCAGTGAAACTCCTTTTCAATGTTGGTATTAGGATCCTAGGATTTAGATCAGGCCATTTCAGAATGTCCCTGTTATGTACTAGGAGACAGTTTTGACCTGTAATATATCCAAGTTTATGTGATACATTCTACTATAATCGTGTTACACTCTGTTCATAAAATTACAGATGTATCCCAGGAAGAGGGTGAATCAGATGTTATCCTGGCACTGCCCCTGACATGTTTATTCGGTCTGGGGTCAGTGCGTGATTATTAAGCCCTACTGGGGAAAAAAAAAAAATTGACATTTTAGACTGAAAATCACATCGTTGCCAGGTGGTGTGCAAACTGATTGTGTACAGATATTATACGTTCCTGTAGTCACGAAGCAATTTATGTGCTGGTGTGGATTTCTCACAAGTTAGTTCATCCTGTTTCCCATAGAGCAGCTTGATTGGATGTGAAAGCAGTCCCTCTCTCCTCTCTGCACCAGGCCTCCTAGAATTGGTTATACAAAACCACAAACCCCATTTCAACCCAGTGGGGAATTGCTGCCATCACATCCCTCAAGGGCACAGGGTGGTGGTTCCTTCCTTCCTATCTGCACTCTGTTCTCACCCCAGAACCTCTCAGAGGGGCTGTCACTGTGCACAGCTCATGGAAAAGGCAGCGGAGCTTCCCCACTGTGGAGGGGCCGCCTGGAAGAATGATGAGGTGCTTGGTGGCTCCTGCTTAGGTATTAGCCCACTGAAGCCTGACCTCGGAAAGGTGGCTTCTGGCTCACTGAGCATTGGTCCTTACCCTTCCAAATCAGACTTCCACAGCCAAACTTTTACGATGACTCCTCTTATTGCTGACCTCTCCGAGTTCTTAGACACAAAGGCTGATTTACCAGACCTTGTTTTCCAAGAGCAGGTTATGGCCTGAAAGAAGCTGGGTCTGTAAAGCTAGAACCAGAAGTGAAGAGTGAGCCTATCATCATTTGGAGTCTAAAATTAGAGACCACACAAACGAAACCAGAATGAAACAATGTGTGTAGGAGGGTTCAACTCAAAAGATGTTGATTGAGTGATTTGTATTTGACAGGCCTGGAGTTTTATTTTACTTTTTTAAAAAGATTTACTTATTTAAGAGAGAGTGAGACAGCATTAGAGGAAGGGGAAGAGAGAGAGAGGTTCTCAAGCAGTTTCCATACTGAGCCTAGAAACCAAGGCAGGGCTTGATCCCATGACCCTGACACCACAACCTCAGCTGAACCTGAGAGTCGGTTGTTCAAGTGACTGTGCCACCCAGGTGCCCCTTAGGCCTGATGTTTCAAATCTCATCCACTTCATCCTCCTCCTCCTCCTCCCAAAATCCCACCTATGTTGCCCATCACGTGCTTTGTACACAGCGGGCATCTTTTCTTGTTAATCGTATGAAAGTGGGAAAGTCTGGTGAGAAAGCAAAACATGAAAACAGCTATTGGCTCCTGACTACAATTTCCCTGAGGTCGTTTAACAGGACAGCATTTTCCCCCTGGAGCCAGAATCCTCTAACCAAGAGCCATCAGTAATTGTCCTCTGAAAAGCAGTCAGAGTGATAAAGTAAGTTACAGTTTGCTTTCCAGCATTGTCCTACCTCCTCCCCTTGCTCATGCTGCTTTCCTGACTTACATCTTAGTCCAGCTCTGTCTCCTGAAATAAAACATGTCAGAGTCTGCTTCAGGTGCCATTCATCTGATGGCACCACCCTCCCACAACTGAAGATTACCAGATATTTCCTCTAAATCCCAATGAGGGGTTCAGACAGCATGCATCTGTTGTGTTATTTCTTGCTAGGTTTATATGTAGGTATGAGTCCATCTACCTTATCTTTAACATTGGCCAGTTAGATGATGGAAAACAAAAACGGTGTTTCTTTAGTGCATTCATTCATTGATTTCTAATATTTGTCAGCCACTGTTTGTGAAGTCCTACCAGGGGTCAGGAATGGCACAAGGTCCCAGGGAAGTCACTGTGCATGGCACGGATGGTCCTTGCGTTCACTGAGCTTCCTTCTAGAGGGAGGTTTGGATGACTAACCCAGCATTTACACTCCATTGCAGGGTTCCCAAACTCAGCACTGTTGCTACTTAGGAACAGAACATTCTCTGTTGTCAGAGACTCTCCTGTTCTTTGTGGGGTCTTTAGTCTCCACCTGACTTCTACTCTCTAGATATCAGTAACACCCCTTTCTTGTCCCTCAGTTCACCAACCAAAAGGTTCTCCAGATGTTGCAAAATGTTCCCCGTGGTGTAGAGTCACCAACTTCAGCATTACTGCACTACAGGGATAAATGTAATGAGAAGTATAGGTTCTATGGGACCCCAGAGAAGGGACATCCAAGACTTTAAGGGTCAAACAGTCAAGGCCCCAGGAGGAGACTGATGGCACATTGGATTGTGAAGAATTATAGGGAGATTTAATAAGAGAATTATTTACAAGGTATAGAAAGGGCATATAAAAGGCACCCATACCCAAAGCTTGTAACACAGGATTGTTCTTGCACCAGGCCATAGGGGAAGCTGGGCAATTCCTGGATTAAAGGGGAGAATTATGTGGAAAGGGCTGCCTAGAGAGAAGCCGTGATCTTTGATGAAGTGACTCTGTCGTGGGAGATGACCCTCCCGGAAAATTCACATTTGAGCTCACTTTCCTTCTTCTAATCACCTGTTGGGTTTCTTAGTGGTCACCCCAACTAGAAACCAAAGGCAAAGGAACCAGTTGGTGTAGCCCATATAAATCAGGCACTCAGAGAAGAAAGCAGGGCAAAGAAGGCTGACCAGTGTTTCTAGAAGGTTGAAAAGGAAATACTTAGTGCAGCAGGCATCTTTGAAAGAATCAAATCTACGTTGAGACCCAAGGATAAGTCGGAGTTACTGGGGGGAAATGTAAGGGGAATAGCACGTGTGATTTCTTTTCCACAAAAGTCAGTTATAAGAATCATTGGTACATTTATAGTTAATCTCTTGAGCCCCCATCAGCCCAAGTGATGTTTGGGGAGACTGTCTTTCCTCCCTAGATTATCCAGAATGCTGAGGAAACAATGTCTACTTTTCAGTCCTCAGTGGCAGGAGTTCTTCAGGGACAATTCATTCCTTGAATAAAGGAAGAAGGGAGAGAGGGAGGGAGACAAAGAGCGGGGATAAGGAGACTTCAGCTCTGGAACCATCATTTGCCTGGGGAATGAACAGGTGATTTGCTCTGGTGGAGACACCTCTACAAACCCTACCACGTGGCTAGCCATCCCCTCCCCCCAAGCTGGCTGGCCCACTCCCACCTTCCTGAGCCAAGACTTTTTGTTTTCCTGTTTATTTAAAACAAAAGCCTGGATGGTAATCATCTTCTGGGTGCTTAGCAACTGCTTTAGACCCTGTGACACAAAAGTCATTAACGATCCTGACTTCAGAAGCTTGGAATGGAGAACTCACAAAGCCTGGCACCTTTTGGGGGTGGGGAAGAGAGAACCCTTTTCATTTTTTTGTAGGCTTCTACAACTTTGAGAATAAAACACACATTAGTTTCTCAGCAGGCCAGCCTGCCATGTTACAAAGCGGGGGATTGAACTCCCAGTTTGGGGGCTTGGGGGAATTAAAGATTATTCATGATGGTGTAGAAATCCAGTGAGGCCAGAGTTTTAAAAAGGACCAGAGAACCTAGTAAGCCACTAGAGTGATAGAACTGATTACTGAGACTCATACTATAATCCCAGTGTATTCAAGGAGTACACAGGAAAGTCTTTTGTATGTGCTTTTTCATCCTCCACAAAGGTGCATGAACTTCTAATGAGACAGGCAGTTTATACCTTGCACCAATACCGAAGCACCCAGATAGTGGGGATATAGGTGGGGAGCCCACGGAAGTCAGCAGTCAGCCATGCAATCCAAACCCAGAGCTTCCTTGTGGTCAGGCCCCATGCATACTGAAGTCCTTACAGCTCTCCTGCACAAGAACTAAACAGCCAATAATTTGTGCATAACTTACTTACTTTTACCTGCTCATGTGTTGACTCTCTGGAATGAAAACACAGGAGCCAAGTGTTTTCTTCAACACAGCAGGATCACTGGCTGTATCTGCGGGCTGTCCGCAGGTCTCCTTCTCAAGTGCTCTGTGCCTCCATCTCAGGAATTAACCTGGCTGCCTCCTCCTGTCTTCTCTGTATCCTGCTTCCCCACCATCTCATCGGTGTCCTTGCTAATTCGACAAAGTTAATACCTGATTAATAACTCCTATGATAGAAGAGTTCCTGGATGAGCTGTAGCCCCCATTTACAATCTGCTGGTGATTGAAAAATTATGTTCAGTTCAGTAATAATTGATGGAAATGGTCTCTTCTTTTCTGCAGTTGATTGACTTTGTAATTGTGATTTAATAATGTAAATACCACTTGTTTTCTTCTCAAGATGAATTGCCTTCTGATTTGCTAGGCTCAAAGCTCATTGGGCTTTCTTATATCTTTGTCTCTTCTCCTGAGATTATAGGTGAGATTTATTCATTATTTTGCTCTATTTTTCTTTACACACACTCACACACACACACACATGCACATTTTGAATCAAGAGTTGGAAGGAGGACTTTTTTTCAACCAGCTATTGATGATCAAATGTTAGACCTAAAACTTTTAGAAATAATTTAGAAGCAGGAGGCCTGGGTGGGTAAGTAAGTGACAGACTCAAATGTACACAGATAACTAGAGATTGCTCATGAACTAGAAGAGTGCTATTTCCTAAATGTTGAGGAAAGCTCAAAATGAATAGATGTGATTTTGTGATTTATAATAGAAATACATATTTGGTCTTTGTCCAGTTCCTGACACAGAGTTTCAAAAACCCTCGGAACTTCCTGTGATGACAGGAAATGTACATTCTGTTATGTTAATGATGAAACTTTTGGAAAGCACCTAAGGATGGAGGTTGGTTGCTAGGGTAGCCTATCATGTGATTAGAGGGTTGGAATGTCTCCCCCCACCCCACCACCACCACCTCGGGAAGGAGACAGGGACTGGAGATTGAGTTCAATCACCAATGGCCAGCAATTTGCTCATTCATGTAATCAAGCCTCTAGAAAACCCAAAAGGACAGAGTTCAGAGAGCTTCTGGGTTGGTGAACACCGAGAATCAGGGAGAAGGGAGAGCTCGCTCCAAGGGCATGGATCTTCGTGCCCCTTTCCCCATTCCCTACCCTATGCATCTCTTCCATCTGGTTATTTGTGAGTTATATCCTTTTATAATAAACCAATCATCTGGTAAGTAAAATATCTCTCTGAGTTTTGTGAGCCACTCTAGCTGATCAGTCAAACCCAAGCAGGGGTCACAGAAACCTCCAATCAACAGCCAGTGTGCCAGGAGCTCAAAGAGCAACCTGGATTTGCAGTTGGCATCTGAAGTGGGGGATCAGGGCCATCTTGTGGGACTGAGCTCTTCCCTGGTGGGATCTGATGTTACCTGCAGGTAGATAGTGTCAGAACTGAAGGACTCCCAGCTGGTGTTAATTGCTCAGTGTGGGGGATGAAGCCCACACATCAGAATCAGTGTCAGAATTGCAATGGCTCTGTATTTTACTTTCTTTATTGAATGTTTCTCTACCGTTACGCATACATACCATACGTGTATCTGTGCGTTCATATATGAATCATATGCAGCAGTAAATAAATACCACACTGTTACTTACATTAATTTCATGACTTAGCATCAGGGTACAATGTTCTATAATTGAAAAACAAAACAAAACAAAACCCTCTAGAGATGCATGTAAGTGGAGCAGGTTCAGGGCTGGTCTGAAGGTGTCTGGCACTGTGCATCCGGACCTGATCCCTTGAAAAGCTCCCAGAAATCCACAGCTACCAGGCTCCAGGCCCCAGTCCCTTCCAAACTCACCATTTTTGTCCAGGATCCTTCCATCCAAGCCTGCCTTGTTGGAACTCAGTTGCCCTTACAATCCTCCTTGCTCTTCTCCCCCAGACTGACATTGTCTGCCAAGGAGGCAGAGGCTCCATGCTTCCTAAAGTAACAAAAACAAAAGTGACAAACTCATCTGAGCCAATGGGAAACAAACCCAGGAATTTTCAGCAATTTTCTCCCTTTCCAGATCAGATATGTTCATTTTGACAGAGGCCTGCTGGGGCATATATGACCACTAAGCATAAGGAAACCCAGCAAAGGCAGGCAGGAAGGGGACACAGCAGAGATCTAGCAAGGGGACTTTCAGAGGCTGACAAGCCTCGAGCTTTCACATCCTTTGCAATGTGCTTAGCTGTGACATTTTCCAGAACCAGAGCCAGCCTCAGGTTTCAAGGGTGGAAACAGGATTCACACCTCTAAACTTCCCTACCCAAGGACATTGGGCCTTGATCAAACGCTGGTTGCTGTCCAGAGACTCACGGTAAGATCACAGCATCCCTATGTACTGTTCCAGAAGGACTGCCATGAATTAAGTGGAGAGAAGAGCAGTGGTTAAGGAGCTAAGAAACAAAGTGGCTCAGTGCCCTCATTTTGCAGATAAGGAAACCGAAGCTGCATGAAGTAAAGTGGATTGTCCAGAATTCCTGGCGAATTAGTGGCAGAGTGAAGACTCCTAGGTGTCCATTAGGCTTATGTTCATGAGGGTTCTCCAGAGAAGCAGAACCAAGAGGATATAGTGAGAGATAGAAGACGAGATTCATCGTAAGAATCGGCTTGAGTGGTTGTGGAGGCGGGAAGTCCCCTGATCTGCCATCTTCAAGCTGCACAATCAGGAAAGCTGGTGGCCTAATTCAGTCAGAGTCTAAAGGTCCCAGAACCAGGTGAGCAGATGGGGTAACTCCCAGCCCTGAGGCCAAAGGCTTTATAAATGGGGAAGGTGGGGATATTGGTATAAGGGCCAGGAGAACCTGGCCATCTGGTGCCCAAGGGCAGGAAAAGACAGACATCCGAGCTCAAGAAAAGCAGAGAGAATTTACCCTTCCTCCATTTTTTTGTTCCCTTCTGGTCCTCAGTGGACTGAATAATGCCTACCCACAGTAGTGTGCGCAATCTGTTCTACTCAGTCTACCGAATCAAATGCTCATCTCTCCTAGAGACACTTCACAGACACACCCCAGAATCATATTTACCAGCTACCTGGGCATCCATTTGCTCAGTCAAGTTGACACATAACACTAACTGTCACAGGGCCTCTCAGATCTTGCTGGTTCTGTTCTGGTATAGCCATAGGTCATTTCTGATGGTGGGGGTGCAGGAGAAATTTGGGTTGTGGTTCTGAGTGTTGAGCCTTTACTACTGCCAAGGTCCCCTTTCCTTTGTCTTTCAGTGTCTGTCTTCTGGTTGGGAAGGATTAGTGAGGTGAGCCACATAACTAAGAAGGGATATTTTTAGCAAAGGCAGGGGAGGACAGAAAGCAGAGAGAAGCATCATTTTCCTGCATTTGGAGTGTACCCTGAGACCCATGAAGCTGGGTCTCAAATCAGATAAGTGGATGATTAGTTATACCTATAAGACATTACTCCAACCTACCCGAGACAAGGGAAACAAGAACAGCTACTTGTCAAAATCTGCATGAATAGGATTCTTAGAAGGGAACGGAAAGAATTAATTTCCCCCATTAATACAAGACATTACCCTCAGACACACACAGTCCTTCATAATTGTCAAAACCTCTTTCCTCCCCGTCACCAAGCAGCGACAGCACAATGACAGATGAGAGCCACCTTGAAATTGCTGTGGTGTCTTTATTCTTGTTCCTGCATTGTCAAGACCCCAGAAAAAGGTAGGGTGGCCTAGGTCAATTCTGTAGTATGCAGGCTTGACTGCAGGAAACTTTTTATGTTTCCATATAGGTCAGTGACCCTGAGCTTCTGGGTTGGAACTCTGCCCATCAGCACCACAGTTGTCATATTTCCAGAATGTAAGGAATTAGGTAGGATTCCTGGTCATGGACTGTATTGCTAAGTTATAAAAGACTAGAAATGACTTTAGAAATCATCCAGTACATGTTTTTATTTAGTAGGAAAAGAAATAACGAAGACTTGGGGTGCCAAAAACATTTACGCAAAGTCACATAGCACATTAGCGGCAAATCTAGGGTTAGATCCAGGTCTTCTGGTCTCCAGTTCAGTACTTTTTCTCCACTCACTCCTGCTCTTGGCAGTCATAAAGACCATGGGTATTGTGACTTCTATGGGGACGAGGCTAAGAAGGGAGTCTAGGAAGATAATTGTCTTTCGTGAGAGATCAGCTTAATAAGAGTCCAAGTCGGATGATAAGAAGCAGGCAGACTTGCCCAGAATAGCACAAGGTGCAGATACAGAGGGCTCTTGACAGGAAAGTTTCCAAAGGGACCCAACATCACATAAAGGGCTCTTGGCCCCAAGGGCAGAGACATTGTCCATTGAGTGCACAGCTCCTAATTCTTCCTTTCAACGGCTGCTATAGCTGAGTGCGTGAGCCTTGTTATCTCCCTGTGATGCTTCAGAGCTCAGGCCCTCCAGCTCCGTGAAGTGTGCAGAATGTCTCAGTTGTGGCCTGCATGCCAAGTATGCTGCTTGGCTTGGTGGGTATTTTGCCTGGAAGCAAATACAAGGATTTTAAAAATATTAATGAACGTTGATAATTAGCATCATTGCCATGCGGTAGTGCTATTGGCAGCTCATCTGGGGAGAGGCTAAAAGGTAGAGATTAAGAGAAGAGGAAGGAAGAGAGAACACAGGAAAAGTCAGGCAGCATCAAGGCTTCATCTGCAGACACAGGGCTATTCTTCCTCAAAAGAGCATCTCCCCAGTAGCCTGAAGAGGCCCTGTGGCTGGTTCTGTGAGTGCTGTGGGCCATCCTAACCATTTCAGAAGGCCAGATCTGGTCTGGTATCTGACCTGCCAGGACTTTGAGCCAGCATCTGTTGAACTCCAGCTGGTTTCCATCCTGCCGGCTGCAGTGCTCATGCCCTCACTCTAGTTGGGCTTACGTTCCAAGCAGCTGCTCTAGCCTGTAACCCCACAGAAAAGTAGTTAGCTCATGATTCTTAAACTCTGAGGAAGAGAGCACACAGTCATTCCGGACCCTCATCCAGCAGAGTTCTACATTGAAAATTCACAATCTCCTTGGGGACCAGACCACTGTCTCTCATTGAATTTAAAAGTGTGAGTATTGGGAAAGACCCATAGGCAGATAAGGTTCAAGAAGCAGCCTGAGCAGATCCTGATGGCCAGCGTTTCCATAAGCTGGAAGTACAGTGGCCACAGAGATTGTCATCCAGAGAAGCACACTGTTGAGAGTGGAAGTGACCATTAATTAATGAGTGTTGGAAAACAGGTGTCCACTGAGAGTGTACTGGACGGACTTAATAGTAGGTCACCCTACTTGAAAAGTAATATAGGCTTCCTTAGTGTTGCTGTAGAAAGACATTAATCCCTAGGGAAGACAAGCTAGGGAAGGAAACCTAGGGAAGGAAAGTTTTAATTCCTCCCAAAGCACATAAGGGGTACAGCCTTTGGTCTGATGTTGCTCTGTTATTAGAAATAATTTGAAGAATTGGGACACCACTTGGTCCCCAACAGATTCTGACAAAAAGACTTGCTGTAAGCTCAGGAAACCAAGTTTTCAAGCCCCCTCTGGTGTTGGATACTTAATGACCATGTGGTGGCATGGGACATGTCTGTGCCTCCACAATATTATTTTCTTTGAGAAACTGGGCATAGGTAACTGGTCATTCCTGCTTAGGCTAATGCAAGCAAGGTCAAATCAAACTTTCTTAAGACATATACAAGAAATACATGCATGGAGGAAGTAGTATCTCATTCAGTGGCTTAATTTCGTTTTTTTAAAAAGTATCGATTATTTTTTAAAAAAGATTTTATTTATTTATTTGACAGTCAGAAATCACAAGTAGGCAGAGAGACAGGCAGAGAGAGAGGGGGAAGTAGTCTCCCCGCTGAGCAGGGAGCCTGATGTGGGGCTCGATCCCAGGACCCCGGGATCATGACCTGAGCTGAAGGCAGAGGATTTAACCCACTGAGCCACCCAAGCGCCCCTCGATTATTTTTTTTTTTTTTAAAGATTTTATTTATTTGTTTGACAGACAGAGATCACAAGCAGGCAAAGAAGCAGGCAGAGAGAGAGGAGGAAGCAGGCTCCCTGCTGAGCAGAAAGCCAGATGCGGGGCTTGATCCCAGGACCCTGGGATCATGACCTGAGCTGAAGGCAGAGGCTTTAACCCACTGGGCCACCCAGGCGCCCCCCTCGATTATTTTTTAAAGCAGTATTTTATTTCAACTAAAGTACAGAATTCCTTCACTTTTTAGTTGTTAGTTATGAAATAACCTTGTTGGTTCAGAGTGCAAATAGTAGTAGTGGAAGAAAAAGTCTGTAATAAAGAAAAACTTTTCAAATATCCTTAACATTTCGTCAATAACTCAGCTGTTTCAGCTATGCTTTCTGTAAGTCATGATGTTGTTTTCTTCAACCTCTGTGTCTTTTTGGTCAAAGATGTTTATTTCTGCTCATATTTGGATACTTTGTAGAATGTAAATGTTAGCTACTTTTTTTAACCATGTCAGCTACTCTGTACTCCAAATGAATTTGTTTCTGCCTTCAGCCATTTGTCTGCCTATATGAGAAATTCTGGTTTTCTGAATTCTGTGTCCTCATGCGCGCTCTCTCTCTCTCTCTCTCTCTCTGTGTGTGTGTGTGTGTGTGTGTGTTCATCTCTTCTCTTCTTTATCCAGCATGCACTCGGAACTCCCACTGAAAGGGAATGTGCCACATCCCTTGCCAATACCCTGGCTCTTTCCGTATCACTCAGGACTACTCCCTCTGAGTCAACAGGGTCGTCTAGATTATAAAACTTTCATGTCCTGATTTTTCTTATAGCTAATGAATCCATCTCAGAAAAGAGAACACAAAGGCCAAACTAACTACATGTCTTCACTTCGGAAAGACTGACTCTTGCTCTGATTCTCTGCATCTGTGGATCTGGGCATCCCCATCCACTGTGGATTGATGAAGGCCTGGCTGCCATTACCTTGCAAAGCCCCCTCTCCCTGACCAACCTGCTGACTTCCCAACTGTGTGTCTCTCATAGAGGCCAGTGGATGGTCAGCAGAAGGCCTGAGCACACTCTGAGATGTGCAGAGCTTTATCGACTGGTAGGTCCTGCTTGTCTTCGCAGCAGAGGATGCCTGGGAGTCGATAAGTGGAACTGGCTGGCACTTGGCAAGTGAAGGACGGAAGTTCTCCATGTATTAACTGGGAGCGTCATTCCTGCTTATGCATTCGAGTGCCCTGGGCAGTGTTTAGAGGATGCCAGTGATGGGCTAGTCCAATCAGTCTGTAAGCATGGGCTCAAGAGTCTGTTTTTAAGGTGCTCCTTGAATGCTATCATGTGTCACCTGGGACAGGATCTCTATGCCCTCCCTCCTTGATCTCATTGTACAGAGGCTTCTTAATTTTGCATTCTCCTGACCCCACTTACCAGGCAAAACCCTACAAATCCCCTGCCTCTGGCTTTCCGCCTCCTGATAAAGAGAGCCCCTGTACCAGAATTGATCTTTCTGTTTAGTCCCACTGGAGAGTCATTTGAGCCCTTCTCTTATTGTGTCATCCCAGCTGTCCCATCAGAAAATGACAAAGGCTTAGGAAATTCACCACTGCCAGGCAATTCCTTTGAGCCCCATTTCCCAGGAGCATTATTAATGTACTCTTTCCCCCACTAGAAGCTCACCTGACTTTCACAGTCACATATTGATCTTGTCATTAGCCAACTTGCTGTCAACCTCAGGGAAGGTAGCCAGCAAGGCAGCCCTGGACAGGGGCAAGCCACCCCTCCCTTGGGCAAGGTCCTGGCGGCCATAGCCTGAGAAAGGTTATCTGAGCCCAAGACAAAGAGCTTTTGTCACCGCCAGCAAGTGAGACATTGACCCAGAGGCTCAGTCTCCAAACCAAAATGACTTTAGCACAATTCAATTGCTTGTATTAATTAAGGGAAAATGAAACAGTGGGTTTATCACACTTTTCATTAACTCCAGCAGCAAAGGGATGTATCTGGGAGTTGGGAGCAAGCAAGGATGGAATGTACTGCTGTCCACATGCCCTGGTTTAATTAAGGAGGGGGAGCCCACAATTGCTTTTTCCCAACAGCATTCTAAGGAGAGTCACGGGGTCAGGGAGGATAGAGAGGGTAGAGGTGGGCCTGGCAGAGAGAGAGAGAGAAGATTAAGCAGAGAGGGAGAATTTAAAGGGAATTCAGTTTCCAAACCCTTGCCCATCGCACATAGAGTGAAGAGATGCTGTATGTTCATCCTACATGAGATACACACAGAGTTCAAGGAAGTTGAAGCTGTAATCCCTTCTCGGTCTACTTGCAGTTTAGACAACGGGATGACTACCATATAAAGCAAATGCAAAGCAAGTGCAAACAGTACAATACCAAAGTCACATGAGCCATATTGTCCCAAATTCTGAGACATTATCCCTATTCCTACTCAAGCATGTTTCCAATGTTTCTGTCCTTCAGGAGAAGGAGGCTCTTGTGTCGGGATGTTTGTGATTGAGAATGATGTCATGAGATCTCTGGGGAGGAAGGAGAAACCCACTCCCTAGCCTATAGGTTTCCAGAAGGCAGCATCTCCTGTAATCTCTGGGAGTAATAGTCCCTTCTTCCACCTCAGTCACTCTTTGTCTCCTTCATGGATGATGAGTAATGTCATTGATAAGGTGATTTGTTAGGCATCCATTGGACCTTGTCATGCCAGGATAAGACCACCTAGAAGTGAGATAGTGCTCCTGATTCTCCATCACCTTCCTGATCTACCTCTGCTTGGGTCAAAGTGTTCTCCATACCCTGGACTCTCTATTCCAATATAGCCTTTATTCCCAGATCCAACATTTGGCCTGTAGGTGAATACCCAAGGCAAGTACTCCTACTGAGCAAGTCTGGATGTCTTTAGTTCACAGGGAGAAAAGCAAGAACCTGTGTCATCTTTGGATGCCAAGTCCAGATTGTAGGTCAGCCTGACAGCAGTAAAGCTCCTATTTTGATCTGTTTGTGGCTCACTTGATATGATTATGTTCTACTGGCCAGAATCCTCGAGAGAGATGGATGAGTGACAAGCTTTCAGAACACATCCCCCCAAGCACTTCTGACATCTACCTTGCCCTACACATGTCAAGGATACAGAAGCCACTGGGAGGGGACTACTCCAGACAGTTCCTTTCCTTGGCCTTATCTTGCTCCAGACCTCTGAGCAGGATTTCTAGCAAATGGTCAATATGACAGCCAACCCACACTGTTTTTGAAGAATGGTACTAAGCATTTCTTACGGGGGTAAAATCTCAGTTCCTTGATAGCTTGAATGAATACTTAGTGTTGGTGAATAGACAAGAAGCTATTGTCCAAGATGGATCAAAAAGGGTTAGAAGTGTTCATATGATCATCTGGACAACGGATTCCCAATTTCCAAGTCTGGTGTTATTATGGAACATCTATAATAATCCCTCTTGCTGAGGAGCAGAGAAACGTTTGTTCTTGCTTTACCAGAAATCCTACTGTGTGAGCCAGATGGACTATGGGGTGCCCATGCACTTTCCACTCCCAATGGCATTCCTCTGGCTGTTCCTCTTCCTTTCTTGCCCACTGGAGTTCTCTTTCTACTGGCCATGTCTTCAGAAAGCCATTTGCTCTGTGTGGATGACTCCTTAAATTCTTACCCCTCCTCCCTACTCTCATCCTCCTCATGTTCATTTCCTCCAAGGCACCTGCCCCCAGGCATGTGCCGCTGTGAGCCACCTCCTGACAGGCCTCACGGCAAAAGCTGTGACAGGTGCTGACACTTAACCCCACAAAGCAGTTTTCCTGGATAGAGTGGCAGCTTTCTGTGGCATAGGAGGGACAAGGAGGCTGGGACACCCAGAAGGCTACTTTTAATCATTTCAAAGGGAGAAGCCAGGCAGGCTTTGCTCTATATGAGGATGACTTTTTTTGATGATGTAAATAATCTAACAAAGGAATGGGCCTCCCTCTGAAATCATCCGTGGGGATATTTATGCAGAATAGGTGAAGATATTCCATCAGGGACAATAATCCAAAAAAAAAAAAATAGAAAACTAAAATCTTTGAGCCCTTTGGTGCTTAGAACTGTAAAATTCGAAGGGCCTATGTGAGGAAAAAAAAAATCAAGCATAAGAGTGGTGGCTGAGAGACAGTCGGCATGGAAGGACAGGGTGGGAAGGGGGACAGAAAGAAGAAGAACAAGGTCAGGAAGCATCCAGATTTTCGTCCGGATTTCCTATTTGGTCTCTTCATTCCTGAATGCTTAAGTTGCTTCCAGCTCTAATAAATCTTTCTGGCCCACCATCTTTTTCTAGAGGGATGTAAAAACAATTAGGAACTGAAAAATGAGCCTAGGGATAGAAAAATATAAACTGCTGAGTTCTAGGCTCATGAGATTGTAGACTACCCAAGGTCAAGGGCCTTGTCTTCTACATTGTCTCCACCCAACACCCAGTGTCTAACCCAGCGCTTCTCTCATGGTACATGTGAGTAAAATGACTGCAGGTGATGTCGGAGAAAGCAGGTCGCATCAGGGGTCCTTCCCTGAAGCAGTTTCTCAGTCTGCTCCATAGTTTCTAAGATGGCAGGCCCTGCTTGTGGCCATGGCTTGCTCTTTACAGTCTGTGGCTGGGTCAGAATCTGCCTCCCCGCAGAAGCCCCCCTGTGCACGCGGAACCATGGGGCTCACTCACGCATCCTGCATCTGAGGGGTCCTGGCCTAGGGACCTCCTTCATCCTCTGATAAATGGCCCCATTTGTATTCTTGCAGATCTTAATCTCACTGATGCAGTGAATTGAACTTACCTTCTCACAAGTACTTGTCTGTGGGAAGAAATAACCCCTTTCTAAAAATATATTTCTGCCAATGATTCAGAATTCACTTCCTTTTGCTTCCAATCACATTATATGAGGATGTCTGAATGCATAGGGCAGCCTTTGGGTTATTGGTTTATTAAGGGACATCTCACCACAAAGCAAAACCGTGAAGCCGATTTGGGACTCCTGTTTTCATACATTTCGTCAGAGAAAATATTGTAGTCCTTTTAGCCTGTGTTTTTCCTTTAATCCCTTTTGAATGTGTCTTCAGAACCTTTCCAGTGGCGCCCAAGCCATCTTGTTGGCAACCCCCCCCCTTCTTTCTTTCCTTCTTCGTACCAGTACCCTCTTCTTCCCCCTCCTTCTCCTTCCTCTCCTGTTCTTCCCTCAAGTTTCTTCCTGCCTGTCTTCTTTCCTCTCCCTCCACATCAGCCGTTTGTCTTCCCGGCAAACACAAGAGGGTTAAAACATTCGTTGCCTTCTGCCCCTTTTACTGCAGGATGGAGTCAGACTTGGACACTGCAACTGGAACAGGAGAAGCCGGGGAAAGCGTTCGACCCTGCAGCTTCTTAGGACTGTAGGCATTTAGCAACTTCAGTTTGTTCACCTGCTATTCAAAGCAGTAACAAAAATGCCATCTCCATCACCTTCAGTGGGCCTAAGATGGGGAGTGTCTTCAACGTCCTCTTCCCATTTCTTAGCAAGGAAAACTGAGAGCATGCACACTTCCTAGTAAGACTGTAAACACTCAGTTATCTTCAGGGGTCCAGATCCTTGACCTCAGTGCACTTGACTGAGTGCTGTACCCTGAGGAGGGTGTCTCTTGAGATGCAGGCACCACAAGGATCTCAGCATGAGAGGGGCACAGTAAGCTTTGTTGACCAAGTGGCCACTTCACAGACCCAGATCATTACACATCGGTGACAAGAGTGAGCTGAGAAGAGCATGTTTTGGTGCCGTGTAGCTTCGCTGCTCAGTGCGTGGGTCCCAGAGCAGCAACATGGAGATCCTTGGATACTGGTTAGAAATGCAGAATCCCAGGCCCCACTCTAGACCTACTGAGTCAGAATCTATGTATTTTTTAGATTCCAGAGGGGTGCATATGCAAATTAAAATCTGGAAAGCATTTACTTTATAGTACAAACTTGCCAAAATTCATTTTCTCACTTAATGAGATAATATTATTGTAACGATCCCCATTTTACACGGAACGCTCTCTTCCTTCCTCCCTTTTTTGCTGTCATATAAGTGTCCCATAAAAACAACATTACAGATAGGAAAAATACATTCCCACTTTCCAGAGGGTGGCTGTATCATCCAGTAATTCCTCCATGAAGGACCCAGGATCTGCCCTACTCCTACCTTAGGGTCCCAGCACATTGGCTCCCATCTTCTTTAAGGTGATCCTGTCCCTTTGCACAAGCCAGCACTTCTAAAGAGAATAGCATCTATAAACCTGCCTTATCAGGATCTTTAAGACGTGTGTCCAGTGTTACTATGTAGCAGGGTATGGTTCTATCTTATTCTCTGCACGGAAACTGGCTCAGTGACCCTGCCTGAGGCTCCCGCCAGGCCTGGTGCAGGTGGCTCTTTTGTTTGGTCAGATGCAGTGGGGTTTAATTACTTGTGGCAAATGGACTGTAGCACATTTTGAACAAATCATGGCATCTTAGTAGTAAGAAGGCACCCTTTTGATCCTGCCGTACTTGTTCATTACAGAAAAGGCAAAGTAAATTTGGGAAGTTGTTTTGGTGTGTTTCATTTCATTGCTGTATACTTAGATTGGCCAACCAACATCATTTCAACAACTGAGGCAATTTTTATCCTCATAGACTTCCTGAAATCAGTGATCCCAAAACCTTCTTCAACTATGAGATTCTGTTAAATCTGAGAGAAATAAGGAAAAAATGATGAGAAGATGTTTCTACCCCTCTAACGAATCTTGAGGAATTAAGATATGAACTAGACTGAATGATTAAGTGTCTGCTGTGGTGGCAGGCTTATGACCAGCACCACTGCCTTGAGATCCCAGTGAATAGGGCCCTACCCCAACCCCAGTGGGCGCCATGCTCTAGAGTGTCTTCCTTGACATTTTCTAAGTCCTCCTCTGGTGCCTAGGAGCAGCCTACGCCAGCAACACCATTAAGGAGAGACACTCAGATTCTAAACTGGGAGTGTGTGTCCTGTCCTGGGCCCCATTTCTCCTCTTCAGGGTGCGTTTCCAACTTCTACTCTTGGCCATTCTTTACGTGGGTTCAACCAGATTCCCTAAGATCCCCAAACTCACACCTGTGGGCTTGTTTGGGAACGCAGTCCACAGGTCCAGGTTCTAGGAGGTTGGCAAAGGATTGCTCCTCCTGACAGTGCAAGATTTCTTTCATGTAATTGCATGAGATTGGGCTACCAGGATGGTGCTGATGTTGGATGAATTTGATTGTTTATATAGAGAGGAGCTGTGTGAAAAATATTTTGCCAGGGGACCCACACCGGCTTGGGATGTACTTGGTAACTGATGACAGAGCCTGGGTAGTTAGGACTTGGGGTGGGGGGTGGAGGCTGGGCAGACAACAGGAGCTGAAAAGCAAGTGGTCTGAGGAAATGTGCAGGGTGGGTGGAAACTCCCCAAGAGGTTAGACTTAGAACAAAGTGGGGATGTTAAAGCATCTGCCTCCCTACCCCTTCCCCATGAGCCTACACCTCACTTTCCTGCTATTCCACATCCATGGTGGACTTAGACTTAGTTGATGGAACGCCCATTGGATAGGAATATGTTTATAGGGGGGTGTGAGTGAAGTTATAATGTGTTTTTATCCTCCTGAAAACTATTTTTACTCTAATGCCTGGAACACAAAAAAGAATCAGGCAGCAGGCCTACAAGAAATTCAAATGGCTCTACTTCATCCCTGGCCTTTGTGTTGGCTGGGTTTTCACAGGAGTCTGGTGTTTTGACAAAACTGAAAACATCTGGGGTTCAAGACGGAGGGTTTGTTCTCTTTGCACTGAACCACAGGGAGAATGGTAAGGGATAAGACAGAGGAGCCAGATTGTTGTAAGACACATCATGAGGGTTGTAAACAACACATATTTTGCAACCCTACAATATTTTGATCATGAATTCCAAGCTTCACAGGTGCCAAGAAATAAAACCTCCAGAATGTCCCTCAAAGTTGGGTATTAAATCCACAAGCCTGTTCTAGTGACCACGGGTCCATCATATGGGGCTACGGCATTTATCTTACATTGTCAATCATTTATTGAGCACCTAATGCAGAGCAGTTACAAAATGCTTCCATATTTGTTTTTTTCTCCAGTTCATCTTCTCTAGGACACTTTGAAACCGAATCAACTGCTTTGCATCTATCTGTATTAAACTATTAAATGGTCACTTATTTGTTCTACCAGTAGTTAGTTGTTTGTGTTCTATAGCCAAAGGAATTTTTTTTTTTTTTGAGACAGTGAGGTGGGGGCAGAGGAAGAGGGAGAGAGAATCTCAAGCAGACCCCACACCAAGCATGGAGTCCAACTAGGGGCTCAGTCTCATGACCCTGATATCATGACCTGAGCCAAAATCAAGAGCCAGATTTTTAATGGACTGAGCCACCCAGGTGCCCCATGAAGGGATTTCTACATAATGAAAAATTAAGATGCTCATGCTAACATACTCAAGTTATTCCCACTTTTTTAAATTGTATTTTTGATCATGACAATTCTCTTTAAAACAATGAAGTTTAGTAATGTGCTAGGTATTTCATATGTCTTCTTTTTTTTTTTAAGATTATTATTATTTTTTATTATTTGACAGAGAGAGAAATCACAAGTAGGCAGAGAGGCAGGCAGATAGGAAGGGAGAAGCAGGTTCCCTGCTGAGCAGAGAGCCCGATGTGGGGCTCGATCCCAGGACCCTGGGATCATGACCTGAGCCGAAGGCAGAGGCTTAACCCACTGAGCCACCCAGGTGCCCCTCATATGTCTTCTATTAGCTAATCCTCATCATAATCATATCAGAAAAATAATGAAAATCTGTTCTTTTCAAATGATCTGAAAAGTTAAAGTGAGTTAGACAAAAACACAATGACCCAAGACTCAAGCAGAAAATTTATTTCCCCAAATGCCATACAATTTGGTCAACATGGTACCTTATAATCTTTGACTCAGTGTTCAAACCTCATTTTTACAGCTTTTTGTCTTCTTCCCTCTACATGCTTATGATGTGAATATAGTTCTGTCCCTGGTTTCACAGCTTCTTGATTATTTCTTTCTCTTTCTTTCTTTCTTTCTTTCTTCCAGAAGGCCAGGGCTTTGTGAGTGAGGATGAATACCTGGAAATCTCTGACATCAAACGTGACCAGTCTGGGGAGTATGAATGCAGTGCCCTGAATGATGTTGCTGCACCTGATGTGCGGAAAGTAAAAATCACTGTAAACTGTGAGTTGACCCATCGTCAGGAAGTTTCAGGGGGAAGGAGAATATAGGGACTGAGGGAGCAAGCTGCTCATGGCAACATCATTTTCTGATCGTCCCAAATTGTTTCCAACAGGAAAATACTGTCTCAGATTGCTTTGTACCATGACTGTCCCCATGCCATTTTGCCCCTGGAGTCTACCGGTGCCCATCAGAGCTTTTAGCTAATGGGGAGAATTGTTAACTTTGAATTGGTTTCAAGGCTTAAGAAGATGCTGGGGTAAATGCAATAACCTTGAACAGGAAACTCTTTTCCTAAAATAAATGGTTATTTAACTAGGAAGGTGGGGTGGCATAAGAAATCCATTTGCACAGCAGGCAACTAAATGTGCCTTTCATCTGTTTCATGAAATCACTCTGCATTTTCCTCCCACAGACCCTCCCTATATCTCAAAAGCCAAGAACACTGGTGTGTCCGTTGGTCAGAAAGGTATCTTGAGCTGTGAAGCCTCTGCAGTGCCTATGGCTGAATTCCAGTGGTTCAAGGAAGACACCAGGTACCTTGAAAACAGTAATCAGGCATATCTGAAGCAGAGCTGATGGATCATTCTCTACTTGGAAAGAGAATGACAAAGTAAAGGGGAAAGATGGCAAAACCAAAATACATTAGTCCCCTTTATAATAGAATCTCCTTCTAGAGCCAGAAACAAACAAACACAAAAATCAAGGAAGTTGGCCACTGGGAAAATGAATTGACCTCATTTCAGAATCTGAGATTAGTTGTAGGCATGGCAGCCCTTAGTGACTAGAAGCCAGTGAATCTCACCTTTGGAACATGAGCATCCTTTCATTTTTCCTCCTGTGGAGGCTGTGGTACTCATGTTTTGGGTCAGAGGGACTGGTTCAGATTGAGAAAAGGTATCTGTGGGCAGAGGCTCCTGGTAGAATTCATCTCTGGTATCTTTCAGTTCCCCCCCAGCATCTCTGTCTGCTATTTCACTCTATTTGTAGAACCAGACCAGCAATACCTTCTCTTATTGCAGGCTAGCCACCGGCCTGGGCAGCGTGAGGATTGAGAACAAAGGCCGCATATCCACTCTGACTTTCTTCAATGTTTCAGAAAAGGATTATGGGAACTATACTTGTGTGGCCACAAACAAGCTTGGGAACACCAATGCTAGCATCACACTGTATGGTGAGTGCAGGAAGCCTGGGTGCAGTGGGCTCAGCTATGAGGGAGAACTGTGGGACTATAGAGGGAGGAAGGCTTAATCTGCTTGGCCTGTGTCCATCCGTACTGCTCAATCCACCATCCTTAGAGATGAAGTACTTCTCCCTGTCATTATCTTAAGCATGTGATATAGTGATGTTTGCAAGGTAATTGATATCTCCTGGTCCATTGAAAGGCAAGGTTTGCACCTTACAAAAGGAGTAAACCCAATTCTAAACTGAGTTGAATGGTGGTTGCCACAAAGAACATAGAACCATGGAGCAGTTCAAATGTAGTACCTAACAGTCTGTGGGGGTAAGTTAGAAAAAAAAAAAAAAAAAAAAAGTTAAGATACCTTCTATAGGAAGAGTCTGTAATTCTGGGGGTTATATTTATATATTTGAACCAAGTCAACTGCTGCCATCACGATTCTCATGTTGATTGCCATGTCATGTTCTCATTCGTTGGAGTGGATAGAGCAGTAGTCTGTGTCCTCATCAAGACAACTGTTCTGTCCACAGCTGGAGAATCAAACACTTCTCTGAAGGTCCTTTCCTCCCGTATGGATGGAGAGGTCTCCAGAGCCCTGACTTGCTCCCTTGGAAGCCCTTATCTTTCCCTCACTCAGCCTTCCCACATTGATGTGTCCATCTCCTTGTGCCACATTTCACATCATGGGCCAGCGTCAGCTCATTGTGATGTTTCGTGTGTGTATGTATTTGTTTATTTGCTGAAATTTGGTTAGAGGTGAGTGGGATGGAAAGGTATTCATTTTCCCATGTGTATTTCAGACCCTGAATGAGCTTTCAGCATTGACATTAACTAAACTTTGTCCACCAACCATCTGAAATGTGTGATCTATGTTTTTTGTTTTCTCTCTGCATTGTGTGTGCATTGTGCTGTGTGTGTCTTAGAAATAAGCCCCTCATCAGCAGTGGCAGGTGGGTACAGCATGTTCCTTCCTTCCTCTGCCTGCCTGAATGCCTATGCTTTTGAATTAAAACCTACTTCAAAGATAGGCTTGCCTGCTCCTCCTCCTTGACTTACGTATTCTTAGTAGACAGACTTCAGTGGGTTTAGTTTGCATAGTTTAGATAACAAGCATGTAGAATATGATGGCTTTCACGTACACACATCATAATATATTTTGGGGGAAAGGGTTTGCCCCCAAAGCAATACACTTGGACTTGGCGGCCTCTCAAATAGATGAGTATTCTGCTATTTCTGCACGCAACAGCACCAAAAGGAACCCAGCCCAGAGATGAAATGGATTATCAAATGATTGTCTCCATGGGGAAGTCACCTTAGTGCGAATGTCTTATTCTTTTAGCTCAAGGCAAAAAAGAGATAATGACTTAATTCTATAAACTTCGTTTTAAAATAGAAGTACTTGGGAGTCATTATTCATAATAACAGTAATAATATCTACCATTTACCAAATATTTACTGGATTCAAGGCATTTTGTTAGTACTGTACATAGCTGGTTATTAACTCTATTTTAAAGATGAGTAAAAGGAGGACCAGTGAGGTTAAGTAACACTGAAGTATGCATACCAATGAGTAGGTGCTGGACTGGGCTCTCATCAGATCATGGATAATGAGAGCAATGGACACGTGTGCACACTCACACAGTCATGAATGTTAGATGAAGGTGGCAGGTGCCTAGCTGCACTTCCACACACAGCTGCCTCACAGCCCTACATCCCTATGCTTGATCTCAGTCACACAAAGTGGTAACATCTGAATTTTCCAGATCCGGCATCAGCTCTGTAACTGTCAGTTTTCTTAGCTCTGGATCTAGGAGGATCCCACACCTGCCCACACCTTGAGCTCTTTGACTGTCATCTCTTGGTTTTGATAAAACTGAGGGGATAGGGTGGGATGGGTGTGATGCTCTGACCCTCACCCTGCCATTCCCCACTTAGTGGGGTCACAAAGGGTACTGAATATGGCCAAGAAAGGGGACCTAGGACTGAAACCAGATAATCTAGGTTTTTGTGCCTCCTTACCACTAATGAAAGAGGCATGCCACAGCAGGTAACAACAGCAAATGTGTACTAAGACTGGACTAGCCTTATAGGGCTGACCTAACAAAGTATCATTGACTGGGTGGCTTCAACAATGGAAATGCTTTTCCTCACAATTCTGGAGGCCAGGAGTCCAGCATCAAGCCAGGAAGAGCTGCCATCTGTTTTTGATGAGGGCTCTCTTCCTGGCTTGTAGATGACCACTTTGAGCTCACATGGTATTTCTTCTAAGTAGGCGTGGAATGTGGAGAGACACAGATAGCAATGGCAGAGGCAGGAGGAGAAAAACAGGGCTCTCTGGCATGGCTTCTTATTGTGACCATAATACTATGGAATCAGGGCCCACCCATTATAACCTCTTGTAATCTTAATTACTTCCTTATAGGCTCCATCTCCAAATACACATTGGGCATTAGGTCTTCAACACATGAATGCAGGGAGGTACAATCTGGTCCACAGGGAAGACACAGCTTCCTATCCCAATCCAGCCAGTCACGTGTCAGCCATCTCATCTTGCTGAGCCTTACTTTCCTCTTGTGTGCTACTGGGATATCAGTACCTTCTCTAAAGGCCTGGTGAGAGGACTGGGTAGGTCTTACAGAGAAAGAGAGCCCCACAGGTGTTATGTTTAGATGCCTGACTTAGACAACATGCCAAGTCTACAGGCCTCAGTTTACCCAGCTAAAATGTGGATGATGTTTCCTGGCCTATTGCCTGTCATCGTGAATGGTCCTTAAGACAGTGTTTACCATAGAGGTGTGACAAACTGAAATTTGTATAAATGCAAGGTATTGCAGTCACTTCTGCTGCTTGCCAACACCTGGGACACAGCCCTTCTTATTGCTGCTTTCCCTGGTACGGCTGCCAAGACTGTTGCTCAACTGAACTGTGCGTTCCTTTCTTCCAGGGTCTCTTGTGCCCTTTACTACAGCATCTCCAATCCCTGTAATCCACCCAGCCTGCTCTACCTGGTTAGTAACCACTCCCCTCCCAGCCTCCCTTCCTGAGGGAAGTCTTCCCAGACCTCTCTGAGTAGGCCAGTCCTCCACTGCAGTCTCCCACATAATACTTTGGAAGGCCACTCTCACCAAGGTGTACTTGCTAGCATTCATTCAGCAAGTGCATGCCAGGGCTTGCCACAAGTAGTGCACAGTTCTCAGTAAAGAGGACACGGGAGTGCACAACAGCTACAGTCCTTGTCCCTATAGCCTTCCCTTGCTACTTGCAATTTTACTTCCGTTTCATTTATTTAGTTTGTTTGATTAAAGTCTTTCCTCCTCTTCAGCCTGTATGCTCCATAAACAAAGGGACCATGTCTGGTTTGATCCTTAGAAGCTAGGACAGAGTTCCACACACAGTCGTGGGTCAGAAAAATCTTGCTGAATGAATGAACGGGTATAGAGAGATGGGAGAGGTGTGTTGGTGATGTCAGCCGCAGGAATTCAGCTGTCAGGGATGAAATATGGCAGCATGGAGTAGGGTCTATAAACTCAGAGCTTCTGTGAAGCCAGGTTGTGCTGCTTACTGGTTGAACGGCTCTGAGAAAGTCAATCTCAGCTTGCCTTTTTCTTTTTCCTTTTTTTTTTTCCCCTTCCCATCAGTGCAGGTATTTTAGAAAAGATATCCTGTAATTGTCTGACGCTATGCCTGAGTGGAAATAGCTTAACCCAAGACCAGAGTGACATTGTCCAGTTGACCACCCTCTTCTGCTGGCCATGAGTGTTCCTTCTAGTCCTCAGTATTCCTGTAATTTCAGTTAACTAGTGTTACCAACCACTTACTATGTGCAGAGGCACTGGACTAAGTGTTCTACATGTTTTGTCTCATTTAATGACTGTAGGAAGCAAGTACTATATTTATCCCAATTTTACAGAGGATAAAATTGAGACGTTAGGCACGTTACCCAACTCAGTGGCATACAAATGCTTGAGCTGAGATTTAAACCTATGTATGCTGGTTCCAGTATCTGAGCTCTGTTTCCTACTTCAGTCCAACTTATCATACTTGGCAGCCCATCATGGACGTTGGTGGACAGCCTTCCAGATGGAAATCCCCTTTGACAATTAGCCTGCTTGGACCCATTTCCCCAACATCTCCCCTGTTCCATCTGAATCTGAACCCACTCTACAGGAAACATAAGGAGATATCTATATCTATCTATCTATCTATCTATCTATCTATATATCTATATATCATCTACCTATCTATATGTGTATTTTTCTATATCTATCTATCTATCTACTTGAATTAGTATTTTCATTTTTTTGGGGTAAATACCCAGTAGTGGAATTAATGGATCATATGGTAGTTCTATTTTTAATTTTTTGAGGAAACTCCGTACTGTTTTCCACAGTGGCTATACCAATTTGCATTTCCACCAACAGTTCATGAGGGTGCTTTAAAATAATTTAACAAGGAAAAAATAAATCTGAACCCATTCTTTTAAAGGATGATTTTTACATTTACAATCCATAAATTCATACTTCCCAAATACACACTTCCCCCCTGCCCCACATTCCCAGGCATACATTGGTGTTTGCCCTCAAAGGCTGTATACGATTGTTTTTGGAGACCCTTTTGACTCTGCACTGTGACCCCATCACAACACATACTCATAATAGGAGTCTCACACAAACACATCTTTATCTATTTCCTACCTGCATGCAAAGAACAAGGGGAAGTGGGATGAAAGCAGTTTCAAAAGAACACATAAGACAAAACCAGTGAGACAGTGGGCTGGTGAGCGGGTTGAAGCAGGAAGTGATGGGGCAGGTGGTGAGAGTGAACACAGGTGGGTGGGTGACATGCAGAGACAAATCAGTGGTTGGCACTGACATGAGGTGTTTCTTCCCTGCATGCCCGTTGCCGCCCCTTCAAAAGCCACACTGACAGGATAGGTCAGGCAGGCAGAGTGCAACTCAAGTGGCATTTCAGACTGCCTGCATGTTCCTTAGTGCCGGGCGACTGCAGGCCCTGGAAAGGTAGCAGAACATCGAGAGACCAGGAGCGAGCAAAACGGTGTTCTGGTCTCGACCCTCGTTCAAACGAACTGATGCTCTCTGTTCTGTTCCCTGGTTGTCTGTTAAATGTAAGAACGGAACAGGATGGACTCTCAGCCGACTTCCAGCTAAGTGTTCTAAATTTAAGCAACAGTGGAGAAACCGTATTAAAGGCAGGTCTCCATAACCTCGGAAATGGTGGCAGTTAAAATGCTTTTTCAATGGAAAAGCAGCCCACTCTAAGTATAAGTCAGTTTTACTGGGGGGAAGCAGCCATTTGCAGGCCCACCTGGAGGGCTCGCACCTTGAAGTCTCGCCAGGCCTGCACGTAGCAGAGGGAAGGCCAGGCTCAGCCTGCTGGCCCCAGCTCTGCCCCCCAGGAAGCCACTCACTCTCTCAGCTTGCCAACCCACTTTGCCTCCACTGGGTCCTGAGCAAGAGCCCCCATCCCCCTGTCCTTAGAGTGCAAAGAGCGAAGATTCTGAACTTGATGACATCCGGCACTGCGGAAAGTAAGATGGGCTTAATGAGCCGTATAAAGGCCTGGTTTACTGGAACTGGCAGGGGAGAGGGACAGAGAGTGCAAACAGTGCCAGAAAGGAGGGGGGTGCTGCAGAGAGAAAAACAGATTTCTCACATTTTATCTGTGAAATTGTAGCGACACAAATTAGTTACATTAAGAGTTAAGTATCAGAAACAGGAACAACTGATAGGAATCTTGTCATTGCAAATGCAAATGGCAAAATATTCCAGTTAAGGCAACATCTGGGCTCTGGATTTTTTCCTCAGGCGATGCCTCAGCCCCCCTCAGAGCAGCCAGGACTCAAGCCTACCTCAGCGGCCCCTGCAAGCCATAAGGACAGAATCTATATTTTCTTTTGCTAATGGCCTTTTCTCTAGAATAAATATACATATCAGGCTGCTCTTCAAACTGGATTTTCTTCAACAACAGACAGCACCAACCACCTCCTCTCAGCATCCACCCTTTGCTGACTGCACCCCCAATGCCATGCAACCCACTGGTACTTATAGGTAGAACCTCAGAGCCCTTGCCTTTGTCTCTTACCCCAGCCCACCCCAACACACTTGCATCTCTGCTATCCTTCCCTACTCTTTTATTAAGAACACACCATTTCCCCGGTGCCTCCAGTGGAGACCTGAGCAGTGGGTGCAAGGTGTATGAAGAGTGTCTTTAGTGTGCCCTCTGTGTACCATCCCACATCTTCTCTTGCCTTCTCCTCCAAACCTCTGACAGGGAGAGTCCGTGTTCCCATCCCCTTCTCCTCTAGCACCATCACGTCTCAGTCTGCCATTCTCTGGTTCCCCCCTAAAACCCAGCTCCAGATCTCCCTTTGGCCCCTAGCACCCCCTTCTGGCTTCTTTGATATACCCAGGTAGTGACTTTCTTACCTTTCTTTGTTAGTCTGCTACTGGCCTCTCCACCTTCTGCTCCATCAGTCTGCCCAGGGAGTGTATCACAATGAGAGAAGGGGAATTCTATGTCTTTAGGCATCCTGCAGAACAATATCTTAGTATGTTTTACATTTGCTTTGGGTGTTTTAAAAATGCAGATTCATGGGTCTTGCCCCAGACCCATTCAAGCATAGCTTCCAGAAAAGGCCCCAAGAATGTGCTTTTATTTTTTTTTTAATTTTTCATTGTCTTACGTTAGTTACCATAAAATACATCATTAGTTTTTGATGCAGTGTTCCAAGATTCATTGTTTCTGTACAACACCGAGCACTCCATGCAGTGCATGTCTTCCTTAATACCCACCACTAGGCTCACTCATTCCCCCACCCCCTCCCCTCTGAAATCCTCACTTTGTTTCTCAGAGTCCACCATCTCTCATGGTTCATCTCCCCCTCCAATTTCCTCCAACTCACTTTTCTTTTCCTTCTCCTAATGACCTCTGTGTTATTCCTTATGTTCCACAAGTAAGTGAAACCATGTAATTGACTCTCTCTGCTTAACTTATTTCACGCAGCATAATCTCCTCCAGTCCCATCCATGTTGATGCAAAAGTTGGGTATTCATTCTTTCTGATGGCTGAGTGATATTCCATTGTATATATGGACGACATCTTCTTTCTCCATTCGTCTGTTGAGGGGCATCTTGGCTCTTTCCACAGTTTAGCTATTGTAAATACTGTTGCTATGAACATTGGGCTATATATGGTTCTTCTTTTCACTACCTCTGTATCTCTGGGGTAAATATCCGGTAGTGTAATCGCCAGGTCATAGGGTAGCTCTATTTTTAATTTTTTGAGGAATCTCCACACTGTTTTCCAAAGTGGCTGCACCAACTTGTCTTCCCACCAACAGTGTATGAGGTTCCCCTTTCTCCACATCCTCTCCAACATTTGTTGTTTCCTGCCTTGTTAATCTTTGCCATTCTAATTGAGAACATGCTTTTAAAGCAAGCTCTCCAAGGGAATCTTTCGCACACTGAAGACTAATGGTCTCTGAGCACCTCTAGCACTCTCCTGAATTCTGAGCTACAAACCACTATCCCTACCCGAATGTTCCATGGGAATTTCAGACTCAGTCTTTCTCTCTCAGGCATGCCTCTCACTCAGACATATACTTTACCTTCTCACCTCCACACTCTCATTAGAATCTGTCTGGTCATTCTGACTTCTTCCTCTCCCTTCCTCTTCCACCTGGTGGCCAATGAATCCTAGCAAGCAGGCCGGACTGCCAGCTTACCATTCCATTCTCACTTACACTGGGTTTGTGCCTTCCCGGAACAGTTACGTCAGTCTTTTACCAATTGCTGCATGTTTGGTGATCCCTCTCTAATCCCTTTGTCACTGTGGGACCATGTGACCTTTCCAAAACTCAGAATGAACTTGTTCATACCCTGTAGGAAACTGCCTACCAGGAAAGCATTGCCTTGAAGGTTCTTCTTGCTCTGAGATCTACACCCCTTTATATACAAGGTTCTCCCACTGCCTTCTATGCACCATGCTAGACCCAGAACAGCAATTCCGTGATAGATGTCAGCTTCTGACCATGTTGCTTCAGGTCTTTTCATCTCTCCATCCATTCAGACTGAGTTACAAAGTTCCTAACCCTCTACCAACAAGTAGATAGGGAACTACAGTAGAATAATAGAATATAATAAGCGAAAAAGCCATTAGCTATTAAGTATCAGCCAGACACGGTTTCAATAGCTAAGAACACTTTGAGGTTGGAACCCTTATTATTGCCCCTTCCAAGAAGAAGATCCTGGAGCCCACAGAATTCATGTGGTGGGACTGAATTCCCATGACAGGCATTCTACCACCCACGGAAGTAACAACACTAGGTTTTGCATCCAGGTCAGTCTGATCTTAAGCGCAGGTTTCTTTCTAACCCATATGTATATCCTATGTCTTGCAGTATGCTGTAGGGTCACAGATGGAGGCTTTTGCCCTCTTCCCTGTCTGATAAAATGGTACTTATCCATTAAGGTTCTACTCAATGTTACTTTGTCCATAAAGTGATTCTGAGCTCCACTGAAGAAGCACTCATCTTTCTGGCTTCCAGGGTAGCTTTTATTTTGTTTGTATTTGTTTCTGCACTTAAAGGATGTAGCCCTGTAGGGGCACCTGGGTGGCTCAGTGGGTTAAGCCTCTGCCTTCAGCTCAGGTCATGGTCCCAGGGTCCTGGGATCGAGCCCCACATCGGGCTCCCTGCTCAGTGGGGAGCCTGCTTTCCCCCTCTCTCTGCCTGCCTCTCTGCCTACTTGTGATCTCTCTCTCTGTCAAATAAATAAATTAAATAGTTTAGGAAAAAAAAAAAAAAGGATGTAGCCCTATAACTTACTGTGGTTTTTGCCCAGCAAACATCTGTCAAATTAATAAATATAATTTCCAATCAATGGGGTTATCAGGCATAGATAGCCCTCATACAGAGCAAACTTCTCCACTAACCAAAGAAAAGCCAAATACTCGAAAGAACTTGTGGTCTTCTCCCCCCAGGGAAGCCAAATTACTATTTCTCTGACACTCTCCCTTGCAATCCAGCTTCCATATGTCCTATCTGGACTTTAGGGTTCCACTACCCTGAGCCTTTCGTCTGAGCAAGACTCTATCAAACATTCCAATTGACTGTTTAGGAAGACATTCATCAGATGATTTCTTCTTGCAGAGACATCAAAAGCTGCACATATCTGTCCATTTCCTGCTGATAATGTATATGATTTTTATTTTCCAAATTCACCATTTAAATCCAGGTGGGAGGGAATGAGTCAGAGAGAAATACCATTGCTTTTGGCTGATGACAGCAGCGTAATCATTTGTATTTTCCCCAACCTGCAAAATGTCAACACATTAGAAAAAAAAAAAAAATGCAGACATTTCACATTCCATTCCTGATGAGGTTCCTTGTCGTTCCCTCGCACCCCACCCTCCTCTATCTGAATCATTGACATCTGGCTATTAGTCTAAGCATTTAGAATGTAACACTGAGCATTCAGGGTGTGCTGATGTCAGCACACACACCAGAGCTTGTGGTTCGGCATAGACCAAAGTCTTCTCTCTTTCAAGTTTCTGATGAGCTGACAGATTTGAATTAACTTCTGATATTAACTTCTTCAGCTTTTGTCTTTGTGGTAAATACAAAACAGGGAGTGCTAAAGAGAACAAAACAAAGATGGCTGCCTTTTTTGGGCCTCTTTATTCACAAGTCTTCTTGCTGCAAAGCCTGGTTAATCTTCCTTGTAAAACAACACAGTGCCATGTTTTCCACTGTAATTAAAGACAATGGAGGGAAAGTTCCCTTTGAAGGGGAATGAAGCACCTTCATCAGCCAGCACTGCTGAAAATAGGTTTATGTTTCACCAACAAGTGTAACGCGTGCATCCTCTAATTAGATTTCCTTGCTCCTCTTTTAATCACCAAGAACATCATTATCCTTTTGGTTCCTCATTAGGGAGGTCACATAGTTCATATTCATACTTATAAAACCTATCCAAATTTCAGAACAAAACTGTATCTTCTTACACTTCAGATATTTCATTGATCTCGCTATGCTATCACCAAGTTCAACTTGCCTGTGGGGTTTTTCTTTCTTTTCTTTTTTAATGTGATCACCCTAACACCTGCTATTTGAGTAGAATTACAGTGATACACTCTAATGTGGCTGAAGAACCATGCCATATTTTCATGCAATCATTGAAAGGAAAAACCGTGACACATTTCAATACATTCATTGCCATTTTTAAGCTTCAAATCTCTTGCAAGACAAAATTTCATCCGTAAGCTCAAATATATTTGGGGGGAGCTTTGAGCTGGGTTTGGGTACTTTGATCTTCAACACGTGTCCCCCACTGAGGGTGATCTGCCACCCCTCAGATGCAGCAGCATAGTCTTACTTCCAGGGTAGCTATGATGACAAGCTCCTTCTAGGTTAAGCCCTCCATCAAATTGCTTCTTAAAAATCTAATGTTTAGTATATTTAATTTCGCAAAATAAGTCGCCTCTCCACAATGGACTTTATTTTATTTATTTGTTTGTTTCTTATTTTCTTTTCTTAACCCTAAGCCACCTGGCCATAAATCTTCCCTCTGGCCCAGAGTACACACACCAATTGACCTTCATGCCATTTGCCATTTCTGGAATTTATCTCTTGATCTCTCTTTTCTTTCTATATGCTGAAGATCAAAAGTGTTTTTGTCTGCGTACCTGTCCCCAAGGCATTTTGTCGTTGTCATTGTTGTCATTCACAGTTTGTTTTGTGGCTTTGCATCATCATTTCAGCTTTTACTCTCAGGGACGCTCCACTTCAGGCATGAAGGAAACGGTGTGTAGCTTTGAAAGGGTGGAGGAGGGACTGGATCGAGGGAAAGGGCAAAAATACACGTTCTTCCAATTTATCCCTGGCAAATATCTAATTAAACCTGATATTTGTACTAGCCATTCTAATTGAACTGAGTCACTGTTAACAGTAAAAATGATTCCTTAAATGTGGCAATTGCCCAGAGAAAGAGTTGGGCCTCTAAATACACTTTCTTCCTCAGGAAGCTATCGCCTGCGGTTAGTAGCTACTTCAGGTCTTTTACGGAGTGCCAGGTCACTTGCTTGCTCACCATAGCCAAGTTTGCTTTCAGCTGGTGTTTGGCACTTGTCCTTGAGGGCCTACTATTCCACAGGGTCTCTGTTTCAAGCAGGATGTTCACAAAAGATCTTTAAAGGATCAGGAGTTATTGTCCTGGTTCTAATTTACCTCCTATTTATTCATCCTTTACTTCTACTCAGTGATCTTACACATCATCTTAACTATCTTCAAGGCAATCCTACAAGAGGAGATGAAACTACCCCTCCCCATCTTATACGTTTAAAAAAAAAAAAAAAAAAAGCTGTTTCAGAGTTGAATGTCTTGTCCAAAGTCATACTGCTAGTGAGTCCCAGAGTCAGAATTCAAGTTCAATCTGCTCTGACTATTGAATTTAATTCTCCTAACACACAAGATAAGAAGGGTATTCCTGAGATGAAAAGGATGCTGGTGATTTGTTCCAAATGTCTTTCTTCTCCGAATCTGGGAGCACTTAAAGAATTTCCTTCCTTCCTTCCTTCCTTCCTTCCTCCCTTCCTTCTCTGCCCCCCACTTCCTTCCATTGTTTGTTAACTGACTTAGACTAGAAGAAAGGTTATTCCAGGTCCTATTAAAGTATAAGCTCTGTGAAAGCAGAGACTGTGTTGACATTTCTCTCTGAAAACAGAGACTGGTCACAATAGCTTCCTAATCAATACTTGCGGAGTGAATGGCCCTGGGTCTCTGAGGCTAGTGTGGGGTCCCTTACCCTTGTAAGACTGGTCCTTTGCCCTTGGACCTTGCATGGAGCTTAGATCTGGATGTCTCCATCACTCTACTGAATGCCCCACTTCGTGTTTCCAAGTTCTGGATTCTAAATTTGAGATAAGAACTAACTTTCTCCCTATTTCCACCAAGAAGGAGGGGGAAGAGGAAAAGTAAGGGGGGTGGGGAAGAGGAAGAAGAAGAAGAGGAAAGCACCACTTGAATTCTTGATCATGTTTATTGAAATTAAAGCTAGTATTATCTTGGGTACCAAGTTAACGTCGCTGTTGTTACTTGAAGAAACCAAGGTATAGGAAAACCATAGTCAGCTTAATATCTTGAGGATGTGTTCAAGCTTTAGGACTACCACTGTTCAGCTCAGCTCATTGTTCCTCCAGTAGCATGTCCTTCCCTTAACAGATTCGTTGAGCTAACATTTGCAAAAGCCTCCTACTAGCCTAAGGGACCAAAAGTGAGCCCCGAGTGTTTGTGGAAACACACCAATTAGCTGAACAGTGGTAATCTATATTAAAGCACAAAGAAGCACATGACCAATCAGGTGAGTGGCCTTACAATACAGAAACCCTAAGGGAGAGACACAAACTAAATGCTTTCTTTTCCTCATTAATAGTACCATCAGGGTTACTGCAATGATGTAATTAAAAAATCAGTTCATAGCTGACAGTTTTTATCTCACATTCCTCCAACCTAGAGAATGGTACACAGATGTGAGCCTCACTTCCTGTGCTGAACAAAATCCAAGAACCCTCTTATAGGTCCCTTGGTGTCCTGGCACTTAGCCCAGCTGCCAAATCTCAGATGTGTGCAGGATCCATATGAGGAAAGCGATGTTCATTTTAATCTCTATTATATTGGATTACATTACCTCGTTGGTCAGACTAGCTCAGACATTGCTCATAGACTGACTGACTAAAGGCACTTTGGCATTAAATTGCCGTATTGTCTGATACATTAAAGCAGGGCTCCTCATATTGGCTAAAGAATAAAGCTCCTTAAAGCTGCACAGAAAGAGTGACCACAGAAAAAGAAATTTGGGGGCCCAGAAATGCTTGGTGCCCTCTTGCTCTCAGGAGATGACATACTGAGATGCAAAAACCCAGAGTGGTGATGGTTTTGCACCAACTGGAAAGGGCCATCTGGCTGCTCACCAGCTGTCCCTTATAGTACCAGATGTAGTTTCCATTCCTATAATAACTCAAAATGCTAATAGGAGAAGAGCCTTAGGGGTCATCAATCCCGACCTCCTCTCCTTTTGTAGATGGGATAACCAAGGCCGGAGAGGGGATACCATTCATCTAGGGAGCAGCAGAATCACAGAGAAATTGGGTCTCCAGATTCCTAGCCAATTATTCTTCTCACTAGGTGTTGTTGTGTCCTTGGAAAACATGCACAAATGGTCATTTTCCACAGAAAGGAAGTCAAGTTGTAACAATCCAAGGTATAGACTTTGTGGACAGAGTCACTCAGTTCTAATTTAGCCCGCAGATAAGTTGGGTGACCATAGCAAAGCACTTAACTGTTCTGGTCTTTAGTTAATGAGAATGCCAGTAGTACACAGCTCATAGCATTTTGTGAAGAGTAAATGAGTTAATATATGTTTAACATTTAGAATCACACTTGCCACAGAGAGAGCACAATGTAAATACGTGTTACCATCATCATCCTAAGCAAGCCGAGCAGCCTTTATGCCTGCTAAGTCACCCTCACGGTTTCTACTCTATGGAACGCTCCAGAACTGAAGTTTAACTGTGGCTATAAACCTCTGCCTGATCAGTAATGAACATCTTATTGCAACTGCCACACACCACCAGAAAGACTCATTTCTCTTTATGATTCTGCCTCCTTCTCTCTCTGTACCTCACCCTTTATGCTTTGCCTTCCCCGTATACTGCTTTTTTCTTCTTTGTTTTAGTTATATCCAACCTTCTGCTGGTAGCAGGACATCCAAAGAAATGCTTAAATACACTGGTAGAACTTGGAACAAAGTGATTCCTACACTAAAGATCTCTGCCTCTCTGGAGTGGAACTTATTAGGCCTTCAGTGGTTTCTTAATAATATCAACATCATGAATTAGACAAAGACATACATGTAATAAGTTTCATGTATATTCTCTCTTTTTTTTTAAATCTATCTATCTTCTTTAAAAGGTAAGTGATTTAGATGTTCTAATGAGTTCATAAAGAAATAAGCAATGCAGATTTGTTAGACATGTATGTTTCTATAAAAGTATTTATCTATCTATATCAATATCTATTTACCGACAGAGATAGCTAGATACTTTAAAGGAAACATATATGCTTTACCAATCGGCATTGATCATCTCTTTATGAGCTCATTAGAATATCTAAATCATTTATCTTTCGAAGAAGATAATATAGAGAATTACCTTGAACTCCAGCTTGGGCATTTTTCAACTCAGGACATTCTATAATCCAGTATAGTTCCTTAAGATATATATCTTGACTGGTGGAGGCCCCAGAGTCAGGCTACTTTCATAAATATGTATGAAGTCTTCATGGGGATGAGAGCACTGGGCTTGTGCTTGGATCCTGCCCTTGTCTGTGAATATTCTATAGCAAAAATGCAGAGGACAATGAGCCAGACTCTCAAGCCATCAAGTAAATGTGAAATTTTAGTCAATAGGAGAATTGTGTACACTGGAAATCTGAGGAAGAAAAGGTATCCATGTGGAAATTCCTGGACTTGGAACAGTTCTGTGTTCATTGCTGAAGTGAGAAGCTTATACTTCCCCCAAGAAAAAGGTTAGCATCAGTCCCTTCCTAGGCAAGGCAGGGATCCACACCATCACACTGAGAAGCAAGCCGAATGACTACAGTTCTGTCTTGACGAGACCCTGCACCAATTTTTCTTAAATTAATCATGCTTATTTCCAACAAGCTTTGCTTCTCAAAGCAAAGGAAGTCCTGGCTTGAGAAAGCAAAGAGGCATGCTTGTCTTGTTTGCAACTCCTTTTCTTTGTCACTGGCTCTACAGGAATATCTCCTGATGGTTTCTCACCCCTTGTGTTACACTTGTTTCCGTGTTCCCTACTCTCTGCTTGCTAGCTACCGGTCTTGCTTATCACTCCAATTTCTTATGGCTTTCAAATAAAGATGATGGAGGAATGCAACGGTGAATTAGACCCTGATACACTTGCCTGGGTCCTTAGCACAGGTTGGGCAATCCCACTTCATGTGATTTGTCTTCTCGAGGGTGGTAGGTGAAGTGAAAGGAACAACACTTGTGACTCAAAGGTCTTGTTTTGTAATGGAGCATGGGTGGTTCACTATGGCATGTAAAAGGGCCAGAAAGACTAGAAGAAAGGGTGAAGGGAGAACTCTATCAGGCCGCACCATGAGGGGTCCATTTGGAAAGAACACAGTCTTCTTTGTGGCCTCCAGAGAATCACTGCTGACTGATGTAATAAACCCAGTCATAGTCTTTAAAACTCTTGAGTATAAGTATCAATTCTTCCTCAGCTACCTCAGGAAGAGCCTTCACGATACCTGTTACACAGGATGAAAATTTGGCCACACAAACACCTAGAATCCTGTGTTTCCATTCCTTTTGCTTTCTTTCCCCTACCTACTTCTCTCTACCATGAGCTGTCCCCATGTCCCATGCCTGCCCTCCCCTTCCTATCCCTATCTGTTGTGGACACCATCTCCACAGTTAGAGCATAGCACTGCTTGCAAAGTAACAATCAGGTCCTGCCATACCATTTAGCCCCGTCTGCTGCCCTAACTTTTTAGCCCATAGGCCTATCTGAATGCCAATGCCTCCCTTTGCCCCTTTTATTTTTTAAACCTGTCTTTGAGAGCAGGCTATAGTGCTTAAGGTACTTCAGTGAGTTACTCCTTTGGGTTTCTAAATACTCCCAATGGGTGTTTTCCATTTGTCCAGATTTGGAAGGATCAATGGTGGGATGTGGGAGATGGGGGAATGCTCACAGAGAAGCATGTCTATATATATGCTTGTCAGGGAATAATTATGGTACCCTTTGGGTGCATGCTAATGGATCTGTCTCTCTTTCCCCTACACAGGGCCTGGAGCAGTCATTGATGGTGTAAACTCGGCTTCTAGAGCACTGGCTTGTCTCTGGCTATCAGGGACCCTCTTTGCCCACTTCTTCATCAAGTTTTGATAAGAAATCATAGGTCCTCTGAGCAACGCCTGCTTCTCCATATCACAGACTTTAATCTACACTGCGGAGGGCAAACCAGTTTGGGCTTTTTGTTTGTTTGATTCTGTTCTTCTTCTTGATTTCTTTTGGGGGAGTTTGACTTATTTGATTTTTTTCCTCTAGTTTGAATGAGTGGGGTGGGGAGGAGGGGTGGGCAGGGTTCTACTATGTGTAGGATAATCATTCATTGGTGTGTCCAAAAATAGAATCTGCCCCTGCTACCTTGGCCCTTCCCTTTCCTCTGCTCCTCTCCCCATCATCATCACTACCAACCTCCCCTCCCCCTACACACCAAACCATAAGCTCCATTTGGGCAAAAACGTGCCTCATGATAAACACCCTGAAGACACAACTTGACTTATAATGTAGTGCACAGCAAGAATTATATCCAAGTGTCCTATTATTAGTGTTTTTTAAGCTTTGGATTATTTTTCTTATAGTGTACATATCCCTCTCTCCATGCTTATTATTATCTAATTACATTCGGGTTCACATCCTTTCTTTCTGGGAAGGTATCTCAATATACCCATATCCATACATATATGTATTTTATTTTATTGTCTCCTTCTCTAGCCATTCTGCCCTATTTGCTTTCTCTATCAGCTATAGAGATTAGAGGTTTGGGGCTCTGCACACAACCCAAAAGTAAAAGATTAGAAGTCACTTGACCAAAAAAGGGGGAAGCATTTTGAGGATAGTACTTCTCTTTAAAAACTGTTGTCTAATTCATTAAAAAAAAAATCCATAGATGGCTGATTATTTAGGGTTTATCAAGCTATTGAAGTAATCATATGATCATCCATCTACTCAGTTATTTGATTTATCTCTCCCTCCAATTATCTACCCACCCATCTTCCTCTGTAGCAATCTATTTACTCCATTTATCAATCTATCAATGTAATTATCTAACACTTTCTATTTCTTTCCCTACTACTTACTATCAATTCATCACCATATTAATTTCTAATCATATCAGATCTCTTCCATTTTATTTGTTTCTACTCTATCTTCAGCAGACATTGCAACTTCAAAAATACCTATCAACTTTCTTATGAAAGCCAGTGGTCTTACAGGCTAACAACATAGACAAGCAATATGTCAAGGACTCTTTGGAACCTGGTATCCTATCCATCCAAAGTAGATGCTATTAACAGATGGACCAAAGTAGCAATCTAAGGATCAGTCACTCACTATTCCCAGAAGAGACTATGTTTCCAAAAGCATCTTCTTGGGAAACATATCAGCCCTGGAAAAGCCTTGATCAATACTGTTTTTTGTTGTTGTTGTTGTTTTGTTTTTGTTTTTGTTTTTGTTTTTTTCCTTTCACACTTGAAGGACCAAGGGGGCAACCTTCATGTTTTTCTCAACCTTTCAAGAAAGTGTATGTCGGGAACCTATGGGACTTACTGCATGGATGGCTTTTCTTAATAGCAAGAACATAGAGAGGAAACACATGTCTGTCCCTGCAGTGTGAAGAGAGAAGTCTACCTGAGTGCCATGATTTCAGCTATTGTCTCCTCCCTGCTTCAGTTTTGGTTTAATCTGTTTGAAAACTATCCCGTAAAAAGCTGATGGAAGCCAATTACATGGCGGGTGTGTTGACAACTCTGGTATTTGTTTCAGGAAGCTCTTCTGAGCTGAGGGCACTTGAGCAACTGACTTAATTTCCAAGCACTTGATTAACACAACACTGCAAACAGGAGGGGAACGTGTAAATGACACACAATTTCCTCTGATACAGGCTGCTTCTCTAGTAGCTTTGGGGAAGAATGTCCTCAGTGTTCCATGTTCAAAGCAGTTCCAGAAGACAAACAAGAGCTGACCAGACTTTTCTGCATCATCTCCTGGGACCAGAAGTACTCGGCCAGCAAGGGTGCCCGTAATCCAGAAGAATGGTATTGAAAACCATGCAAGGTTGCGCCCCTTTTTACCTGTGCCACAAGGGCTGACCTACTAAGAGGATGAGAAAGAAGCATCAATGGTGACTGTCTCACAGACCTGCCCTGCCTCAGTTGGAAAACATTCAGGTCCACAGTCTAAATAAATATGAGCTTTATAGAGCTCCATTCCCTTTATGCTTAATTGATCTTCTTCCTCCAATATAAACGGTCTCTTTGTTTTGTCCATAATGGCACATGAACATGACATACACAGTGGGGGAATATATACTTAGGTATATACACATGCATAAATAGATACATAAATACAAATGTAGGTAGTCTTGGCATACAGAAAGCTAGGCACTTTCGTAAGAGTTGGAGCTAGTATGAGTGGTATTAATATTACATTTGCCAGCTGTAAACAGACATCTGCATTTCCTAGTGAGCTTCCAGGATCCAGATTCTGGGAACATAAATAATGTGCCAAAATCAGTATATTGATTCCAAGTTCCAGGGACAATCATGAGCAGACACACAATGTCAGAATTAAAGGTCGGACATCAATGTTTCAGATCTGTCATCACATTCAGCACCTGGAGTTGGGTTGGTGTCAGACATTGGTATGGGAATTAAATGTGTCATTTGAGTGTTCTACTGATAATAAATGTGTTACTTTCGAGTAAAATAAATGTGAAGACTCTGGGGAGTGGATGGTTTTGGAGAACACAGTGCTTATAATGGACAAGCTATACACGTTCTTCATGCCAAGACTTGTTCTTGAGGAAGGGACCCATCCTTCTTTGACCAGGAAGATCATCAGAACCTTTTGAACACAATATTGAGGTTGGGTCTCAGAGTAATTATGGAACTCTGTGCTGCCCTCTTCCACTGGATACCAGGAAAATTTCTGGTGATTGCCTATTCCAGCCATGTTTCAGAGGGGAAAAAAAAATCCTACAGTCAATACTCATCTGTCTGAGATAAAGAAAATCAAGTAAATAAGACCCAAGGAAACTGGGCATTAGGAAAGAAAATGGCTCTTCTTCGCTTTAGACATACTCCAGCCTCTGTGTTGTTTGGGTTACTTTCATGGAGATGGCTCTGTAGGACAGTAGCCGTCACCCAACATTTGAAGCACATAGTACATTAAATGCTTACTAAAGACAATATCCGCACTCACAAATGATTTTTCAACTTCCCATATGGAGGGTAGATCGATAAAACCTGCTGGATAGATTTTTTTTTTTTTTCCCCCTCAAGGTGCCAATGTAGGGATTGGGGCCTGGACAAAAAAGAAGATAAACAAAACTCTGAACAACCATTAACTCTTCATAGGCTTTCCACATGGGAAGGAAACCAAATAAGACTTACCAGGAGATTAGGTGAGAGAAATTCAGCAATGTAGTTACTCTGAAACCTTCCCCCTTCCCAAAACACAATTAATATATATTTCCACCAAAGTAATGCCAATGGAAGTGCTAGTGTTAAGGCTATGGCCAAGCTTGTTTTCTGGTAGTTTAATGTCAAGTGCCTGATACAGTCATTTGCAAATCTAAGCAAGTGTGTTTAGTTTTTCTCATTCTTGTTTTAAGTGGGGGAGAGGGGACGTATAGGTGAGCAGTGGTCAAAACACACATTTATGTTATGCAGAGAGTGTTGTACATGGATGTTCTTCTGCAACTGTGCTAGGTGGAACGGAAGGAGAGGTAAGGCTTTGTATCAAAAAGAGGCCTTAGTCTTTGTCTCCTGAAACCTGTGCCTCATATTAGTTGATATATTCCACAGGTTGGGCAGTTCCTTCTCAAAGTCTGGGAGGGAAGGGTGCTTTGGGACCCCAGAAACTTCACAACTGAGGCTATATGTAACAAACTGTTTCTGTATGGATCCAGTCAATTTGATCTCAACATGGAGGTGTTAGCAAGTTCTACTTATATTGGAAGGACTCTTATGTGAAAGAGCAGAGAACCTCAAAGTGAGCAGTTAGTCTCAAAGAAAGCTTATTGCAGCCATTGCATCAGGAGTGACTGTAAATGGAAAGCTCTAGTGGTGGTTGGTGCTTCCGGTGCCAAAGGGAATGTCTTCTCCTCTGGAGTTGTATATGGATGTCATAAGCCCCATCAGTAAAAGGAGGGGAGTAATGTCTGAGGTTGAGGTGGGATGTGGGGGTGGGGTCATCTTTTCCAATTTGACCCTGAGTCCTCACCTAGAACCAGCCCATCTCCCCTCCCCATCTCCCCCCTCAAAAAATCTTTTAAAGTTTAATCTATTTGGAGTTGGGGGAAGGGGCATAAAATTCGTTTGCAAATTTGCCTTTTTATCTTTTACTCCAATAGTGAGAATGTTTTGTTTTTTGTTTCACACAAGCTCTATTCCTCAGAACTTACACCCAACAGCCTCTTCTACTATCCAAAGCTTCCCTTTTGATTTGAAGACAAATAAGTTTGAGCAGTTGCAGTAAAACTTCACAGGTGTGTAACTAGGAAAGCAACATTTTCAAAAGATACCATATGATGAGAACTCCTAATGATCACTAAAAGCAAACAAATAAAAATGTCAGTCTCATTTCCCTCATTTCTTACTTAAGAGAAGAGAAGTAAATGAAAGGAGGAAGAAATAGATTTGCAATTAAAAGACGGGGCAGCAAGACAGAGCTGAACTAGTGTAATTTAGCCTTCAGGTGCAGGATCCTTGGAGTCCAAAGGAATGTAGAGTGGACTTAATTAGGCACCATTGTCTTCATCCTGAAAGTAAGCAGCTAAGCCTCATTTCCAGTATTTTGAAATAGCTTCCTTTTTATTTCTTTCAATGGTGCCCTTTTAAAGGCATACAGTTGTTCCATGCCACTGAGTGAAGAAAGAAAGATTGTGAACCCTCTACTATCCTTCTAGGGCCACATTCTACATTATTGGCAGATTTATAAGGTTATCAATAATAGCAATGATAAGTAATAATAGCTGCCCTTGTGTTAGTTAAAGGGAGCATTTTTAAACATTCAAAAATTTTTGTGACATGTAAAGTGCAGTTGTGAGGAATGTGTGGGTGTACGAAAATGTATCTGTCAATTTCAGAGTCCTCTAGATTAAAAAAAATATGACTTATCAATGGTGCCGTTATAGCTGTGTCAGACAATGGGTGTGCCCATTCTCACAATTATCCTTAAAACAAATCTATGTTCAAATGCTTTAAAAAATTATCACCTGATAGAAGAGTATAACTTCTAGAGTTTTTTTCTTTTATTTTCTTTCTTATTTTTTCCTTCAAAAATCAATGAAGACTTGATTTCTGTCAATAATTGTATTAAGGGTGAATATACTACCTGAATTTTGTGCATGTTACATTGTAGTTGTAACCTTTTCTAATTCAGGATGAATACGAGATGGTTGTGATTGTGCAGTGTATCAATAAAGTTCAAAGAAATTTGTAACTTTCAGGGGGCTGTTTATTAGGACATCTTACTGAGTATCCAGGAATGGAGAAAAGCAGGCTACGTTTTTCCCACATGCTTCTTTCATATGTGTGTTTTAGGCTTTGGGGAGTAGATGCAGTCAGAAAACTGAGTGGTTCTCTCTCTCTCTCTCTCACACACACACACACATACACACATGCATGTGCGCGCAAAGGCAGTCTAGGTATTTTCCATATTATACCTATATATCAAATATCTATGCCATTTACAAGTAATACAAAATGTAGCTGCAGCCTCAAAGTGTAAATTATTTATTAACTTAAGTGAAAATGAGATCAGAAGTTTCAGAAAAATAATGACCAGATTCTGCTTAGTTTAGACACTCCTTAACAGTTCCTGTGGCTTGAATCCACTGAATTAAGAAACACACTGGCAAGAGTAAATATGAGAAAATATGGTGCTGTACATTTATTCTTAAAAGTGTAAGTCATTGTATTGTCTCTCCATCTTAGGTTTATTGTTGTACACTTATGGGAAATAGCCTAAGAAAGGGACCTGGAGAAGAAACTTCTTTCCTCTGATTGCCTTTTCTGAAACAGACTTCTCTTTCAAGAAAACTCCAACACTTCTACTTTCATCACACATCCATCTACTTTTCTGAAGGAATGGATATTAACCTGTTTCTTACAACTCACCTAGCTCATCTTTATACATCAGCTAGCCCTTCCTAGTTCTGCCATTAACTAAATGTGTCATCTTGAGCTGGACACTTGACCTTGCTTCTCTTTGATTTCCTCATCTGCATCATTTGTGGATTTATACTTGTTGGTATGTTCTAGTTCAAAACTCTCAGGACAGTTTTTGTTTCTCTTTCAATTATGGGATTTATCATGACTACCCCCTAATAAAGCCTAGGATCAATGGTTAATTATAGTTTTGGAAATCAGAGAAACTGGGTTAAAATTCTTCAGTTGACTTTGCAGCATGGCTAGCTCCTCTGACCAAGACCCTGAGCTAGATTTATGAGGCTTATTTCTTATTGAGTTCCTGGTAGACAAGGGCTCATTCCCAACCTCTTAAAACTCAGTTTCCCCCACAGCAGATGGAGCATGGAGAACTTGATAGACTAGGTCATGTTTTTTGTAAATTAAAATACCAAGGAAATGGTGGTATCAATGATTGAGAGTTTCCAATTTCCTCAGACATGGTGTAAAATTATGACTTATCAGGGAAACAAATTCCAGGTCCTCTTATCATCGTAATACCTTTAGTGCTCCCCTTTCCTGCCTCTTCTTCTTTCCTTTTACCCTCCTCTTCCCATCCACACCTGACAGTCTCCTGCTTCTGTTCATACCACAGCATTTATGCACCTAGTGGCTCTCCTGCTGGCATAGACTTTCATTGGTCTTTCATTCCATCTGGCCACTCAGCTCCATCAGTCTTCTGTGTACCAATTTATTCTTCCATCAGTGAACCACTCACCTCTTCATTCACATATTATTTCCCCATTTATCTAACCCTTATTCTATCTATATACTCATGCACTTCTGTCATATTACTGTTCCCATCTACTTATTTAAACCATCTATCTTTCCCTTACCTGTCAATCCATCCACCAAGCATCCCCAACTAGCCTTCAGCAGACATACCTATTTACCAAGCCACTTTCAGGTAATGAAAATCTTTGCTGTTATCTCTTCATTCTGTAAGCGAGGCACTATCTAGTTATTCTTAAGCACAGAAGCTAAATGATTGGATACATTTTTGTTATCTTCACCCAAAATACACCCCATTAAAACATCTATAGAGAGAAGGGCTTTAGGAAATATATGAAGGGCATATTTGTTCCTATCAGGATGTGTTACAGTAGGAAAAGGATGGAGAATTGGGAGCAGAGTGGAAACACCCAGATGAGCAGATGTCGATGTTTAATTTTCTAACAGTGGGAATGCAGTCTTCAATGAACAAAACAAATGGTTGACGAAACAGGCAGGAGAGACCTCAACTGGCAACCATGCCTTCTTTTCTCTTTGATTTTCTGTTGCATAAATTATTTTAATGAAAATTTGGAGGGGGGTGTTAACTAGTACCAATTCTTATGATCAGTTTTGAAAACCAAAACCTTCAAACTACAAAGATGTTACTTTTGTGGAACATGTTAATTTGATCAGTAGGAAATCCTTTTTTTTTCTTCATTTTTTTCCATTTATTCATTTGTTCATGCATTGCATTTAGTGAGGAACTCCCCTTAAGGAGCTCATATCTAAGATGTGAAAACAGCTATATAAAAAGAAAATTACAGTATAATATTGCAAGTATTATGATATAGATATGAGAAAATGAGTACAGTGGAAGCAAATATTGGGAAATGATTAGGAAGCTACTTTTGTCCCCTAGGGATGAAAAGCTGGAAAATAGGCAGCTGATACAGACAGTGGATGTGGTGAAGAGACCTACTACAAAAATAAGTGGGATACCAGGACCAGGGCACATTTAGTGTTCAAGTATTTATTGACAGTGTGAAAGATATCGGTTGGATGAATGAGTACCATGACAGGAGTTCAACTGTAAATGTCCAAAGGACCACACTACCCAACTGGAGATAAAGTTGACATACAATGTTCCAGAGAGGGAGATGTACCACCTAGAATGTCAACTCTGGTTAGAATATAAACTTTCATTTCCACATGGGATTATAGAATATATTGACTTCTATTGGATCTCAAAGCTCCAGGAGACTTTTACCTGAGGGGAAGAGAAAACAATGACTGGGAATATGGACATATCAGAGACTTAAAGAGGGAGAGGTGGAGATTAAGTGTGAACTTGCTGAATAGTTTCCTCTAAACTGAGTTTCTCTAGACTAGACTTACCTATAACTCAAGGATTTAGGATGGAATACCTGGCTCATTTGCATTTAAATGTTTAGCAGCGTTTCTTATTTCAAAAGTAAGAATATTTACAGTTTTTGCCTCTTCATTATTTTCTATATCCTGTAAGACATGTTTTATTTTGTTTAGTTTATGTACTCAAACCACGTATTTTCTCTTCAGGGACATAGTGTGATGTAGTTTGAGGAAACTAATCTTTACACTCTGATGTCACAAGTTACAAGTTATGTTGCCTTGGACCAATTTTTTATGCACTCTGGACTTCAGACTTACCTTCATTAAAACACTGGTCATAATATCTACGTTAGAAGACTGACCATGACCTTGTTGGATGTGAATAGGTAAGGATGTTTAACAAATTAAGTGGTACATATTAGTTGCAAAGTAAACATTACCTTTTTCTTCTGTTTCTTCCTTCAGCTTTCCCTCAATGTCTTCACTTTCCTGAGCTGCTACAAACCATAATTTTTACTGTGTTTGCTTCTTTAAAAAAATGAAGAAAAGATATGTTTATGTTATTTATTAGTTGAAGTTTTAAAAATGATAAATTAATCTCTGAGTCTCGATTATTTAAGGATGCAAATCTGGAAAGTGGGAAGATTTTTGGTAGACTGCCAAAGGAATTTTGCAAAAAAAAGAGAAATATTCAAATCCCAATCTAATAAATGTGTATTGGATAGGTGATATCTGACAATTACTTGAGGAAACATGCAGGAGAGACAAAGTATCTGTATTCAAAGGGTCTCAGTCTAGTGGAGGATTTAAAACTATAGCATAACATACTAGGTGTTGTTCAAGTGCTAGAGGTGCCTAGCAGAGGGCTCATGACCAGAAACTAGAGCTCAAGGAACCCTTTCAGAAGTGTCAAAAAGAAGAAGAAATTAGCTTTAAAAAAAAAAAAAAAAAGGAGGGAAGAAGAACAAGTGAGTGATGCAGAGGCTCATCCTTGATGTACACTTGCAGGCATGAGAAGCATATCAAGGTCGAGAAACTCAAGTGTAGATTTTCCCAAGAGAGGTGAGGGCAAAGGCAGAATGGCAGGAGGCAAGGCAGAATGGGTATGCAGGCGTGAGGACCTTAAAATTTTTTTAAGAAATTATGAGTTGTTGGGATTTGTCCTAAAAAAGAAAGGGTAAACTTAGAAGGATTTCATCAGAAGAGTGGCTAGATTGGATTGTAATTTGGAAAGATCACTGTGACAGAGGGTGGATTAATGGACATTGGTCTAACTGGTAAGAGAGACACATATTAGGAGCAATTTAAATAATTTAGGTGAGAAATCATGAGGAATATTAAGAAGAAGCAGGCAAGCCAGGATGATTTTCGGGGGTAAATGAAAAGGATTAGATGCACAGGGTGACAGGGAATGTGAAATATGGGGAATAATCCACGTTTCTAATTTAGCCAACAGGGTAGAAGATAGTATCATTCTATGATTCTAAAAATTAGGAGGAGGAGGATGTCCCAACCAGTTTTTGATACATGCATTTTCAAGCATCCTTAGAACTTCCAGGTGGAGAGGTTTAAGCACCATCAGCATTTTCCTGAGTCATCTAATCATATCCATCATCATCAACAAGGGAGGCCTGATTTCCTTCCTGTGCCTTCCACTTTAATTCCATAGGAACTCTGGCTCTTTGGATCATCTGCAATTCATTTCTCATACTCCATTTCCCCTGTATCTTGATTTTGTCTTACAAAGGTACTGTTTTTATTGCTTGTTGTGATAGAAGGGCAGAGGAGCAGTTCTCTGATTAGGCAGCCAGGAAGTAACAGATGATTTAAGCGAGGAAGGGGCGGGGTGGGGGGGGGATGGCACAGCTGTCCCACCACCCAGATGGGATTTGGCACTTCTCAAGTCAATTGCAAAGGGCCAAACCACTCTTCCCTGGAGGATGAGAGAATAGCTGGGCACTGAGAATGTTTGAACGTGTTTTATTACAATTCATCTCTTATGTTACAGTAAGGCAAATCCTTTTTGTGTTATCATATTATCTGATGCTCACTTGCTTGCAAACAAATTTCAGAAAGGTGCTTAAGCTTCTAAACCTCATCAGATAGCTACCACTAGGAGGAATACATTCCATTTGAATGACTTGAGGATATAGATATAATTCTACCACTGTTGTATTTTTTTGCCCAATGATCCCAGAGAGGCCCTCCTAAGACTAGGGAAGGCTGCATCTCAGCAAAAAAACTCTCAGTGTCTGGCTGAAAGTGGGTCTATCAGTCTATGTCAACATGGAGCCACGTGAGTTTGTGTCTGTAAGTTTACGCTGCTTTGATGTGAGGTAGCAAGATCTGCAAGTGAGAAAGAACTTGGTTCAAATTCTGATTCTCCACTAGTTGCCTGTGAGTTTAGAGTATAATCGCTTGCAGCCTCTGTTTGCTCATCTGCGAAGTCGCATTAACAATACTTATGCCATGACACTGCTGTGAAATGTGTAAGAGAGGGTGCAGCAGGGAAGTAGCTAGCACATTCCTGGCCTGTAGGTACTTAGCTCAAATAGGTAGCTGATAAATCAATTTATTTCATTCACTTTCTGGCTCTGTCTTACCACATCTACCACACACGATGGTTTAGAGGGAGAAGTGTAAGGGATGGTTCTGCTTAAATACCATGTTATCTGATTATTTGTTAAGATCACATGAAATAAAACATGTAAAGTACCTAGAAAAATGTTCAGCTCCTAAGAGTTCAATAATAACCACTTCCTTCTCCCTTTTTTCCCGTGCCTCCATGCAGTCGCTAGAGCATGAACAAACCAACTACAAATGCACAGAGGATGTCTTTTAATTCCCTGATGCCTGGGCCCTGCATGGTGTGGGGTGCTCTCTGGGTTGGTTGTCTGTCTGAGGAAGAAGGCAGGCTGGCTGTACCCAGGGAGCCCGCTCGGGCACCCTTCTCTCTCTTGTTCCCTGCAAAGACGGTTGCTCTGGTTACAAGACCAGATTACTTTAGTTTCTGTCTCTTTATGGGTAAAGGTCTCAGGGGAATCAGCTTATTAGAGAAAGAGCTGCATGGTTGAGTCAGTGAGGACGGTAAAGGGACTCATCGGAGGTTCTGAGATACAAAGGCACCGTTCTTCTCTTGATGAAGCCAGGGTCCCAGTCTCAGAGCTACAGCAGGCAGCATGGACACCCCGTTTGTGACTTCTCCCTGTCTGTTATTTCCCACCTCGTGTGCCGGTGGCTCCAGTACCTAAGTCCGTCTGCTTGTTTGAATGTGTCCCCTTTGATGTCAATTCCTTGTTGAGTTACTTACAGAATTCTCTATTGTCCCGGCCTCGCTCTTTCCTGTACTGATCTGTTCTGTGGGCAGTTTCAGCACTGCTCAACCTGCCCCCTCCCTCCTCTTAATTCTTACCTCAAGGAACTTGAAACTGCTGAGGAGGAGAGTAAGATAGGAAGTCGAAGGTGCCAGGGGTGGCAAAGACAACTGTCTTGTGAATATGCTTTTTGTTTTCACACAGTGAAGTCCACAGGTTAATGATATTTTAGCAGAATGCATTCCTACTACAGTAGCATCACAACGGCAACGATGTGTGCATAAGGCCAGGGGTGGGGAGGCAGAGCAAGGGCCAAAAGCTTCTAACACTGATGTGTTTATTGAAATCACACAAGGAGCTGGGAGCTTTCACATGTACTAATTCATATAATATCCAAAACAACCTCCGGAATGATGTATTATCCTCTCTGTAGTTCAGAGGCACAATGTAGAGATCAGCAGGGTTAGGAATCCCATGCAGCTCCATTCGATTCTATACTGTATGCTCTTTCCTGTGTTCAACACCAGATTGCTCCCTGTTCTTGGGGCTGACCTCATGTTCCAAAAAAACACTGGGTTCTCTTACTGAACAAAAGAGAAGGTCAATTAAGTCTTTTGCAAGTCTGCCTTCTTTGTGAGCTTCTGTGATCAAAATTCTCTCTCTTGGGAAAAATGGTACCAGGTCCCTAGACAGTCTCCCAGCTCAAAGGATCAGGTCTAGAAATGGCTGTACTTTTCAGCCCTAACCCTTCCCACTTTCCCATTGAGGAAAAAACACCCGGTAGTATTTGGTAGTATTGGCTTAAGTGTGTCTGACCCTTAACCATGCACAAGTCTGAGAGACTTGGAAAAGCAACATAGAGGAGGGAATTGTCAATTGTGCAAAGAACTGAGCAAAGAATTTAATTCCAGGCTCCAAGTACACAATACAGTATCATATAAGTTAGAAGGAATACCTTTTCTTGGTTTTCTAGTTTGGATAAAACAAAAGAGATCCACAAAATCACGACATAGGAAAGTAGATTATAGACAATGGAATACAGACTCTGTTCAGTCAAATGTGACTCCATTCAAGCAAATGGGAAACATTGATTTTAAATAAATATAAACGTGTGTCTTTATGTCAAAATGTCTCTCTCTCTTCCCTCATCTCCTCATCTACCTATCGTCTATCCTCCATCATCCTCCATGAACCTAACTCAATGACAGCAGGACATCTGTGTGTTTTCTATTTCCCAAATACCTACTACAGTGCCTGGCACACGGTAAACCTCAGTATCTACTGAATGACTGCATATGTGGAACTTGAGCTGAGAAAAAACATGATCAAAATGGTCTTGTGATCAGAGACCTTGTAGAGATATACTGGACAGAGTGAAAGAAAGAACATCGGCACCAGTAGGGCAGGAAGTCAGGGAGGTAGAGAGCTCTGTGTGGTCCATATTTGTGATCATGAGTGCCTGATGTAGGGGGGTGATCATGGGTTGGAAAGGATATCCAAAAAAGATATTGAAAAGGAAAAAGATTTTGGCCTATACTACTTCTTGTCTCTTTCCTCTAAAAGGAAATAGGACTGAATAGAACAGGTATCTCTTGCAATATATATATATATATATTTCTTTTTTTGTGCTTGTTTTGTCTGTCTTCAATGGTGATAACTAAGCTTATATTTTTATAAGTGTTCATGATTTGTTTGTTTGTTTGTTTTCTTTTAAAGATTTATTTATTTATTTATTTGACAGACAGAGATCACAAATAGGCAGAGAGGCAGGTAGAGAGAGAGAGAGAGGAGGAAGCAGGCTCCCTGCCGAGCAGAGAACTCGATGCAGGGCTCGATCCCAGGACCCTGAGATCATGACCTGAGCCGAAGGCAAAGGCTTAACCCACTGAGCCACCCAGACACCCCTTTAAGTGTTCATGTTTTAAGAAACTCGGGTCCTGTACTTTTCTGATGAAGTGCCCACAACACTAAGGTCAGGTCTCACCACCAGTTAGCACTTGGATGAGAACTGGAGTCCAGGTTCCCTGGAGTCCAGAGTCCTTTACTGGTCATCTTTCCTCCCCTGATCTGTTTCTGTTGTCACTCTAGAATCTCGGTGTCCTTGTACCCTACCTCCTGCTCAGGGGAAGTCAAACTTCTATTTCCTCAATGGATTTTTCTTCATAGTCACAGCCAAGCCCCGTGATCCCCTAAAGGGCAACCTATGCTCCACCTGCATTTCCATTCAGCTATCACAGCACCTTTGTATCTTAACTAAAGGGCAGTGAGAACTCAACAGGAATAGAACATTCAACTGCTCTCACTTCCCATGGACTAACATGAATAAAGACTGAAAGGAGCAGCGCAGGGAGGAAGTAGTTTTGCATCTCAGCTTTTGGACCAGTGGATTCCCAATATCCATGCCCCCCTTTTAAGAACATCTACTCTGTGCCAGCACCATGCTAAATCCAATAAAAAATCGAGTGGCATTAAATGTGGTCCCTGCCTCCTGGGAGCATAGGGTAGAATTAGGAGGACCGCAAAAACATATGCACAAATTCACATGACTAAAATGTCCAAGTAGGAGAAACTTTGAAGGATGATTAAATCACAGAGATTACTTTAGATGAATAAAGGCCTCACTTTCCTGTACACAGGCTCTCCCACCAAGCAAGCCCAGGGAAGGCTACCTTAGGGAGTGAAGCTAAGAAGGAGGCCTAGTCTCCCTCCCTCCCCGACCTAGTCCAACCAGTAGCTCTCAGGGCTCCATTGTTCCCTCCACTAACATTAAATAGCACTCACAGAGCAGAGGGAGGTCCAAATACTGGGGTGGGTGAGCACCCAGCTGCCGCTGCCCTCAACACCACATCAGTAAACAGCACCACGGCAATCAATTTGGCTTTTTTGATGAAGACAAAACCATAGAGGAAACCCATTAGAAGAGGTAATAAAGGCCCTTCTTGTACAGTTAATAGAGAGCCTCCTGGATGGAACAAGCCCAGCTGTTGCTGCGGAAAATTTACTTCTGTTTTCAAGTTCAAATAGAGACTAAAACATTATCTTCGCGGGAATTGATTTTACGTCTTCCAAACACATATGCCACCTTAATTGTGATTTGTGTGATAGTTCAGCTGCTGAAAGCTTTCGTTTATCTCTACCTGGTTAAACAACTTTAAATAATAACAAGTCAATATATCTGTCTATTGACCAGGGTTCTTCTCACATCCCCAGAGCGTACTGTTGACAAAGAAAAAGGTGTTTAACCCTTCCCAGCCCCAGCATCTGTCCCTCATTCATTTCCCCTTGCTGGGTTTTGATGGGGAGATAGAATCATTTAACAAATGAAATGAACAGAAATACGCAAAGCCTTCTCTGATGTACTTTCTCCTGCAGAGGCTGTTTTGTTGTTGTTACATTGCTGTTGTTGTTGTTATTGTTTTGCTTTTTAATTTGTTTTCTTTAATTTTAGCCTCAATACATTCATTAAAAGAGAAGAAGCCTGATTTTTATCAAATTGTTTTCCTCATTCATTTTAGTTATAGAGACTGCTTTTGAATTGAGCTTGAGGAGAGGATATTAAAGATGGCAACTTGTTTTAGAAGACCCATATAAACAACAAAATGCATGGGCTCTCCAAAGCTTTCTTATAAGACATACTTTTATATTTGTTTATTTTTTGTTTTTTTGTTTTAATAGGAGTGCTTACTATTAGGGTGGGGGGAGGGGATGAGGGCAAAGGGGATTATTTTATTCACATGAATTCAAGCCTTAAGTTCTTTGGAGTTTGGAACATTTTGGTGATAATGGTGGTGATGGGATAAAGTTTGGGGGTTTTCTTTGTTTTTTTGATGAGCTAAATCACTTGTCATCCAGTAGGAAAACAAGAAGGGAATAGGACAGGAAACTGAGAGCTCATCTAGCCAGAGCCCTGTTCTGCTCCTGAAGCAGAATATAGCTAGCTAGCAAGTGGCTGTCCCTCTTTGCAAGGGCCAACAAGCTCTCCTCTGTTCAGTGGTGTCAAGGGCCAGTAATTCAGACAGGGTTGGGGTCTGTCTTTCCCCAGGCTGTCCCAACATTTCACTAGATGACAAAGCGAGGGCACTGTAGCTAGAGTCCCCAGCTTCTTCCCCTCTGGTTGGCCTTGCTTCTGTATCAGAGGTGAAAAAGGAGTGTATGTGGAAAGGAGGTGATGAGATTGCACCTGCATCTGGCCTGCTAGGTGAAACCTGCTTGGTTTCAGCACAGTACCACAGGGTACAGGGAGGACCAGCATGCACTTTCTGCTGGGGGAGAAAGAAATGTAAGTCAAACAAACCATACCATCCTTACGTAGACTGCCATGGGCATGGCAACCGGAAGGAGGGTACCAGTATCAATGTGTGAAGTTTAGTGTTAAATCCTATGTTGAGGATTCCTTTCAAATCTTCACAGACCCTATTTTAGAGGTTTTGATTTCTTTGTTTTTCTGTTGAGAGAATTCTAATCCAGACCTCCATTAAAAAAAAAAAAAATCCTCCCCACCGTGTCCTTACTCTCTTTTCTCCTTCCTACTTCTCCCAAAAAGGCCTATCTATGGAAAGAGAGTAAATACTAATATTAATAATAATACTACCCCTTATCACTGACAGATTGCTTATAAACAGTAAGCTGTGAAGATGGGAAGTTATCATTAATTGCTAATTAAGAAAACACTTCTCTTGGGTTTGTGCTCATCTGATAAAGAACATTTCTTGACTCTTTCCTGCTTGTTCTCCCTGTGTTTTCCTCCAGGGCATGGACTGTGTATTAATTATCCGTGTATCCTCATCTGTGAATGACTGACTGACTGACTGAATGAGTCTATTTATTAATTTTTTATTCCATAGCTTGCTCGCCTGGGTGCATGAACTTCCTCCTTTAATGTGCATATTAAAATGACAGCCCTATCAAGACTTTCTGGATGCCATTATAAGCGTGACTCTGTGCTGCCCCCTGTCTTGCGGAACCCTGCATCTAGTGAACTCATTCTGTCTATCCCTACTTGAGATAATCTATATGTGTGTTTGCACAGACAACATACAACAAGGCAAACCACCTAATCCCACCTTTCCCAATACCCTATTAAATCAACTCTTGTCTTGCTTTTGTATTTTCTATTGCTCTCCAGTTCTGTCTGCACACACGGGTATACTTTTTTTTTTTTTTAAGATTTTTATTTATTTATTTGACAGACAGAGATCATAAGTAGGGAGGGAGGCAGGCAGAGAGAGAGAGAGAGAGGAAGCAGGCTCCCTGCTGAGCAGAGAGCCTGATGTGGGACTCGATCCCAGGACCCTGAGATGACGACCTGAGCTGAAGGCAGAGGCTTACCCCACTGAGCCACCCAGGCATCCCACACAGGTATTCTTACAGGGATGTAAGCAGAGCAAAGACAGAATTCTGCAGTACAGTCAACTCAGATGCAAGTGGATATCTTCTCCAGATGGTTCATCTGGCCAGGGTGGGGTGGCAGTGAGTAAGATAGCACTTTGTGTGACAAAGAATGGCCACTAAATAAATATATGTAAGTTGAATTAAATTAAAGGAACAAAAGTCCTACTCACCTTCTGGATAGGAGCAGGATATTCCTACATGGAATCTAAGGCTGGAGCCAGGGGAACCTCAGTAAATGTCCCCTTCAGCTTTCTAATCTAAACAAACTAACTCAGTAAACTTTCTTAATTCTCTACAATTGACTCCAAAGGAAAGGCAAGAAGGAGGAGCAGTCAGCACGAGGAGGTGAGCAAATTCCCACTGTGCTGCAGAGCTGAGGAAGGACCAGGCTGGCGCAATGACACTCGACAAGCAGGTCAACTCCAATATGAGTCAGTACTTACCTTGCAGATGAAGAAACTGAAGTCCAAAGGAAAAAAATATTCCCAATAACACAAAGCTAGGCAACAACTGACGTACTGAGCCCACACTTTCTAGCCCTGCGGCTCTTTTGCCCAGACCAGGCAGGCCTTTTTCAGAGCTGTGGCCAGGGACCCAAACCCTTCTTCTTCCTCTAGATCTATTCTCAGCTCCTCCTCATCTAGATAGAGCATGCCTTCCGAGGATCTCTTGAGATCCAGTATATTGTGCCCAGGCCCTCACTGCAGTGGGAGGTGAGAAGGGAAGAAGTCTCACTCAGGGCCGGGAGACATGCTTAGTTATTTGTTACTTATACTTAAGAACCTCTTCCAAAAATTTGCTTTGGGGAAGTCAGCAATGAACTGCATGTGTCTGGTGGAGGGCGCCGGTAGCTGTGATGCTCCCCCCTTCACCCTGGAAAGTGCTCCACTTCTTCCTTTGTGCACAGGGGGGCACTAGCAATACACCAGCGGCAGCCCCAGAACCTCAGGCTCTGCAGCTGCTGGGGAAGGACTTAATTACACCCACTTCCCAGTGAGCAGAGCTCGCTGTTCAGCCAGCCAGCTCTGCGTTGCAGACGTGCTGGCTACGCAGGCTCAAATGTCACCTCTTGTAGAAACCCTGGCCTTCTCTGGTTAACCCACTTCCCCGAGTCTTTCCTAATTCTCCTGTCTCCCCAATCTCTTGGTCAGTTGGCCTTTTACCTCTACATCAAACACGCTGCTTTTTAAAGTATCCCTAGATATTTCTCTTTGTCCTCTTTTATCTTAAGCTCCCTTTGTGCAAAGACCATGTTTCCTCCTGTTGATCCCAATAGAGAGCAGTGTCCATGGCGTGGCAGTCAGTAAATGTGGTGTGAGGGAAGCATAATCCTGACGCTCTCCGTTGGCATGTAACCTCAGGCAAGTCCTTTCACCTTTCCAAGCCTCAGTTTCTGTGTCTGTGGAATTAATCATAGTGTCTCAGGGCTGTTTGAGAATCACTAAGTGAAAATTATGTGTGAGTGTTTGCAGGTGGGCTGAGCACAGAGATTCCCTAGATCCAGGTAATGCCAGCATGTCCTCACTCTGCGTCAAGGACAGAGTGCAGTTTCTGTGCCATTTATTTATAGTCAGCCCTATGCAGGGCACCAGATAAGTTCCTTAAAGAAGACACAGTTCCTGCTCTCAAGAAGCCCAGTGGGGACAACTGGAATGGGGGAACTAAATGTAAAGTCATCTAGCTAGGGTGAGGATACTGAGAGAAACCGAGGCTGGGAGGTGTCTGTATCCACCTGGAAGATACGTAGGAGGGCAGAAGAGAATTTTCACTACTCCTTTCCCCTAGAACTAAGGCAACTAAAATGCAAGTAAGGAATGTGTCCACATCACTCTTTTGTTGTTTTCCAACCCCAGGTCTCAGGGCCCCCAGAATGCTGCCGGCAATAAAGTAAGACAAAGAAATCCAGGGTGAACTTCTTGCCCTGCCTCTGACCCTGAGCGGTGTCTCCCTGAGGCTCTCTCTTAGCTCTGTAACAAGAAACAGCCCTCCCATCCTCAGACTTGTTGAAAAAATTTCAGTGAAGTACACTCCTAATATGCAAAGCAGTGACTGAAAAGAAATGCTTGTCAGTTTCCCTCTGGTCCCTTCTCTAAGGAGGACCAGAGTTCACAGCTCTAGCAGCATCTATGATTTCCCCTTCTTTGGTGCAAGGAGTCTCAATGTCCCTCCACTTTCTTCTAAGCTCCTCACAGGCACTCTGATCAAAAGTTGTTTTTTTTTTTAATTTATTTTATTTTATTTAAGATTTTATTTATTTGACAGAGATCACAAGTAGGCAGAGAGGCAGGCAGAGAGAGAGAGAGGAAGGGAAGCAGGCTCCCCACTGAGCAGAGAGCCTGACGTGGGGCTCGATCCCAGGACCCTGAGATCATGACCTGAGCTGAAGGCAGAGGCTTAACCCACTGAGCCACCCAGGTGCCCCTCTGATCAAAAGTTTTTATACCAACCCTGAGAACTGGAACACAGAAAAGGCAATGGGATTAGTCCATGGAAGATACACTGAGGTTGGTGAATGACCAGTATGCTTGTTCTTTGGGGGCTCATTTGCATTTAAGACAAATGAGCTCTGCTAACCTAATGACTCTCTAAGGTGAGGCATATATTCAAGGACCCGGTTGAGTTGGAAGTTTCCATCACTGTGGATCAAAGTCCTAGACTGCCTGACTCTCCACTATTGTTCCAGTGTCAGAAGGAAGAGAGTGGACCAATTATCTGGATCCTCATATCTAAAAGGTAGCTTGTCTCCTCTTTATATTGAATCGCAGGAATCTTTAATCCATTTGTGGAAAAATGCTTCTTTTCTCTGACCTCTTCTGTCTTCAGAGAACATTCCTGTTGTGCTTAATTTTGAAGAGAAAACAGCATTCAGTTAGATTCTAACTTGACATGAGTGACCCCTAATGATTTCTTTTGACCAGAATGAACTTTTTAGTTTATTGAACTTTGAGAAAACCCACACTTCTTTTTATGTGATGACTTGTAGACCAGGGTATTTCCCACTGCCTCTCCCCAAAATTAGGAAACATACTCTTTCTGCAGAAAATATCTCTATTTATTTTGGGGGATTTCCATTGACCTTTGGTTGACCTTGGTGAACTGGAAATGAATCTATTGATCACTGTCTGACCCCATTCCTCAGGAGCCACATACTCCTTGTGCTTCTGGCATTACTGAAGAAGGAGAGCATGACACAACAAGTTTGCAGTTTTTGTCCATTAACCATTCATAGCTATCATGAACTGTTTTAATTCCAAAGTGAAAACTGTTGCCTAAAACTCAACTGAGCAGTGGGGAATTGGGAGTATCAAAGATCTGCCAGGTTCCTTGTACTAGTCTTCTCCCTGGAATTTTCCATGGAACAGAATCATTTCAAACTAACATCTCCCTGATGTGTACTTCCTATTGTGATTTGGCTCAACTTCTTTTCAGCTTCCACCATATAAATCAGTTCTCCTGATCTTGGCTTACCTTCTCTCTATGAGCCTTGGTTTCTCCCTCTGAAATTGTGGCTGTAGGGTGCTGGTAAAAGATGGATGACTTTTCCTATTTACACTTATCTGTGGTAGGTTGTGGTATGTTCCCTAAAAGATATTCACATTCCAATATCTGAAGTCTGTGAATTTACCCATGTATAGAAAAAAAAAGGGGGGTGATGTCTTTACAGATGTGACCAAAGAGTAAAGGATCTTGAGATGGGGAGATTATCCAGTGAGCTCTAAATGCCATCACATGTACCCTTATAAGAGAGAAGCAGAGGGAAATTTGATATCCAAGAGGGAAATTTGAAGATTCTGCCCTTGAAGGTTGGAGTTATGGAGCCCTAAGTCAAGGAATACTGATATCCCCAAGCTGGAGGAGACAAAGAATTGATTCTCCCCTAGAGCTGCTGGGAAGAGCATGGACCTGCCAACACCATGATTTCAGCTCAGCGATACTGATCTCTGACTTCTGTCCTTCAGAATTGTAAGAGAATAAGTACGTGTGGTTTAAAATGGCCAAGTTTGTGATAATTTGTTATAGCAACTATAGGAAATAAATATAGCACCTATTACTTCTTTTTGGACAATTAGCCATGTTTCTCAATACAAATTACCTTTTAAGTCTCACCACATTTCCAAATGATACAGCATATTTATACCACCACCACTACCATAATTGTGGTTCTCTGAGCTTATGATATTATCTCAGGTACTTTTTAAAAATAAAGTTAGAGATTTCTAATCCAGAGTATACTGAACTATAGGAAGCCACCTACCACTTCAGACACATAAAAGCATTCCACAAAATATATACTTCAAAAAAATATGTAACCAAGCATGGAAATAAAAAAGGGAATAACTGCATTTTCCAGAAGAACGATGGAACACATGGTAGAAAGAAGCCGCTGAGATAATAGAATCTATGAAGGAAAATGGGCAGGATATATAACAGTGGTGTCTTAATGTCTGTGTAGGATGGGCATCAGCTTCCAGTCCTGTGTGTGCAGGGCTGAAAATATGCTCCCTGAATAAAGCCAGGGGGCTGAAAATGTGCCCACTTAGAAAAACTTCACTTCCTGGCCTGAAGAAAATAAGGAAGCAATATCTCCACCTAGACCACAGGAGAGAAATGATTGAGCTTCAAGAAATCAGAGACTCAAGTCTGAACTCTACTAGGGTGTCAGACCCCAATTTTTATGTGAAATAAAATTGGTGTGGTACCACAAAGTTAACAACAATTTGGCAGCGGCAACTAGGAAACCACCTATTATGGATGCTTCCATAGTCCACAGAATATACAGAACCCCCACAGAAGAAAATATCTGGAATAATGAGCTCATAATTCAAAAATATATATGTAGGGGCGCCTGGGTGGCTCAGTCATTAAGCGTCTGCCTTTGGCTCAGATCATCATCCCAGGGTCATGGGATCAAGCCTCCTGTCAGGTTCCCTGCTCTGTGGGAAACCTGCTTCTCCCCCAGCTTGTGTTCCATCTCTCTCTTTCTCTCTCTCTGTCAAATAAATAAATAAATATCTTTAAAAAAAAAAAAAAGATCCTTCTATCTTAAAAAAATAAAATATATAGAAATCCAATATCACAATATTTAAAGTAAAAAACATAATGAATGGGAGACATCTAAAATTCCTAAAGTAAAAAGACATTGTAAGCACACACAAAAGAAAAAAAAAAGTTGTTTAAATAAATGTAAATATGAATGTATGTTTGAGTATTAATGGTAAAGAACAATTAAGTCATTGTATTTACTCATCTGTTTATTCAGCAGATACTTACTGAATACCAACTATGAGCCAAGTAGTCTTTTAAATGCTGTGATGCAATGATGAATAAAATATTATCCCAACCTTTGTGGACCTCATTTCTGCTGGGAAAGACAGAAAATATTTAAGTAAATATGTAATAACTTGTCAGTTAGTGATAACTGTTATGAGGAGACATAAAATAGCCTAAAGGAGATAGACCAAGCAGAGATGTGAATGTTGTGAAGGAGCAAGCCATAAAGGTATTAGAAAAGAGCACTCCAGATAGCTGAAATAGCTGGTGCAAAGGTCCTGAGGTAAGCACATGGTTGGATGTTGGAGAAATAGCACAGAAGTCAAGCCAGATTTGTCTGAGTGAAACAGAGAGGTAGCAGATGAAATCACAGAGATAGCCAGGGCCTGGTTATGTAGACCTTATAAATGTGATAACAAATTTATTTATTTATTTGTTTATTTTTGCCTAAGTGGGTTGAGAAATCACTGGAAGTTTGTAAACTAGGAATGACATGCTCTGAATCACATTCTTAAAGCAACATTTTTGGTTGCTATGTGAAGAGTAGATTATAAGAAAGGAAGGGAGGAAGAAGAAAGGCTGGTTGGAAAACTATTGCAGTCATCCTGGCTAGACATGTCTGTGGCTTCTCCTGGGTGCCATCTGTGAAGATCATGAGAAACACCGGATCTAGGATTCAGGTTTAAGAAAAGTCTGGTTGCATTTGCTGACGTGTTGGTATGCCAGAGAAAGACTAATCAAGAAATCAAAAATGCCTCCAACTGTCCTTTCTGAACAACTGGAAGATGGGTGATACGCTGTGTGTGTCTGTGTGTGTCTGTGTGTGTGTGTGCGTGCATGCGCGCGCACATGCGTCCATGTGCATGCGTGATGCATTTGAGGTTTCTCTTGGACAACCAGATGTCGAGTTGCTGAATATATGAGTCTAGAGCTTCGGGGGAAATTGGAGCTGGAGACACAAATTTGGCAGCCATCAGGATATAGAGGAGATTTAAAGACAGAGTCTGAAAAACAAAATCACTAGGAAGAAATTACAGCTAGAGAAGAAAAGAGATGGGGAACAAGGACATCATCAAGTAAAGGAGAGTGAAAATCAGCTGCCACTGAGGTCAGAAGGGAACAGAGAGGGACAGAAACTAAATCAAAAATGTGTTTCAAAGAAGCAGTGATCACCTGGGTCAAATGTTGCCAAAAGGTGTAACAAGATTCAAGTTGAGGCTGGACGGGTATGTTTGTGGGGGAGGATTTGTTTTTAAAAGAAAGAGTACTGAAGTGCAGTTTGAATAGTGAAGCAGTAAGGATAAATCCTGGTGTATTTTAAAGAAACAACAGCTGAAGAGGAAGCTGAGACAATAGAATTACTTCAGTGAGTTTTGCCACATCTTTATGAGAAATAAGTAGTAGCTGGAAGAGGCAGTGAGGACAAGGGACAGATTTTTGAAGATGGGAAATATTGGCATGTCTGTGGTCTGAGGAGGGACTCAGGAGAGAGCAGGGAAGGTCTTGCAGGAGATAGTCGGAATAGTTGTAAGACCAAGATTTGAGCCTAAAGGGGCAAATAAGGGATGGATTTTATGGCTCCAGGAAAGATGCCTCCAGATAGAAAGAGAGGTATCTTACTCACTGGGAGAAGAGAAAAAAATAGAGTGTGTATGTACAGAGGAAGGCTCATCTCCTAGTCAGGATTCCTTAGAAGGGAAGAACTGCTGATGCTTCATTTGGGTAGTGCAGGTGCAGGGTAGCATGGATGAGGAGAGGGGAAGTGCAACGATAAGAGACCTCAAAAGCAAAACAAGAGGATGTTTTACCATACTGGCTACCATTTCACAGTGAGCCCAGCAGGGAGGAGGCAAAGCAGGTCAGTTAGCAGTTGCTGCTGCTCAACATGTGGGCTTTCTCTAGATGGTTTACATGGAAGAACTATACCTTGAGATAGTCCATGGGAGATAGAGAAGAGGGGAGTTATTTTCCCAGCTGCATTTCATCCCCTGCTTTCCATTAGCTAAAGTGTTCTGTGTAGTGTAAAGTCTCCTGTGCCTCTGGGTTGTATCATCTGATCTCTTTGGCAGCCACTTGGGATATGGGATCCTACGCCATTCAGTGCGGTGTTTCACCCAAGTTTGGAAGTGTTACTAGTAGCTATGAACTACAGAAAGCCGGGGGGAAATTGTGTGGCAGTGGCTGGGGAACAAGTCTTGGTAGGATGTAGGAGGGCAGCAGTAGAGACGGGAAAGTTGCCTACCCATTACATTCATCTTATTCCCTACAATATGGGACCTCTACTGTATGTGCATGTATGCATGTGTGTGTTGGGAGAAAATGACACTCTCACACCTTCCCCAAAGGACAGGGAATTGGGGCAGGAGTATAACTGCTCACAGAGTCTCATTAAAGGTTATAGCCAACTGAGAGCTCTTGCAACATTTAAGCAAAGAGGGTTAATGATATAAAGAACAGTGCTGATGCTGCATTACCCGGCCCGGAGCCTGCAGTTGATGTCCATCATCTCTCTCCTCTGCCAGCAATTTTACATTTCTTTCATTCTTGGAAAGCAGTTAGGTTGGTCAACATTATATGTCTGGTAGGGTGATCCAGACTGATCTCGTGGGTATCTAAACCAAGCGTTTCCCTATACTTTTTGGTTCGTGGTTGCTATAATCACTCCTTGACAGTTATTATTAAGTCTGGAAGTTCTAAGAGACACCCAGTGAAGTAACTGCTCATTTGCCTTATCATGTATTAATAATTCTAGCTCCTCATGACAAACAAGACCTATTAATCCCACCAGTTACATTAACTCCTTTCTTTGCCTGTTTATCCACTCACATGAGAAGCCCAAATTAACAAGGTGACAGTTGTAGCTTCTAGTTCAGTGGAACATTTAATGTATCCCCTGGCAGCCTTCTCTATACCCTGTAAGCTGGGACTTCCACCTCAGGATAGCTCAAAGTTAATGAAACAAAAAGCTGAAACTCTGTGACTGAGCTGCTAGGTGTGACAGTGAGATGGACCATTTCTACTTCCAATCTTATTTCCTATACCCTTGCATTCTAGCTTTTGGAAATGAAGAACCATATACTGGTGGCTGGTTGAACACACATGCTAAGTCCTAGAGGCATAAGCCAAGCTGCTGTTCCCCAGCTGAGACTTCAATGGGCAGCTGCTCACTATTAGTTCAGGCTGGCTGCTTCGAGGTAATGGTATAGATAAGAACAGTGGACCTTGTGATCACAGGACTATTGTCAAATGTGTCCTTCAGTGTGAAGCACTGTGCTAATGAGGTATTCCATAAGCCCTCGATGGTTGTAATGGAAGAGGCACACATAGATACTGGTATTTATTCTCAAAAAGGCAAAATTATGTTCCTTCATGATCAAACAGTCCAGTGGAATAGATTCTTCTAAATGGCTGGTGGGTACTCCAAGGAGTGGTGTCACATGTCCATTTCTGCTGCTCTCCATGACATTAACCAGAAAGGTCTTGGTGAAGACAAGCTTAGATTGTTCAAGGGTTTCAGGATCTCATCTCTGCCACCATAGCACACTGGCCATGTGTCAGGTAGCTGAGGAGAGAAGCTGACTGACATCTGCTAAAGAAGTCACCATTTTCACCTGGTTATTGAGCAGCTACTCCACAATGCAAACTGCCTACAGAGCACTGACATGAGACAAAAAGACCTCCACACTTTGTCCTACCCCAAGAGATCCAACCACATAATTCATCCTCAGATCTCCTCATCTGTATTCTCCTGGTCTTATTCCTTTCAAGCCGCTGGTGGATCAGTCAAGCCATTTTGTCAGAAGTCACTCTATATCTTTTCTTCTCCCACTATACAAGATGGATGATTAGCTCTATCCCAAAAGGATTTGCTTTTACTACTGTCCATCACCCCCTCGAGACCATAAGGCAGTAGTTAATTTCCTTTTAGTGCTAACATTTTGTGCTGACACATCTGGGAATCAGGTCAAATTTCTTCCCTTTTCAGTCAGTTGGTCAAAGGAAACTGCTTATCTCAGAATGAGGTTTTAAGCATAGGTTGAGGGAAAGGAGGATAGCAAATGCAGACAACATATGTTCACATAACGTATTTTTACTTTCTGGATCTGTTTGAGCTTATTCTCAAATGTGCTACTTCCATTCCATGATGGATATCTGATCATCCTGCCCAGCTTAATAGTTTACTGGGTGAGATAGATCATGCTATTGTTAAGAAATCACTCTCCAACTCCACCTCCATACATCCCAGTTCCACTGAAGTTTTATCTGCTTGTGTGACTTTCTTTGACCTCCGAGTAAGCAGAATATAGTTTCCTGCCCCTTGCCTTTAGTTTATGACTTTCTATGGCCAGTGCGATGCTAGCAGATGTAACACAAGAAAATATTGAAATGTGTCTCTATGTTTGGGCTTACCCTCTTGCTCCATCAGCATTACAGGTTAGAGTCATTCTTTTTCTATAATCAGGTGCTCAGCATCTACTATGCCCCAGTGTCTCACTAGAAGCTGTTATTCAAGTTGAAAATAGTTCTCTGATAGACAAGTCATGGCTTTGCACCAGAAATTTGGTTGTTTTCTGTATGACTTCCATTGAAGTTCAGCAAGAAATTCATATAGTATCCTTATCCATTATGGGTCTTCTAGCACCTGAATTATATGGCCCAGGGGGAAGAACAGCATGTCCTACAGTCTGAAAACTACTGAAACCCATTTTATCCGTGACAGTCTATGGATGACTCAGTAAATACTCTGAAACAATATTCCCAAATGATGTATATTTTACGTCCAACCTCCAAAGAGAACATCCGAATGTTATGCCTCTTATTTGGTTGAAGGAAGTATGAAATGCAACAATTTGTAGTTTACAGTGTCACAGCATATCCCAGACCACAGGATAGCTAAGATATTCTTTGATATGCCATGCTTCTGAGTTTCTTTAATTATTTATTTCTTTTTTATATGATTGGTGCATGCATTTGTGTGTATACATACACACACATACACATGCATATATAAACAGAGAAATCAAAACACATATATTACATGTGTAGATGGATGTGTGTGTGTGTGTGTGTGTGTGTCTTACACACACATGTCTTACTTAGAGCAGTGCTACTCAAAATATGATCCTCAAACTGCTGTATATTTATGAACTATTGGATGACCCAAAAGATAAATTAACCAATCCAGAAGATAACTTCATAAGTTCAGAAAGTGAGAGTGATTGAATCATTTTATAAATCACTGTGACAGACATTTCTACAACATATAAGTTTTTGGTTCTGTGTTTTACAAAACTACTGGTTTATGAATAATTAGAAACTAAAGGCAAAACAAAAAGAAAACAAAGGCTTTTTAAACTGGCTTTTGCCACAGATAATATGAGAAGGATGTCTCTAGGGTCCTCTATGTAACTTCCTGTTCATGAGCTTGATGCTTCACAGGACGTCAGGACAATGGAGGTCTCTGTGAGCTGACTGTATCACGACATACAGCATGCTATTTAACAGAAGCAGGACAGTAAGGTATACTGCTTTCCTTGCCATGTAAAGGCTAACTGCTTTTGATCCTTTTCACGCATTTCCCAAATTATTACCCACATACCAAGTGGCAGAAATTGTGTTAATCTTCTCAGGAAAGATGACATATGAGACAGCTGGGATTTGACTACCATATCAGTAAGTTATCTTTTATTCTGCAACTTTCTGCCACAATCCATTTTTCAGGGTCATGAAGATTAAAAGGTATGAGAGTGACTAGCACCCTTGCATCCTTTTATGTCTTCAGTTGTTATATGAATATATCTATTTTCTCAAGAAATGCAATATTTCTTCTTGGCAATGGGTTGAGGAGGAATGATGGGGAAACCATTTCAGATGTTTCCATTTAATAGTACATACCGTAATACCCACAGATCAGGAAACCATAGCAAAGGTTCTGCTAGATGCTAAAAATATCTATTCACAATTATACATTTGGGATTCAAGAAAATAACCACAGCATGAATCTGCTGACTTAGTGAAACCACACTTAGTCTAATCTCAGGCCAAAATCTATTTATCAACAGACTTCCAGAATCCCTCAATCTAATTATAGGGCCCCTGTTGTTTTTCTCTATTCCAGATGTAAGTGTAAGTTTAGACTCAATAACTAACAATTCTAGAAATATTTATTTCCACACTGCATAAAGAGGGATTTCCTTAAAAATTTTTTGGGGAAAAGAATGAATCAAGAAATAGTTACTGAAGGTACTTAAAACAGAGTAGCAGGAGTATTCCTGATGGAGACACAGCCTTGTCTTTAATCAGGGAATTCTGGAGAACAAGCTTGGATCTGATAAGGAGGTAAGGGGCTATGAATTCCTATTGTGGCAGTTACTATCAGTCTGCTACTTGCTATCTCTCTGGAGTAGTATGCTAGTCTTCTGTTCTTCCGTGTTAGTTACCCTTAAAATACCATGCTCTATGAGCTACTTCACTATACTGTGGGTTAAGGCAGGCTTACTGCCTATTGCAGCAGTTACATTTGCCTTGTTTATGATGGTTATGTGCTTCCATGAGGCTTTTGTCATTTCATCTTCCCATTATTGATGTTGATAGGGAAAAGGCCAGTTGAAAGGTAGCAACACACAATCTACCATAGCCTTGAGAAGATATTACAACTTAGCTTCTCAGCAATGTCCATGCATCCATCACTAATGTATTCCTTACTGCCTGGTGAAGTATCTGTCTTCCTGACCCTCCATGGAAATTTAGTCAGATGGTAGGATCTACAGCCATACATAATTAATTCACCCCAACATCTCATCTCCCTGTGTCCTTACTTCTTCTTTAAAACTGATATATCAACATATTTTTGTGCAAGTCATTATTGAGTCCAGGTTTCAAGAAGCTAATCCAGCCAAACACAGTAGATTTTATTCCAGAAGTCTTTGCCAAATTTTGACTACTGAATTGTGGGAGAATAGCCTTAGTTTAGTGAATTTTCCACTATCCTGCTTGATTGTTTATCAACCTTGTTCTAATACCTTCAAGATCTACTACTCTAGTGTGTGTTCCTCAGGTTACTGCCATTATACATTGCCAAATTCTGAAGGCCTTTTGATATGTGGACTACATCCTCCTAGAGAAAAGTTTGTCTCCCCGTTTTTCTTTAGTATGTGCTTTTATTACCAGTCTGGAGAACACAATGAGGAGTGATCTTATGGGAAGTAAAAGCATCCAATGAAACTTATTTTTTATACAAGATTATCTTTCCCAGTAAAGGGAGGATATGTTTTTGTAAGGAGAAAGGGGATTGTTTTCCTCTTAATTTTCCTGTAAAGAATGTTCAGGAAACAATGTGAATTCAGTATTCTTAGGTTTATGTGTACAAATGACCTTATCTGACATCTCTAGACCCCATCTCTTACTGTCACAGCACTGACGTTGACACTAATAGTGGAAGACTTCTGTGGCTGCAAGTTTAGTCTTCTTTACACCTTTGTTACTTAACATTCATATTTAGGGTCTGATTTTCAACTTAGTCTACTCTGAGACTTCAGAATGTTAGAGTCTCCTTTAAAGCTACCAAAGAACCTCTAGTTTTAGGCCCTACTATGTGCTGAGATACTGTCCTCAGCCTGTCATTTTTTTCAGTCTCTAGCAGTATCACAATCACCCACCTACTCCACAAGACTTGTAATGCTCATGGTTCCCATTACATGTGACCTTGAAACGTGCCCTTCCAATGCCTTGAGTTGTAACTTCATTTTATCCTAATCAACAGCAATAAAACCCTAGATCAGTCACAAAGCTACTGCATACCAGAGTGTATCATCCCAGTAACTACAAGCAATAAAACCTACATTGCTTCCAGAGAGGTAAACATTCCAAATCAGAAACAATCTGAAGACACCAGTATTTTTCAAAGAGCTGGAGCAAATAATACTAAAATTTGTATGGAATCAGAAGAGACCCCGAATTGCTAAGGAAATGTTGAAAAACAAAAATAAAACTGGTGGCATCACGTTACCTGATTTCAAGCTTTACTACAAAGCTGTGATCACCAAGACAGCATGGTACTGGCATAAAAACAGACACATGGACCAGTGGAACAGAGTAGAGAGCCCAGATATGGACCCTCAACTCTATGGTCAAATAATCTTTGACAAAACAGGAAAAAATATCCAGTGGAAAAAAGACAGTCTCTTCAATAAATGGTGCTGGGAAAACTGGACAGCTATATGTAGAAGAATGAAACTTGACCATTCTCTTACACCGTACACAAAGATAAACTCGAAATGGATAAAAGACCTCAACGTGAGACAGGAATCCATCAGAATCCTCGAGGAGAACATAGGGAGTAACCTCTTTGATATCAGCCATAGCAACTTCTTTCAAGATATGTCTCCAAAGGCGAAGGAAATAAAGGCAAAGATGAACTTCTGGGACTTCATCAAGATAAAAAGCTTCTGCACAGCAAAAGAAACAGTCATCAAAACAAAGAGGCAACCCACGGAATGGGAGAAGATATTTGCAAATGACAGTACAGATAAAAGGTTGATATCCAGGATCTATAAAGAACTCCTCAAACTCAACACACACAAAACAGATAATCATATCAAAAAATGGGCAGAAGATATGAACAGACACTTCTCCAATGAAGACATACAAATGGCTACCAGACACATGAAAAAATGTTCATCATCACTAACCATCAGGGAGATTCAAATCAAAACCACATTGAGATACCACCTTACACCAGTTAGAATGGCCAAAATTAGCAAGACAGGAAACAACGTGTGTTGGAGAGGATGTGGAGAAAGGGGAACCCTCTTACACTGTTGGTGGGAATGCAAACTGGTGCAGCCACTTTGGAGAACAGTGTGGAGATTCCTCAGGAAATTAAAAATAGATCTTCCCTATGACCCTGCAATTGCACTGCTGGGTATTTACCCCAAAGATACAGATGTAGTGAAAAGAAGGGCCATCTGTACCCCAATGTTTATAGCAGCAATGGCCACGGTCGCCAAACTGTGGAAAGAACCAAGATGCCCTTCAACGGATGAATGGATAAGGAAGATGTGGTCCATATACACTATGGAGTATTATGCCTCCATCAGAAAGGACGAATACCCAACTTTTGTAGCAACATGGACAGGACTGGAAGAGATTATGTTGAGTGAAATAAGTCAAGCAGAGAAAGTCAAGTATCATATGGTTTCACTTATTGGTGGAGCATGACAAATAATATAGAGGACAAGGGTAGATGGAGAGGAGAAGGGAGTTGAGGGAAATTGGAAGGGGAGGTGAACCATGAGAGACTATGGACTCTGAAAAACAACCTGAGGGTTTTGAAGGGGCGGGGTGGGAGGGTGGGGGAACCAGGTGGTGGGTATTAGGGAGGGCACAGATTGCATGGAGCACTGGGTGTGGTGAAAAAACAATGAATACTGTTACGCTGAAAATAAATAAAAAATTAAAAAAAAAAAAAAAAAGAAACAATCTGAAGGACATGCTTTGCAGATTTCACTTGCAGTATCAATTGCCTTTGTCTGGTATTCCTAGACAACAGAACCTGGGACTTTCTATTTAAGTGTTACAAACCCAGGTCAGTGAGGGAAAGGTAAAGGAAAGTGAAATGAGGAGAGATGCAAAGAAATGCAAATAATGCTTTGCTGAGCTGGCTTCCATTTTGCAATGAGGCAGGAGAAAGAGACAGCCTGTTATTTAACAGGTGAATTGGCTCAGCATGTGGCACTTCTTGGATTGCCAAAAATTCAGTGGAATAGCCCTAAAGAAAAAAGAAAGAGAACTGAAAAAATAGGACTTGTTGGGAGGTCCATGGGTCTTGCTGGCACAATCCAAATCAAACTTAGTCCCAGCTTCATTTTTGAGCCACCTGGTAACAGTTGTGGGTCAGCCTGAAATATCCCTGGAGACAACCCTGGATTCTTTGGCTGAGATCTGAAGCCCATTCCACACCCCCTTGCTTTCCCTAGGGGGGCCTTATGTTACTCTTCATTTCCCCTCCACAACTCAAGACAAGAACCTTATAAGAAAACACCGGGGCAGAGGGCAGAAGCAAAGAATGAATGTATATATGTGTGTGTGTGTACACACACACACACACACACACACACACACATATTTCTTTAGAACTGAAATCATGTTATATCAGGCCACCATTATCATGGAGTTTTGTATGTGTAGTTGTATATTTATCGCAAGTTTATAAGATACGCAGACTGAGTTTCTTGACCACGATGCAATATATCAACCAAATACTTTCTCAATTACCTCTCACCACGTATTTGGTAACATAAAACATATTTCTATGTAACTCATGAACTAAAAAAATAAGTCACAGTAGGCCTATAAAATACCAAAAATGAGTGACAAAGAAAACTTTATATATCCCAATTGCAGGTTGCAGCTAAAGTAGTAATTGGAGGGAACTTTATAGCTTTAAATGCAATTTTATAGCTTTAAACGCGCGAATTTAAAACATAAGAAAATCTGAAACTTGAGTTATTCATTGATGAGTTATGAATTCAATCACAAATCTGAACTAAAAAAAATAAAACACAGAACAAATGAAGGAAATAATAAAAATAAAAATAAAAGCAAACATGATTAATACAGAAAAAACTTAAATAAGGTTACAGAGATTTTCAACAAAACCAAAAGCTGATTTTATAAATTATAATAACACAACAGAAAACTTATTGCAAAACTTCAAGAAAGAGGAGCAGTAGAAATAGAAAATTCTGAGCCTCTAATACCTTTCTTCAGCCTTAGTTAAAATTTGAATAAATCATAGGTTACTAGTTTCAATGTTAAATAATGAGAAATTTCAAGTAGAGTGATTGTAAATACAACTGTTTTTTAGCTAGATGGTGTAAGGCTTTTTAAAAATTATATATATAATTATAAATTTTAATATATATTTATATATAATATATAATATTTATTTTATAAATATTTAATGAATATATATGAACATATATAATGTTATATATATATATAATTTTATTTTGACATAAAATTGCTTATCTTGGTTAGTTTATTTATAAGAAATTCTCCTAAGAGATTCTCACCAAAATGGTTCATCTTTATAACTTCAATTTTATGATCAGTAGAATGTTTATTTCAGTTGTCAGTTATGAGAAATTTATTGACTCTATTGGTGTTTGTTACAAAGGTTGAATTTACGGGGGAGGAGTCAAGATGGCGGAGAAGTAGCAGGCTGAGACGACATCGGGTAGCAGGAGATCAGCTAGATAGCTTATCTAACCATTGTGAACACCTGTAAATCCAACGGGAAATCGAAGAGAAGAAGAGCAACAATCCCAGAAACAGAAAATCGATCACTTTCTGAAAGGTAGGACCTGCGGAGAAGTGAATCCAAAGCGACGGGAAGATAGACCCCGGGGGGAGGGGCCGGCACCCGGCAAGCGGCGGAGCGACGGAGCACAAAACCGGGACTTTTAAAAGTCGGCTCCACTGGGAGACATCGCTCCAGAGGCTAAACTGGGGGGAAACCCAGGCGGGGTCAGCATAACCCCAGGACCCGCGGGGTCACAGAAGGACTGGGGGTGTCTGAGTGCCGCAGAGCTCGCAGGTATTAGAGTGGGGAAGCCGGCTATAGCGACAAAGCCGAGGAGTGAGCTCTAAGCCCGGGGTTACCTTGTGCCGGTCGCAGGCTGGGTGGACTCGGAGCGCGGCCGGAGGCCGCGGAGACAAAAGCGACCCGGCGCTTTTCTCCAGCTCCAACAATTGACTGCTTTCCTCGAGGCGCGACCGCAAGCCAGGGAGGCGGGGCTATTGGGCGCTTTGCTCTGACAGCGCACTGAGGAGCGGAACCCCAAGCTCTCGGCTCCTTCGGGCCGAGAGATTGGGAGGCCGCCATCTTCATTCCCGTCCTCCGGAACTCTACGGAAAGCGCTCAGGGAACAAAAGCTCCCGAAAGCGAACCCGAGCGGATTACTTAGCCCGGCCCCTGGCAAGGGCGGTGCAATTCCGCCTGCGGCAAAGACACTTGAGAATCACTACAACAGGCCCCTCCCCCAGAAGATCAACAAGAAACCATCCAAAACCAACTTCAGTCACCAAGAACAGCGGAATTCCACAGCAGGAGAAAACAAATCCTACCTGGACAAAATGACAAGGCGGAAAAACTCACCTCAAAAAAAAGAACAAGAGGCCGTACCGAAGGCTGGAGACCTAATCAATACAGACATAGGTAGCATGACAGATCTAGAGTTCAGAATGACAATTCTCAAGGTTCTAGCCGGGCTCGAAAAAGGCATAGAAGATATTAGAGAAACCCTCTCCGGAGAGATAAAAGCCCTTTCTGGAGAAATAAAAGAACTAAAATCTAACCAAGTTGAAATCAAAAAAGCTATTCATGAGGTGCAATCAAAAATGGAAGCTCTCACTGCCAGGATAAATGAGGCAGAAGAAAGAATTAGTGACATAGAAGACCAAATGACAGAGAATAAAGAAGCTGAGCAAAAGAGAGACAAACAACTACTGGAACACGAGGAGAGGATTCGAGAGATAAGTGACACCATAAGACGACACAACATTAGAATAATTGGGATTCCAGAAGAAGAAGAAAGAGAGAGGGGAGCAGAAGGTATATTGGAGACAATTATTGGAGAGAATTTCCCTAATATGGCAAAGGGAACAAACATCAAAATCCAGGAGATGCTAAGAACGCCCCTCAAAATCAATAAAAATAGGTCCACACCTCGTCACCTGATAGTAAAATTTACAAGTCTTAGCGACAAAGAGAAAATCCTGAAAGCAGCCCGGGAAAAGAAGTCTGTAACATACAAGGGTAAAAACATTAGATTGGCAGCGGACCTATCCACAGAGACCTGGCAGGCCAGAAAGAACTGGCATGATATATTCAGAGCACTAAACGAGAAAAACATGCAGCCAAGAATACTATATCCGGCTAGGCTATCATTGAAAATAGAAGGAGAGATAAAGAGCTTCCAGGACAAACAAAAGCTGAAAGAATTTGCAAACACCAAACCAGCTCTACAGGAAATATTGAAAGGGGTCCTCTAAGCAAAGAGAGACCCTAAAAGTAGTAGATCAGAAAGAAACAGAAACAATATACAGTAACAATCATCTTACAGGCAATACAATGGCACTCAATTCATATCTCTCAATAGTTACCCTGAATGTTAATGGGCTAAATGCCCCAATCAAAAGACACAGGGTATCAGAATGGATAAAAAAACAAAACCCATCAATATGCTGCCTACAAGAAACTCATTTTAGACCCGAAGACACCTCCAGATTTAAAGTGAGGGGGTGGAAAACAATGTACCATGCTAATGGACATCAGAAGAAAGCTGGGGTGGCAATCCTTATATCAGATCAATTAGATTTTAAGCCAAAGACTATAATAAGAGATGAGGAAGGACACTATATCATACTCAAAGGGTCTGTCCAACAAGAAGATCTAACAATCTTAAATATCTATGCCCCTAACATGGGAGCAGCCAACTATATAAACCAATTACTAACAAAATCAAAGAAATACATCGACAGTAATACAATAATAGCAGGGGACTTTAACACTCCCCTCACTGAAATGGACAGATCATCTAAGCAAAAGATCAACAAGGAAATAAAGGCCTTAAATGACACACTGGACCAGATGGACATCACAGATATATTCAGAACATTCCATCCCAAAGCAACAGAATATACATTCTTCTCTAGTGCACATGGAACATTCTCCAGAATAGACCACATCCTGGGTCATAAATCAGGTCTCAATCAGTACCAAAAGATCGAGATCATTCCCTGCATATTTTCAGACCACAATGCTCTGAAGCTCGAACTCAATCACAAGAGGAAATTTGGAAAGAACGCAAATACATGGAGACTAAACAGCATCCTTCTAAAAAATGAATGGGTCAACCAGGAAATTAAAGAAGAATTGAAAAAATTCATGGAAACAAATGATAATGAAAACACAACAGTTCAAAATCTGTGGGACACAACAAAGGCAGTCCTGAGAGGAAAATATATAGCGGTGCAAGCCTTTCTCAAGAAACAAGAAAGGTCTCAAATACACAACCTAACCCTACACCTAAAGGAGCTGGAGAGAGAACAACAAAGAAAGCCTAAACCCAGCAGGAGAAGAGAAATCATAAAGATCAGAGCAGAAATCAATGAAATAGAAACTAAAAAAACAATAGAACAAATCAACAAAACTAGGAGCTGGTTCTTTGAAAGAATTAATAAGATTGATAAGCCCCTGGCCAGACTTATCAAAAAGAAAAGAGAAAGGACGCAAATAAATAAAATCATGAATGAAAGAGGAGAGATCACAACCAACACCAAAGAAATACAAACAATTATAAGAACATACTACGAGCAACTCTATGGCAACAAATTTGACAATCTGGAAGAAATGGATACATTTCTAGAGATGTATAAACTACCACAACTGAACCAGGAAGAAATAGATAACCTGAACAGACCCATAACCAGTAAGGAGATTGAAACAGTCATCAAAAATCTCCAAACAAACAAAAGTCCAGGACCAGACGGCTTCCCAGGGGAATTCTACCAAACATTTAAAGAAGAATTAATTCCTATTCTCCTGAAACTGTTCCAAAAAATAGAAATGGAAGGAAAACTTCCAAACTCATTCTATGAGGCCAGCATCACCTTGATCCCAAAACCAGACAAGGATCCCACCAAAAAAGAGAATTACAGACCAATATCCTTGATGAACACAGATGCGAAAATTCTCACCAAAATACTGGCCAATAGGATCCAACAGTACATTAAAAGGATTATTCACCACGACCAAGTGGGATTTATTCCAGGGCTGCAAGGTTGGTTCAACATCCGCAAATCCATCAATGTGATACAATACATTAATAAAAGAAAGAGTAAGAACCATATGATACTCTCAATAGATGCTGAAAAAGCGTTTGACAAAGTGCAGCATCCCTTCCTGATTAAAACTCTTCAAAGTGTAGGGATAGAAGGCACATACCTCAACATTATCAAAGCCATCTATGAAAAACCCACCGCAAATATCATTCTCAATGGAGAAAAACTGAAAGCTTTTCCGCTAAGGTCAGGAACACGGCAGGGATGTCCGTTATCACCACTGCTGTTCAACATAGTACTAGAAGTCCTAGCCTCAGCAATCAGACAACAAAAAGAAATTAAAGGCATCCAAATCGGCAAAGAAGAAGTCAAACTATCACTCTTTGCAGATGATATGATACTATATGTGGAAAACCCAAAAGGCTCCACTCCAAAACTGCTAGAACTTATACAGGAATTCAGTAAAGTGTCAGGATATAAAGTCAATGCACAGAAATCAGTCGCATTTCTTTACACTAACAACAAGACAGAAGAAAGAGAAATTGGGGAGTCAGTCCCATTTACAATCGTACCCAAAACCATAAGATACCTAGGAATAAATCTAACCAAAGAGGCAAAGAATCTATACTCAGAAAACTATAAAGTACTCATGAAAGAAATTGAGGAAGACACAAAGAAATGGAAAAATATTCCATGCTCATGGATTGGAAGAACAAATATTGTGAAAATGTCTATTTTACCTAAAGCAATCTACACATTTAATGCAATCCCTATCAAAATCCCATCCATTTTTTTTAAAGAAATAGAACAAATAATCCTAAAATTTATATGGAACCAGAAAAGACCTCGAATAGCCAAAGGAATATTGAAAAAGAAAGCCAAAGTCGGTGGTATCACAATTCCAGACTTCAAGCTCTATTACAAAGCTGTCATCATCAAGACAGTATGGTACTGGCACAAAAACAGACATATAGACCAATGGAACAGAATAGAGAGCCCAGAAATAGACCCTCAACTCTATGGTCAACTAATCTTCGACAAAGCAGGAAAGAATATCCAATGGAAAAAAGACAGCCTCTTCAACAAATGGTGCTGGGAAAATTGGACAGCCACATGCAGAAAAATGAAATTGGACTATTTCCTTACACCACACACGAAAATAGACTCAAAGTGGATGAAGGACCTCAATGTGCGAAAGGAATCTATCAAAATCCTTGAGGAGAATGCAGGCAGCAACCTCTTTGACCTCCACCGCAGCAACTTCTTCCTAGGAACATCGCCAAAGGCGACAGAAGCAAGGGCAAAAATGAACTATTGGGATTTCATCAAGATCAAAAGCTTTTGCACAGCAAAGGAAACAGTTAACAAAACCAAAAGACAACTGACAGAATGGGAGAAGATATTTGCAAACGACATATCAGATAAAGGGCTCGTATCCAAAATCTATAAAGAGCTTATCAAACTCAATACCCAAAGAACAAATAATCCAGTCAAGAAATGGGCAGAGGACATGAACAGACATTTCTGCAAGGAAGACATCCAGATGGCCAACAGACACATGAAAAAATGCTCCACATCACTCGGCATCAGGGAAATACAAATCAAAACCACAATGAGATACCACCTCACACCAGTCAGAATGGCTAAAATTAACAAGTCAAGAAATGACAGATGCTGGCGAGGATGCGGAGAGAGGGGAACCCTCCTACACTGCTGGTGGGAATGCAAGCTGGTGCAACCACTCTGGAAAACAGTGTGGAGGTTCCTCAAAAAACTGAAAATAGAGCTACCCTACGACCCAGCAATTGCACTCCTGGGTATATATCCTAAAGATACAAACGTGGTGCTCCGAAGGGGCACGTGCACCCGAATGTTTATAGCAGCAATGTCCACAATAGCCAAACTGTGGAAAGCGCCTAGATGTCCATCAACAGATGAATGGATAAAGAAGATGTGGTATATATACACAATGGAATACTATGCAGCCATCAAAAGACATGAAATCTTGCCATTTGCGACGACGTGGATGGAACTAGAGGGTATCATGCTTAGCGAAATAAGTCAATCGGAGAAATATAACTATCATATGATCTCTTTGATATGAGGAAGTGGAGATGCAAGGTGGGGGGGTTTGGGGGGAGGTAGGAAAAGAAAAAATGAAAAGATGGGATTGGGAGGGAGACAAACCATAAAAGACTCAATCTCAAGAAACAGACTGAGGGTTGCGGGGGGGAAGGGGGATGGGAGAGGGTGGTGGGGAAATGGACATTGGGGAGGGTATGTGCTATGATGAGTGCTGTGAAATGTGTAAACCAGACGATTCACAGACCTGTACCCCTGGGGATAAAAATACATTATATGTTTATTAAAATAAAAAAATTAAAAAAAAAAAATAAAAAAAAAAAAAAAAAAAAAAAAAGGTTGAATTTACTCATAAATCTTGCAATGCATGTATACTGATTAAGTGTTCAAAGACCCTTTAAGAATTAAATGTATAAGATTTTCTTGGACTTAGAAAAAGTCATTTGCATGTTATTTCTTCATGCATATATCTAGTAAAAATAAATGTTCATGAGAAGATTAAGTTTTAAAATAGTATATACAAATATGGATCTTCCAAGACAACATAGATGGGTAAAAGTGACATACTTACAGGTGTGGTTAGGACAATACTATGTACAACTATTTCCACCATTAAAAAAAGAAAAATATGAAGCATAGAGAAATAATAAAAAAATTGAATCCAGAAGAAGTAGAAAATGTGAATATACCAATAATCATGAAGGAATTGTGTTGATAGTCTAAATTTTCTCCCTAAAAAGGCATCGGTTGTAGATAATTTTATAGATATCACCAAGTCCCCAAGAAAGAGATAATCTCTGTCTTTTAAGAAATTGTTTTAAGAAATCCCTGTCTTGGGGCACCTGGGTGGCTCAGTGGGTTAAAGCCTCTGCCTTCGGCTCAGGTCATGATCTCAGGGTCCTGGGATCGAGCCCCGCGTCAGGCTCTCTGCTCAGCGGGGAGCCTGCTTCCTCCCTCTCTCTCTCTGCCTGCCTCTCTGCCTACTTGTGATCTCTGTCTGTCAAATAAATAAATAAAATCTTAAAAAAAAAAAAAAAGAAATCCCTGTCTTAAACAAATCACTTTAAATATTAGTATAATATTGACCATAACTTAAACAGTGACCATATGAAAATAATACCCTTATATACCTTATAGGCATAGAAATAATATTCTTAAAATATTGAAAATAAAGTGCATGAAGATATATCATGATTAAGTAATATTAATCCCATGTATGCAAAAATATTCAACATAAAGTAAGCTAGTAATATACCACACTAATAAAAGAAGGAAAATACTGTGGACATCTAAATAGGTCTTCGAGAATAATATGCAATTTAATGCTCAGTTATGATTAAAACAAGCTCTTAGCAAAGTAGAATGGAAGGACATATCCATGACTTGATTAGAAATTCCTTATTAACACTATCAAAACTAATCTCTGCAGCTATATACTCAAACTCATTACCTTTCACTTGCTCAAGGACATCACTTCTATGATTCTCTTTGCCTCCAACATCATTTATTTTTCTCTTGCTATTGGATATTTTCCATCAGCATATAAGGATGCTATTTGTCCCATTTCTGTGTCTCTCTGTTTCTCTTTTTCTTTCCCTCTAAAACTGTCTCTCACAAGTGTGCCCCCTCTCTCTGTCTCTCCTCCTTCTCTTTCTTCTGGCTACAGGCTCAGTTTTCTACTCTCTTTTATAACAAAACTCAGGAGAATTATCTCTACTATGTCAGATTTCTCTCTCCATTTTCTCTTTAAGTCTCTCAAAGAATGTTTTGTCTCTATTGAAAATGAACTCATCAAGGTTACTGATGACCTCCATATTATTACACTCAATGGTGATTTATTTGCTCTATCATATTTCACTTGTCTATACAGTCTATACACTTGACACTACTAACCACTCTCTTCTCCTTGTCACACATTCTTCATTTCACTTCTAGAATGGCTTAGTGTCCTTTTTCTCTTTAGCTGGCTGTGCTTTCTCCCTCACCTTTCCTGGTTCCTTATCTTCTCTACAGTCTTCAAACTTTAGAGTTCCTGAGCCCTCAGTCTTCAGTTTTAATGATTTCATATAGTCCCCTGACTTTAAATACTTTCTATTTGCCAATGTCTTCAGCCAGAACTCTCTTATAAACTTCAGAACGAATATCAAATTCTTATTTCAACTTCTCTTCTTGGATGTCTAATCTACATCTCAAGCTTTCCGAGTCTGAAGTTAGAGTCTTGATCTTCTTCCTCCTCACCTATTTAACCTCTGTCTTTCCCTTCCTTGTTGAGAGGACATTTATATTTCTGGTTGTTTAGGCTATAAACCTTAGAATCTTTCTTGATAGCTTGCTTTCTTTCAAAAATCACATTTAATCAAACAGAAAACCCAAAATTCAATGACTTCTTATTTCTCACCTTCCCCATTGCTTTGAGCCTTGTCTGAGAATTTCCCTGTACCTAGATTGTTCTTCCCACAAAAGTTTGCAAGGTAAACCCCTTTACCCCCTTCAAGCCTTTCCTCAAATATCACTTAATTAAGTCCTGCCTTGATTTTCCCATTTAAAATTGCAGCTGGTGCCTTCTGTAGCCAGTACCCAGTAACCCTGGTTTACGTTTTTCTTATACCACTTATGATTGTTTAAGATGATATGTGTGTGTACATATATATATATAATGTAATATATATACACGTGTGTGTGTGTGTGTGTGTGTGTGTATAAATATTTTTCTCTTATTAGTATGTGGGCAACATGAGAGAAGAAATATTTTTCTGTTCTGTATACTGTGTATTACAAGCATCTAACGGAGTCTATCATATCATAGGTTCTCAATACTTATTTGGTATATGAATGAGTATTAGACATTTTATTGGACATTCTAAGCAATAACAAAACAAGAAAGAAAGGGAAAAGATGTTTTAAAACTAGAAAAATAGGAGTTGAAATTCTTGCTAATTTATTTAAAATGTGATTGCAAATATAGATATCCCAAAATGATTCATAAACAAAAAGTACAATAAAGTGGAATTGCTGGACATAATCTAAGTATTTTAAAGACTATTCAACTTTCCCAGGAATGATCATAAAAAATGTAACATAGAAGAAAAATCTTGTTTACAATAAGAACAAAAAATTATAAAAGGTCCTGCAGGAAAATTTAACAAAAGACATGCAAACTATTATGGAAAGGAATACAAAACTCATGAAGAGCATTAAAGAAGACCTAAGTAACTAGAAAGATAGCTATTATTCTGATAGGAAAATTCAATATCATAAATATATAATCCTTCCAGTTAAATCTTTAAATGCAATGAAATTGTAATCATAATCTCAAAGGACTTTTTGTGAGATTTAAAACATTGTATCTAAAATAAGATACTAAATGAATAGGAATAACCAAGACAGCTTTACAAAATAAGAACAAAGGGAAAAGATTCATATTACCATTTGTCAACATTTACTTTAAAGTTACAATGATTAAGAGAATGTGGTACTGATGTAGGAAGAGACAAAAAAATCAAAAGAGCAGAACAGAAAATTTGGAACTAGAGTCAAACATTTTAAAAGTCTTAATTGAGATGGTTCTGAAAATCAATATGGAAAGCAGAAACAGTTTAAAATGCATAAAAATAATTTTCTTTCCATATAGAATAATACATGATCTCTTCTTCATTCAACCCAAAACTCAATTCCACATGGATTTAATGCAAATACATAAAATTATTAAAGAATACATATGTAAATATCACATGAACTTGATAGAGGAAATAATCTTTTAAACAAAGAGTGAAACAAAAAAGAAGTCCATGTATTAAATAAAAATATTGATTACACTAATTTATATCACAATGCAAATTTCTGTATGGCTAATATGCTCCAGACCAAAAAAAAAAAAGAAAGAAAGGGAAAAACCAAGCTGAAGGAAATATTTGCAAGACTTATAAAAAATGAGAGATAAATGTCCATATAAAGAATTTTTAAAAAGCAGTAAGAATAAGACAAGCACAATTTAAAAATGTGCAAATGATACATACAGGAAATTCAAGGGAAAGAAAAATCTGTTTGACTAATAAACATATAGAGAAATGCTGTATCTCATCAGTAACCAATAAAATGCAAGTAAAACAAAACACATGAAATCTGAAACCTGCCCTTGTAGGCAGAAGTCAAAACCCGCTCAAAATCTACTGGTCACCTCTTTTCAGTGACCTCCCCCAACGCTATTTTCACCTGTCTGGTATAAAAATATATGAACATTTATTATATTTAAGTCTTTTGTACACAGTTGTCCTTATATAATTTCTTGATTAATCCTCAAACACATCTTGGCTGAAAAAAAGAAAATCAAGTACTTCTTTCATGTAGAGAAATTGATACTCATGCAGGGCTAATTAAATTTAAGTTATTTTTTGGTATTGTGGAGGGTTGGAAATTTCTTATAAAATTGAGAAACATTGTGCCTGCTGAGAGGGGAGAGGTATTTACAAGGTCTGGATCCATTACTGCAGAGGAGGCCATGAAGGCTGGATTTGGACATGAGAAGCAAGTACATGATAACTGGTACAACTGTTACTCATAAAATTAAAGAGTTCGTACCTAAACTTAGAAGATTCTGGTTAAATTTCTTTAGACTGACTGATAGAGTATGGGAACTTGCATGTTCATACATTCAAAGAAAACTTTTTACATGATATATAAGGAACTGGTAATAATTTGCTTCAGGGAGGTAACAAGGATAGCTAGTGGATAGGAGAGAAAGGAAGGTTTTATTTATTTTTTTTCTCCTCATATCCTTTTGTACCATTTGAATTCTATACCATGTGATTATCCTGTTAAGAATGATACTTTAAAATGAAAAAAAATTCAATATCACTAAATACCAATATGTGATTCAATGACTTTCTAATTAATATCCTCATATAGATGCAAGGAAATATGTACAGGAATCTTTATAGACACATAGTTTTTATTGTTGAAAGCAATACCAAATGTACATTAATGGAGGATGAAAAAATAAAATCAATATATGAAGGAAATCTGTATATAATTTAATATGCATTAGTCTCGTTGAATAAAGAAAACATTCTTACCTAAAGGAAGCATAGAGACATGTGTATATATTTTTAATAAGAGTGGAAAAGCTTGAACAGAGCAAATAAATACATACCAAATTTATGAGAATAACTGCTCAAAGGAAGTTAGAAGGAGAATGGGCTTGGGGAGAGATCAACTTAGATCTATAACTTTGTCTGTATTAAATTATCTGAAAAATATGCAATATTAAAACCTTGGTGTTTTGCCATGGCTGTTTGATTCATTAGTTTCTGCATGTATTTTTAATTTTTAGTTTTTTTCACCTAAAGTAAACAAAATCAACTCAAAATGGGGGAGATTCACAACAAATCCTGCCATCTCTAAGTTTACAGACTCTATCAGTTACCTATAGCTGTGTAACAAAGCATCTAAAAGCTGCATGGCTTAAAACAGCTACATATTTTAATTAATGATTCTGAAGATTAGCTGGTGGTTATTTTGGTCTAGGTTAACTTAGTCTTGGTTTATCTCTGCTGGACTTTCCTAAGACTGAGGTCATTGGGTGAGTTGGCCAGGGTCTGGATAATCTAGAGTGGACTCAAGCCCTTCTTGGGCAATTGGCAAGACAGTTGTTTTAAAGCGACTGGCAGTAGAGTGGCTTATCTCTGCTAATCTCTTTGTATGGCCTCTCCTTCTTTAGCAGGCCAACCTCTTCTTCAAGGAGAATGTCAAGAGAGGAAAAAACCTCAGGCCCAACACTCCTAAAGCCTCTGCTTGCATCACATTAAGCTAATGGAGTCCCAAGGCTGAGTCGAGACTGAAAGTGGAAGGTCTATGAGTCACACATCTCAAGGGGGCATAGATGCAGGAAGATGAAAAATTGAGTCACTTTGGATACCTGTCATATAGACCCTAACAACAGTGTACATAATGTAAGGAGAAAAACATTAAAGAGCTATAGATATACATATATGCATACATATATGTGTATATTTTAAATAAGAAGACAGAAAAATATAATCACTTTGAGTCTGGGAAAGAGTATAGAATAAAGCAATTGTTAAAAAGTGAAAAGATAACTAACACCCTATTAGAATTATTGCATGATATTTCTGACATGGTTATGGGTTTGGTGAGGAACCAAGATAGGAAAGAGACAGATGGTTAGTTTGTTTCTGTTTTCACCTGTGGTATCATCGACATGGGATACCTTTCAGATGGCAGATTTTCTTTGGGAATATAAACCCAGATCATACTTCACGTGCTTTAAAATATCAAGAGAGCAAAACAAATTTACTTGCAGTAAAGCAACTACATAATAACATAAGGTGGGGAGGGGGAGAGAGATGAAAAGGAGAAGGTCAGGGTAAGCCCCAAGGTTACCATTGCCAAATTCCACCCCAGAGGAGAGAAAAGCCGAGCCAATTTTGTACATCCTTTGCTTCCAGGCTTTTCAATGTATTCTGAAAAAAATTCTCCTATTCTTAAAATCTGTAGTGATAGAGGGTTTCATATCCTGCTTTGAAAACACATTCCCTGCATCTCATAGTCCTCACAATCAGTAAGTTTTTTCTTTGGTCTAGCCTATATTTGTGTTGCTGCAACTTGCTAATTTCCTGTGAGGCTATGCCCTCTGTGGAGATGGTGAACGTAAAGCTCCCTATAATATTCGTTCCTAGATCAGATACAATAGGCTGAATCCCTTTTACATTTCTGCACATCTCTCTTGAACGGCTCAGATTCAGACCAGACACAATACAAGGGTCTGACCAATAGCATACACAGTGAAAGGATAAAAGTATTGCCAGGTTTTGTAGGCAATTCACACACTTATTAGCACAGATGGCTTTTGCCTGGGATTTTTTATAGTGGTGCCATATAACAACCTCACTTGTTACCTATACTGTCTCCAATGTCAGACATCCTTGCTGTAATCTAGAGGCAGTGCAAAGCAGGGGATCACTGTACTCGGAACCAGAGATTCCAGTGGAAGTTCAGCCCCTACCACTTATTTATTATATAATCTTGGCCAAATGGCTTAAAATATTTGCCTTACTTTCTTCATTATAAGGATAATAACAAGACCTACCTCTCCTTCTCACCAACTTGATGGAAAGGATTTAATAAAATAATGTACCTGAAAAGCACCTTGCAGAATGTAAACCAATAAAGCCATGCAAGGTATTAGCCCTGTTCACAAACTCAACACAAGGCAGCTTAATCACGTTCTTTAGAGTAGGCTTAAAAATTGTCGAAGTCACAAAGTCTTAAACCTAGGGCTGTGGATTGGCTGTGTTTCTAAAGTTGTCTATAAGGTTATTATCTGCAAATTGCTGCATGTTTTTCATTATATTTTTCTTTATAAATAATTTCATGAACAGCAATCTTCAGGTATCTCACAAGTCGACTCTCATTCAGTAAACACAGAGCACCCATTGTGTGTGCACTGTTAGATAAAGGAGTTATAACGATGGATAAGACAGTTTCTATCCTCATGAGTTCATAGTCAAAGGAAAGAGACTGAGAAGCAAATTGTTGTATAATTTGCAAACCACAGCGATCAAGACATGTGCAGGTGCTAAACCATTCACTTACCCTCCATTGTATAAACAACCAAAAAATGATGCTCTTTAAATATGGCATAGATAGCCCTCCTTGATTTAAATCTCTCTTGAGTTCTCTCACACTTTTATTTCTCCTCCTCGGCCAATCAAAATCACTTTGTTTTCAAAATAGATGAGGCTATTTCTAGTCTCTGATAGGCTGTCCATACTGTTCTTTTTTCAGTATGCCCTTCCCTACATGATCTATAGAACAATTATACATAATTCAAGGTTGTGCTGAGGACTCCATGTCTTTTAAAACTTTCCCTTCTCTTTTGTCCTCTATATCCAATGTGGTTCCTGCTGGCTCAAAGATAACCCAAATATAACAGCAGGATATTTGATGAGTTGGCCTCAAAGATTCGGATAATGAAGGTAGAGAAGATGATAATGAAGCAAGTGCTCAAACTTTTAATGAATGAGGTGAAATGACCAGTAGGCCAATGAATGAGAGGATCAAAGATGGACAAGGGTAGTTATAGTTTAATGGACAAATTCCAAGGCTTGGAGAGATTTTGAGTAAGAAAGAAGTGGTTTGAAGGCTGCCAGAGAGAGCAAGTAGCATAGATGCAGAGGTATAGGGGAACAGTGAGAGAGACAAAAATCAGCCTCCAGTTGAAAGGAACTGGATAGGTGGTATCCGCTAGAGCATCTAGAATCTGAAAGTCACTTCTGGGGATGGTTCATGATGAAGAGGGATTTCTACTGACAGACTGTAAGTTCCAGACTAGAATATAGAGAGTATTGGAGAGAGGTGGAAGATTGGACCAGTCTAAAGGCTCCTTAAGCAACTTTGAGATTGGGTCTGGCTGACAGATGTAGATTATCCGGGAGGTGTGGACTTTTGTTGGAATCAGGTAAACAGGAATATGACATACCTCGGCCATAGTTGGCCATGGCTGCATGACCTAAATACACCCAGATAAAAATAATGTCTTAGAGATGTCCAAAATAAAACTTGAAACAGAGATCAAGATGTTCTGCTGGCAAAATGTGTGACATATGAGGTTTTTGAACTCTCTGTTGCTGAGTTTTCTGCCATGAAGAGGACTGCCCTCCAGTGAGAATGAATCCAACAGGCAGAGAGGAACAGATCTGAAAGGTGGAAGGAGCATGCTTGGGGACATAGGGTTCAGGTCCTGGTTGACACCCAGGTGCATCCCTGCTCCTGCAGTTACTTAGAGCTGGCTTTGAATTCCTCTTCTTACCCAAACAAATTCAATTTGGCTATCTCTCAGTTACAACTAAAGAAGTCTTAATGCATTAATCTAATTTATAAAGAAAGCAATCATTGGCAATATTTGTTACTTTACTATTACCAACAAATTGTTTGTGACGTGTCTCAAAACTGACTGCCACTGCAAATTAGTACCGATAATTGAGAGCTACTTGCCTCAAACATAGAAGTGGGTACACCAGCCAACTCCTAAGAGACCGATAGCCCTTATTGTCTTTAGGCCACAGAGATTCCTTGGTGAAAGAGCAGCGGTCCTGTTGTCTGTACCACATTTGCATGAGCCACATGGGACCCACACCTATGTAGTGATTATCGATACAGTTTCAGCCTGAGTCTGATCTACTTGCTAATGAGATGCCATGGCCTGGGCTCTCTTGCAGAAATTCTTCTTCACTTCTGCATCTCGCCCACAGACACAACCTCATCCCCAAACTTCTACTTCATGGGGAAGTACACTTCTTGAGCCCCAGCCTTAGAGGGATAATATAAAAGTTATCACCGTGATTTTCATATTTTTGTGTTAGAGGCACAGTGATGCAGGCTAATGATACACAAGCTTCCTTGTGAGATTAGTGAATTACAACTTGTGAGCAAGAGTAGCAGCCTACACAAAATCTCTGAGCTCCTAAATTTATTCCATGGAGAAACATGCCCCATGGTCTGCTGTAATCGACCTGCTGCCAGGACCTGAAAAGAGAAGAGGGGCCCTCCAGAGCATTCATCTGAACCTAAAGGTTTGTCTTCCTTCAGTCTCTAACCCTCTGTTCTAAAGAATTTAACTCCAGTGTGCCCATTGCCCCACTCTTTGTACTCATGACCCATATTCCTTGAATTGCTCTTATGTTGAGAGAAAATCAAATGACACGTTCTCTTCTACAGATGGGAAATGAAGGCTCTAAGGGTTAGTATTAATTTCATATTATACATTAGTGATAGTGTCAATTTGAATATCAAATGATATAGCCTTATGACCTGTGTTATCATTTTTGGTTACAAATACATCCCCATCTCTTTCATAATTTAAATTAGTTATCCAAGGACCCTCATGCCAACCTTAATAGGAAGTAGGGCCTAGCTCTCTAAAAGGTCCAGCCTCCTGAATTATCCAAGACCCTAGGAACATACTTTGTCCAACAGAGCAATGAGGGGAGGAAATAGTTCTCTCAAATGCCAGGCAGAGAGAGAGAGAAAAGTAGTACCCTCCCAGCCTTCTGCAATTCCTCTGCTGCAGTATGTTGTCATTGCTAAGAACAGCTCTTGTCTGTGCTGAGAGGCTTCACCAGATGAAATCCTGCTAGCACTGCAGTGGGGCTGCATGCCTGGTCTCCAAGGTTACTACTTTCTTCGTTCATGAGTACACGTTCAGTTGCTTTCCTTCAAAGCATACCGCCATGCCGTGTGGCTGGTCCCAAGGTGCTTGCCATCATGGCACACCCTGCCACAACTAGATCTTCCCTGGATGCTTGGGTTTGAATAAGCGTTCCACGTCTAGATTTCTTTTCCCCTTAGGATGATGCCCTTTCTTGTCACTGAGCCTCAGGTCACTCAGGTACATCTGTGCTCCCAATTTCAATAACTAAGCAGGTATTACAGAACCTGCTTCTCTGAGGCAAAGTGACTTTATTTCAACAGCACTAAACCATGTACTGTTTATGGTACAAGATATTTATTAGAGATCAACACCTAATAAGGGAAGGGAGAGAAAGCAGAATTGGACAGAAGGAGAGGTCAAGAGAGCCTTGGTCAAGACGGTAGGGAGCTCTGGAGAAAATCCTGTCTTTCAGAGAGTTTCGCTTCCATCTAAAGTGCCTATGGGTTTACATCTCCTTTTACTGTCACTACATGTGGACTGTTCCAGGCAGGGATGGCCTTGAGAGGGGTAGCTCTTAGCTCTTATGACTGACCCTGAAGGAACTGAAAGCTTTGGTATATCTGCTGGGCACACTCCTGCAGCTGGGCAGCCAATCCTGTTTTGAAGGGGCTCTGGGCACTGCTCCTCCTTGTCTACCACTCCAGAAACACTGTAAATTACTCTGAGCATAAAACAGGGTTTTGGCTTTCCTAAACAGAGCCACCTACCCAAGGCTCTTCTAGCCCAGCACCACTGACTTCCTGGCATGAATGCCACAGTCATTGTCCACTAGTCCCTGTGCTGGAGAGGCTGTTTTCAAGCTCTCTTGGCTAGCAGTTTGTTTGTTTGTTGTGTGTGTGTGTGTGTGTGTGTGTGTGTGTGTGTGTGTGTGTGTTTAAGTAAAGAGAATGAGTCTGGAAATTAGTTTTGGTTCAGTGGATGGGTGTGGTTTCCTAGACCCAATTTACACTCCAGTTTTTTGGTTTTTTGTTTTTTTTTTTAATTTTTTATTTATTCATTTGACAGATAGAGATCACAAGTAGGCAGATAGGCAGGCAGAGAGAGAGGAGGAAGCAGACTCCCCGCTGAGCAGAAAGCCCGATGCGAGGCTTGATCCCAGGACCCTGAGATCACGACCCGAGCCGAAGGCAGAGGCTTTAACCACTCAGGTGCCCCCCTCCCTTTGTTTTTTAATTCACCATTGTGGGTTTTAATGCCAGCATTAATCTATATCCTACATAGCTAGAGGAAGCCCCTCACCCCAGAATCCCACTTCTGGAGTTTGTTTTTTTAATAATTGTCATCATTGGGACGCCTGGGTGGCTCAGTTGGTTGAGCAGCTGCCTTCGGCTCAGGTCATGATCCCAGAGTCCTGGGATCGAGTCCCGCATCAGGCTCCTTGCTCAGCGGGGAACCTGCTTCTCCCTCTGCCTCTGCCTGCTTCTCTGTCTGCCTGTGCTCGCTCTCTCTGACAAATAAATAAATAAAATCTTTAAAAAAAAAATTGTCATCATAATGGAAACAATGCAGTACTCTACCAACTTTGTGCTAAATAGAATGCTGAGTTACCACTGAATACCAATATCTGGTATAGGCAACAATGCACTTCCCTCTGTCCCATGTTGCTGCATTTTCATTATCTCTCTAGAGTCCTGTTCATCCATAAAGAAGAAAGACACCTCACAAGGAACTGTTTTCTGAACTCCTTTACTTGAAAGTAACATACTGGCTTCCACCTTGGGTCCTTCTGGTTTACCATCATTCTTCTGGGAGGATATGATTTCAGAATCACCAAGGATCTATGGTCAGCATCCTTCTACTCTGCCTACCGTGCTAGGTTGTATGACGTCCCTCACCCATCCCCAAAGCTTTCCAAGTCCTAATCAGCAGAATTTGCAAAGCTGTTACCTTAGTTGACAAAAAGCACTTTGCTGGTGTGATTAAAGACCTTAATATGAAGAGAACACCCTCGATTATTTGGGGGAGCTCAGTGTAACCGCAGGAGGCCTTAGAAGAAGATGCAGGAAGGTCAGAGTCTGAGAAGGCCATGTGACAAAGGGAGCAGATCCCCGAGGGTCAGGGAGAGTCAAAGATGCTCCCCTGCTGGCGGGGAAGATGGAGGAAGGGGCCCCGGTACCTTCAGTGTGCAGACATCTTCAGTAAGCTGGAAGGGGCAAGGAGGGGGTTTTCGACTTCGGAGCTTCCAGAGGGAGCCAGCCCACTGACACCTGGACTTTAGCCTAGTAAGACTGATTTTGGACCTCTGACTTGCAAAATGATAAGATAATAAGTTTATACTGTTTCAGATGGCTATGTGTCTGTGAATTTGTTACAGCAGCAACAGGAAACCGAGGCACCTACCTTGCACAAAATAGAAGCATTTGTACTCAGAGTCTCAGGGCGCTGTCTGGGAGACTCCTCTTCAAGGACTGAGTGGTATGTCCTGTGAAGTTGGTTGCCAGAGAGGCAGCTGCGAGGGCCTCCTCTGGAAGGTTTGAATCCTCTAAAATTCAATGTTCTTCTCCAAACCTGCCTCCACAGAGACTGGGGTGTTGTGTCCTTGGCTGATTTGCTTATGTTCATGTTCCTTAGCAAAATAGTGGGGTTTATACCCAAAAACCCCTTCCTGGGCCACAAAACTGGCTGCCCTCCCTCACAAAGCCTTCAGGGTTACGGATCCACCCCAGGATGTCCTGACATCCACATCAGTTCTTATTCCTGAAGCCAGAGGTGGGCCTTCAGTTTCTCCCCTTGCTTGAGAGCCTCTGTCACTGACTGTTTCTCTTTCTCTTCAAGAATTACCCTTACTAACAGCGACCATCCAACCCCCAAATGCAGACTTTCATAGCACCATTCAGGTTAAGGCATGTCTAATGTCAAGAGATCCATTAGAACCCCTTTGTTCAACTCCATCCCATACCCCCTTCTGCATGGCCTCCTGGAGATGATTCTCTAATTTCAACACTCGTGCCGGGTCTTCCTTGCCCATTTTTCATGGACAAGAAAATTGACATGCACGTTCTTACAGCCTCTACAAGACTAGCTGCTGTTTAAGTGAAGTTAAGCCCTTGGCGACAGGTACTGAGGCATTAGCAGTTTTGAGGTCACAGGTGACCTTTTGTGCAGGAACTTGAAGACTTTTAAAATTATTATCCTGCTTTGCCTCAGGGACCTGCCAGTCTTGTAATATCTAAATGCCTTTGTAGAGTCACAGTTTAAAAATTCCTTTCTAGGCACTGTCATTGCACTTCATAATATCTCCTGTAGTTGTGGGTACTCTTGGGTCCTTACTCTAGGCTTCACTGTCTGCCACGTTGCCTACACGGGTATCCATACACAATAGACACAGCCTGATATCCTCAATTCCATGAAAAAGACATATATGCAAAATGACCTCCAAAGGCCAGAGGAGCCATAAGACCAAAGAAAAGCACCATGTAGCCCAACTCAATAAGAAATGGTTTATTAAGAGGCCTTACAGTCAGAAGCATGTCTTGGGTTGCTGCAGGATGAGTAGATCTCTATAACCCCACTTCCTGTAAGATCTATTTTTATAGCCCTAGAGGCTGGGGAGTTTATGTTGGTAGACCACCTGGCAGGAAATGTTTAAGATAATCATATCTCCTGAGCAGATCAAGGACATTGTGCCCTTGATGTGTAATTAAGGGTGTGGTTTAAAAAAAAGCAAAGAATGGAAATGGAGGTGGTAATCTGCTCAAAAAGGCAGTCATCAGAGCAGATTTTTCCAAGATGGCATTTGTCCAAGATGGAAGTTCACACATCCTCTTGGAACATCTGCCATAGAACTCCTGTATAGGTTGAGCAATATCTTCTAAAGGTTTAGAAACTGGGTGTACATAGAAACTGACATGCACATTACCCTCCAGGGCTCTTCCTCTCTTGATGCTTTTGAGAGATTTTAATATATTTTACCACTTTAGAGACTTCATAAAAAATCACATAGGTCCTGCTCCCTGTTTGATATATCTAGTTCCTAATAGTACATTCCTTAGGGGCACCAATTCCAACATCAAAGTAGTTCCAACAACCTGTCTTTTCCTGTAGTGTGATATGCCAAGATCCAGCTGCTGAAGGTAAATCTATGCTCAATGGAGCCACAGTTTGGCAGCTGTGGCAAAAGTGTACCTCTGGCTCTATTCTAAAAATTGTGATTAGTCATGACCCAAAGGGGTGCTGACCCAGAATCCCCCAAATATGACACCTGATCACCAATTGCATAACTCTAATGACCCAGGCTTTACCCTATGTCCCAGGGATTCTGTGACATGAGCATGGTTTGCCTATCCTCCTCTCTGAGTAACTGCACGACTTGATGCCCACCTCCCTGAACCATCTCTGCCACCCAAGATCCCCTGGTTTGCTTTTTTCTTCTACTGTGGCTTCCTTGATGGTGTTGGTGACCAATCTTGCATGGTGAGGCCCCACACCATTTCTACTGCTATTAGTTGCTTTTGTGAGAATGTCCAGTGCTATTTTTTTTTTTTTTAAAGATTTTATTTATTTGACAGACAGAGATCACAAGCAGGCAGAGAGGCAGGCAGAGAGAGAGGGAGGAAGCAGGCTCCCTGCTGAGCAGAGAGCCCGATGTAGGGCTCGATCCCAGGACCCTGGGATCATGACCGGAGCCGAAGGCAGAGGCTTTAACCCACTGAGCCACCCAGGCGCCCCTGTCCAGTGCTATTTAAAACATTGTCTCTCAGGCTACCAAAAAAATCCCTGAGAGGACACAACATCATGCTATGATATTACACACACACACACACACACACACACACACACACACACAGTGGGGAGACTGCTCCTCTTCATGGGGCTCAGACCAAATCCAAGGGCCAGGGTAGGAGCAACACCATCAGGGCCTGACAATGACTTGTCTCTCATCTTTTGCCCAGGACTTAGGACACAAAGGTCCTCTTGAATCCTATTTTCCTCTCATGCAAATAAAAGTCTGCAGTGCTACAGGCCCTACCTCTTCACAGCCAATGTAGGCTGAGCCAGGACCACCCACTTACAGTTTATACTCACTCTTTCTGTGTTCACAAACCTCGATTTTAGTTGCAGCAGTCTCTCCCTTGTTTTCATGTGTCTAAAACCAGGTGTGTGGCCAGCTGCACCAGGATTAGCCTTATAGGACTATTAGGAAAAATGGTCATGAGACTGAAACAAAAATGTTTTTAACATTTCTGTTGGTTTGCTCTGGAAGAGTTTGGAGGGGTGACCATCAAGGAAGTTGCCTTCACCTGATCATGAAGCCATCCAGCTGTTCCTGCCACTGACGTACTCCAAAGATTCTGTAGCCAGATGGAAACAACTATGGAGCAGGAAGGAACAAGGGGCAGATAAGAATTCAAATGCATATTTCTTTGAACTTTGACACTTTGATAATGACAGTAAGGGCATGTCATGTCTATGAGCAAAAGAAAAAAAATAAGCATTTCTCTAATTTTGGCTACTTCGTTTAAATATGAATTTGCCACTTCTTTCTTCAAATGTCAGTTACTGATAAAATGATCATGATGATTTCAAGAGCAAACATAGAACTGAATCCTCCACGGTCCATGTCAGTTCATCAGAGTTTGGCTGGAGCTTATTGAACTAGGTTTGCATGGGTAAGTCGGCAATGGCATGGTAGGCTGTCAATACAATAAGCAATGTACTTGTGGTTTGGGGTGACTTTCTAGAGTCCTGATTAGATATTTAGGTGGCAGTCATAATAATTTCCACCTGTTACTCCTCAGTTTTCTTTCTAGGATCAGTCACCGAAACAAAGGGAGAATTCTGCCCAACTTTTCTTACTGTCTGTTGCAGAAACCCGGACTCACTGATGCCAAGAAGAGGCCTCTTGGCAGCCTTTGTTGTAGATGGGCCGATGCAACAGTTTCTTCCCAAACAATAACAGATGACATGATAAATGTGTGACTTCCAGGACAAAGTCATTAAGAAACAAGTATACTTTTTCCAGGGCATTCCTAGAAGCCGATGTCAGATGTGGAAGAGCCTGCTTTAGCAAATGTTTACAACTGATTATAGGCAGTCCTGATGTTGACAGGAAACACCTGAGTTGGGCTGTTCCTCAAGTAGGGAACGCAAGCTTGCTGTGTTGAGCAGCAGATTTTTTTCTTTATTCTCAAAAGCAGTTCTGTGTAAGGAGGACTTTTCACTCTGGTGGGCCAGGAACCACTCCCATGTCTCTGGGATGTGTGGTCCTTTTCTCTGTCCTTTTCTGTGGCTCCATGCTGGTGGCCCTTCCCGGGCCTTGGTCTCACATGCACACACATGGTCACTGGGTCAGTTTCCAAGGGAAGACTCCATGGGAACCTGTGTGCATCCCCAGAGCCTACTTTCTCTGTGTAGCTTCCTTCTCTCTGATACTTTGCCTGTGATTCCAGCCGCGTAGGCCTCCCTGACCTTTTAACTTAGCTCAGGAAATGACTGTTGGGCCCCTGTTCCCCTGCAGGAAAGCCTGGGAACTCTTTTTGAAGAGTAAGCTGGGGTGATCACTAACTTCACCCCTTTATCTTCCTTCTCCTGGGGATGACTGTGCTATGATGCTTTGGCTTTTTTATTCAATGACTGAAACCTGGGTTTCTACCTTCAGCTTGTTTCTAGTTCCTCAAGGCCGGAGGATAAATCCAGCCCTTGCTTGTTCCACCAAGTCTGAAAGTGAAAGTTCTAAAACTCGTCTTCTCGACCAGGATTGTTCTAAAACCTTTCGCATAGGGTCTGCCATTGAGGTGAAATAGATGAATAGGTGTGGATATTTTCCTTCTTTGCCGAGGTAGTGCCAGCTACTTTGAATACTGGTGATTTCAGAAAAGTCTTCTTTGAATCACTGAGTGGCCACCCTTAGACACCAAACAAGTGCTTGGGTGAGTCCTTTAGAAGGAGGTCCCTCTGGGTGGCACCTGGGTGGCTCAGTGGGTTAAAGCCTCTGCCTTTGGCTCAGGTCGTGATCCCAGGGTCCTGGGATCAAGCCCCGCATCAGGCTCTCTGCTCAGCAGGGAGCCTGCTTCTCTTCCTCTCTCTCTGCCTACTTGTGATCTCTGTCAAATAAATAAGTAAAATCTTAAAAAAAATAAAATAAAAGAAGGAGGTCCCTCTGGAACCCCTGAGTGCAGCTTCTTTTAGAAAGGCAGGAGTAGGGGAGGCTGTGCTGTCTGTCCTCAGGAAAGGATGAGCAAACTTTTTATGCCCTGTGAGGAAAAAACAAAGTGCTCCTGCTTGGGGCATGTTGAGCATCTGGGTGGAGAGGTGACTTGTCCTGGCTTAAAAGCGTATGGGCACTGGAAGCTGGCCTGCTGCTGGTGCCCTCTGGGTGGGACAATGTCACCTGAAAAGTGATGTCCTAGTGGCACTGACCCCTTGGACACAAGTCTGGCAGGGTCTAAGAGCCCCATTAGCAAGGATGAGAGGGAAGGCAGCATTAACCAGAGCAGAAGACTCGGTCTCCATCTCCTACTTGTAATCCGAGCTTTGAGAAAGCTTTGCTAGTGTGAGAAAGATTCCACATCCCCAAAATTGTGTCTCCCACCAATTTTAGGGCTGCTTCGGGTCTCTCCCCAGGAAGTTCCCATTAACATTAGGCATTTGAACACTTCTTTCTCTTCAAGCACTGTTTCTGCGCCTCGGGTGCTGGTCGCCCCAGTGTTAATCCCTCCAATCTTCATCTGGGAGGTGATAGTCCTTGGATCTTGACTTCAAGGTCTTTCAATTCTCTAGTTGTCTGAGAGTTTCATTCTGTAGTTAATGGAAATAAACAAGTTTTAATAAGAAAGACCCTGGATGATATGACTGGGGATCTTGCACTGGGTACAGCATGGCTTTCAGATATGACTTTGCCCCAGGCAGATTCTACTCAGCTTCCAGGGCCCGTCCTGTAAGCATATCATGAGAAGCCTGAGCCAAAATGAACCTCAGAATTACAGGATGCCGGATGCACAGGAGGGATTGGAAGTGCTCCAGGGAGACTGATTGGACTCACCCTCTACCCAGCCTGCAGGGTTCTGCACACCCTGCTCCTTGAGGACCTCTCCAGCTTCATCCCTCACAGTTCACTTGTTTTTCTGCAGTCCAACCAACTTTCCTGCCCCATGCTCTTTGTCTCCTGGTATCTCCACAATGCCAGTTCCTCTGCCTGGAAGGCTCCTTCCTGGTCTTCAACCAAACTTCGCCTGATTAACCCTGGCACATTCTTTAGATCCCTGCTTAAATGTAATTTTCTCCAGGAGAAATTTTCTCATCCCCAAGAACAGGTTAAGTCCCTAGTTTTTTCTCTCAATTCACACCATGCCTTCCATTTGTGATACTCATATTGCTTACCATAGACCAGCCACTATTCAAAGTGCCTTTTATATATATTAACTCATTTAATCCCAACAAAACCTAATGCTATCAGTACCATAGTATTTGAATAATTATCAGAAAAAGTTATTGGTTAGCTCTAGTTCGCCTGCTGGTAAGCAAACATCCTGCAGGGAGTGACAGGGCTATCTTGTTCAAACCACTAAAATGTAGTATGTCTTCTTTGATGTATGGAAGGGAATAAACATCAAACTGAGGTACTGTTTTCTAAATGTCATCATTTTTCTAAAGATTTCATTTATTTATTTGACACACACACACACACACACACACACACAGAGTATAAGCAGGAGAAACAGCAGGCAGAGGGAGAAGCAGGGTTCCCACTGAGCAGGGAGCCCGATGCAGGACTCGATCCAAGGATCCTGGGACCATGATCTAAGCCAAAGGCAGACAGTTAACCAACTGAGCCACCCAGGTACCCCTATTTGTCCTCGCTTTTAAAAGGAATGTCCCTTCTGTTCAAGATTCGTTCCTATATCCTTCTCCTCTATCCATACTCTGTATTTTATTCTGACATTCATATCCATTCCCGCATCCTTAGAGCCTGAGTCAGTGCCTGAAATACAGTGGATGCTCAGATTGGTCCCTTTGGTGGGTGAATGCATGACTGCCTCCAAAAGATCTTAAAAATGTACATGCTTTGTGTCTGACTACAGGGGAATGAACCCATTGCCTCCCAGCTCTTCCCCATAATTCTTCACTTGGTTCACTTTCATTTGTGATCAGTTTCCTTCTGCTGGGCCTATAACTGGTGTCTTTCCCCACTGTATTCACACTGTTGCAGCAGGGAGAGTGGTGGAAGGGACTCTCATCCGACAGGGAGAGGAATGTTTGTGTTGCTGAGCAGCCAGAGCTGGGGAAGGGCCCTCCAGGGACCTGTGCAGAGTTGTTCATGGGAGACAAGGGTCTGATTGTTACAGTTCAAACCCAGTCCTGGCTGGAGATGAGGAGCTGAGCTTTACGACCTCTGAAAGGCCTCTCAAGAGCTGATCTATGATTTTATATGGAATAAAGGCAATCCCTTATTTTGTGTTATACGTCTGTATATGAAACAGCAAGTGATCACATTGAACGCAGAGCCCCCCATGGATAGGTGCTATTCATAGACATTCATTAAATGCCCAAAACATGTTAGACATTGTAGCAAAACAAAGAATTAGGTAAGGTCTCTGCTATGATATAGGTTCTTCCCAGGGAGCAGAGAAACTAAATTCATTGAGTCAGTGAAAAAAAAAAAATCACAGGTAAAGAACATAAATGCAGTCAGGGTTCTGACCCTTTTGAAAGAATTTCTTACATGTTTCCTTTATATGTCATGGTTTTATATATAGAATGTGGCATTCACCATCCTAAAAAGGAATTGTAAGCTGAAGCCCAAAACCCTTGCAGACAGGAAAATTATAATGGGCCATTTCATTTGACCTTCCTGAGTCTTGGTTTCTTTATCTGAAAAAGAAACAGAAACAGTTAACAGTCTGAATGGGGCTGGTAGGCACCCAGCACCCACCTGTATGTTTACAGTGGCTACTAAAATATGGAAATGCTTCCATACTTGCTGGTATGGAGCCCCTGCCATAAGCCTCCTGAATGTCCCTGTCCTTATTGGATAACCCAGTCACCATCCCCCTAGAGCCTCCTGTACTGCTCCATAATCAACTTACAGGTCATTGAGAGGTTTTTGCAAGAGGCAGGGCCATACAAAAGCACAGTTGAAAAAAGATTAATGGAAATATCAAGTACAATGATGTGTTTGGGATTAAGAAAAACTATCAAGAGATGGTGAGACACCCCAGGTCTACTGACAGTGGGAAGTTGCCACTTCTATTCCTTGGCCTGAAGGTTCAAGATCAAGGACTGGCTATGGGAATTTGGTTAGATCTATTACTGTGGCAAGAGCCAGCTGATGAGCACCGAGGTCTTTACGGAAGAATGTAACCACTGCTGACTTCAGGCCTCAAGGGAGGAATCCAGGGAATGAAGGGCTGCCACCAGCCAAATTCAGCCTGAATTCAGCCAAATTCACAGGGGATTAGTTGAGGCTGGCAGTCAGGACAAGCCCGTTGGGTGCAGAAATGGGTGGAAGAGGAAGGAGATTGGTTTGGAGAGAAAAAGGAGATACTCAGTGCTAAGCATATAAAGGTTGGCAGAGCAAAGTCAACTCCTCTCAGACTGGAGTCTGTCCTGATCCATCGATGGGCCTGCTATACCAACAGTAAAGGCTTTGTTTCTACCCTAGCACTGGGCTCCAGTTAAAGTACCAGATCTTAGACTGTATCTCGCCTTTCCCACTTCTGTTAGTTTTTATTATATATATTTTTTATTCCATTAGAATTTACCACTCTAGCAGGGAAAACAGAATCAGGTGTAGCCTAAGGTCTAGAACAGGAGCAACACCTTCAACTCTTTAGCTAATAACTCTTTAAGTAACAGGCAATAAGACTGTGCCCCCAGGAGAGCCAACCCAGCGCCAAGGCTACTAGTTCTACCTGGGTGTTTATAGTTAAGGCTTTATAGCAATAAGCTGAGTGCATTTGTCTGTGTGTCCTTTAACTATTGTCTGTGCTGATGTGCAGTAGAGACAGGCAACTGAGCAGTGCTCAGCCGTCTTTTACAAACTCTGTCCACTAGAGAATGGTCTCATACCTTGTTCATTTCCACCGTGGAGATTGCCTCGTGTGGTTTTCCTGCTGGAAACACTTACCTTCTTCTTGTCCCCAACTTAAGTCCTATTCACAGCTTACTTGGCCCTCTAGCCACCCATACCCCCATACCCGTCTCTTTTGACATAGTCTCACACTCTGATAACTTTTTAAATAAATCTATATTGGGCATCAGTGTTGTTGTAAGTAGGCTGCCTTGAGGGTACGACCAGGAGCAAATTCCTCTGAATCTACCAACGTACCTAGCACAAGACTGAGTCCATGGGAAGAGCTCCCAAAGGAACAAAGATGTACTGACCAACAATTCTGAGTTCTTCTGCTTCAAAACCACCTACACATTAGATGTCAGGAGTCTTGTCTTCAGACCAAGCATTTCTGAAGGCCTTTTAGCCAGGAGAAACCATTTCTCCTCACAGATTCTGTTCGCTGGGTGAGGACAGCAGAGGATGATAAAGGCGCAATAGCTTACTTCTCTACACAGCTCCCTGACCCCAAGAAAGGACTTGTGGTGCCTGGGCGTTGAAGACATGTGGAGACCCTCTCACACCCCAGTACACAAATGCACCCTTGTGGTTTGCCGTATTTTTCACTGTGTACCCCCTGCTAGGAAAAGGCATGTCTGGAGGGACTGTGATTTTCTATGCTTATTGCCTTTTCAATATTAGGCGGATGGAACTCTAACCCTTACAAAAGCAGCTTAAAGCCTAGAGGAGCTCTCATGTCAATTTCAGTTTAACCAGGTGTTGCTTTTACCCTGTCAGTTGCCTCCATGAGACTTCCTTTGCTTAGCAACAACCTCAGCTTTTCATAACAGCTTCTCCCTAAGCCTCAGCGGTAACTCTGGAGCTGCCAGTAGGGCGAAAGCCTCTTGGATTTAAGCGGAATAGAAGGTAAAAACTCCCAGAATCTGGGGGCTCCTGGAGGGCCTTAAGGTCTCTGGCATTACAGCTCTGTTTAATGGCTGGGTTGCTAATCCCCTTTAACGTAAAGGGCTAGTACCCACATTGGTTTTAGCCACCTGCTCTTGCTCAACGGTGCTAGTTTAACCACACAGGATGTCTTTCGGTCTGTCCCACCTGGAAATCTCACCTGGGAGATTCATCTTAGTCAAGGGGAGAGCCTGTGAAGGTCCTTTTGTGTCACTGTGAGACAAGAAGCAGACAGAGTGAGGGTTGTGTCGTATATTCTTATTCTGAAGTTTACTTATCCAGGGATCAGCAGGTCATTCCTAGAAGTCTTCCAAAGCCCCATGTTTTTCAGAGCCCCTAGGTTGGCATGAAATGTCCAGGGAAGTGGCAATGTCCAGACGTGGATAGTGAATTACTTTTAATATCTACGTTGCAGGGAGATGCAGAGCCCTAGCCTGAAGCCAAGAGGGCGTGCATTTCGCCCACAGCTTCGTGGCACCTTCCTCGTGTAGACGGCAGCCAGTAATACCTGCTATCCTGGTGCAGTGAGGCATGGCTGAAGAGACAGGGCCCGGATGGAAGTTTCGATCTGTTAGGAAGTCTGCACACATAGCATTCCAGGATAAACGGACAAAGCCTCTCACAGTTCGATGCTACAGGCTCAGTGGTTCTTGTTGCCCAGGCCCTGCCCTGCTGATTAGCTGCAACCCAAACTTTGTATGCCAGGTGCCAGGGAATCCATATTAGTAAGCTCTGGTCTTACTAATGTTTGAATAATTGAGTTGCAGGCTCATTACCACTCAGAAAAGCACTTCCAGAATTTGCTGAGACTCTTGACCCAGTATCTCCTTGGCTAAATCATGACTCTGCACTTGTCTAAAGTAGTCATTTCAGAGCCCAGAGAGTATTCAGACAGAGGTACAATTAAGAAGATTCAGAGTGTGAAAGGCCAAGTCTCTCCATACATAGTTATGGAGAGATTTAAATAAATTAAAGAACTGGAGTATGTGAAAGTGCTTTGTAAATTGCAAAGAACAGATGAGTATAAATTTTTATTTTTTAGTACTATTACCAAAATACATTTCTACAGGCAGATATTCCTCACTCACTGATTATAATGCTGCAAACCTCCAGATGACCAATCCAAGTTACCCACATAAAGCGATGGATAAAATACATACAAATAAGTAGAAAGGCAAGCATGTTATATCTACCTGGTGGCGATTTTTCCCTCTCTCACACAGGTAAACACTGGCTGTATTTAGAAGTATGTGACTCACTGAGAATAACAATGGTGACTAAAATTAAGACCATTTAGTTCAAACCACCTAGAATGGAGAATGGGGTGAAATTAATGCCTTTAAAAAGTCTCACAAGAGTACTTTGGGAGACATACCTGAATGTCCAAAATTCTTAATAGTCATCAAGGATTGTTAAAGGGTGGGTTACTCTAATGTAATTTTCCCTTAAGTTCTTCTTGTTAAATAAGTTGAAATATAATTAATTGGAGCCATTAATGATTGATAACAATAATAACAGTCATATAGGTTTCTATTGATTTTTATCCAAAATATTCAATGTGCTGTGTATGGACTGTTCCTCTGCATGCAAAGACTAAAGCAGAGATGGCCAGGGCATCTCCACTGACCTGCTCTCATCCATTCATTCAACAACTATTGTATTTCACCAACTAAGAGCCATCAGTTCTTAAGACATGCCATTATTTTATGTAACATAAGAAAAAATGATGCCAATTAAATTGTGATATACCACTGATTACAAAACACATTTACAATTTCAAATATTTTTAAGTGAAAAAATGTGCATCTTAGAATTGAATCAAAATGTATTCATTAAAGGTAGTATAGCTCAGAGACTGAGCATGCAATTCCAGAGTCAGAGCACCTGGGTTAAAATCCTGACTTCACTTCTGGTGACCTTGAGCCCTCCCTGTGTCTGAACATAGGGATCAGAAAATCAGAGTGAGAGAAGTATCCCAACGGAGAGTTATTAAGAATTAAGTGAATTAAAATGAGTCAAAAACTTCAATGGGTTGTGAAATTATGGGTTTTGCTTGTGTGTCTCTGTGTGTTTGGGTATCACTCCAGCAACTATGTGAAGAATGTCAGAAACAGGAAGGCCAATGAGGAGCTATTGTGGCATAGTTAGGGAATTAGGATAGAGTAGTTGGAGCAGTAATGGCGGCTTGGAGGAGGGTGGTAACAAAGTTGGAGAGAACTGGTCATATGACACCCTGGAAACGATAGAGTCTTCTGGTAGATTGTATGTGGGTGGTGAGGGATGGCAAGTCAAAAATATATCCTAGATTTTTGGTTTGAGCCCAGTTTGATGGTGCGAGTTATGGAGGTAAAGGCAATTGGAAGAATAAGATGTTTGTTTTAGATTTTCTCATTTTGAGAGCTCACCTGGGAAACTTGCTTAAAATACCCACTCTATGGCCCTCTCCCTAGAGATTCCAATTTAATAGGTTAACTCCCCCTGCGATTCAGATGTATTGCATTCAGAATTGAGACTAGTTTAAGTCTTGTTACACACAGAGAACCTGATATTAAAAAAAAATTCACTGGCCTATCATTGTATGTAAATAAATGTGTGTGTAAGATGAATGGCAGGTGTACCAGTTTGCATTCAATTATATGTATGGAGGTTACTGTGCCTGAAAAGAAAACAATAATCTACTGGAATGATGTATATAAGAAGCATAAAACAGGAAATGAGGGTTTTCTCTGTTACGCTAGTCCTTCCTCTGGTGAGTAAAGCCTTTGTGTCTGTGGTTATTCTGTCCTTCACTCCTCTCTTCTCCACCCCGCACAGGTAACCCTTCATCCTTCCTTCCTCAAATCAAGTCTCACCTCATCAGGAAATCTTACTGGACTCCCACATAGCTCCTCCTGCCACATGTGTTCACGGCACCTTGCACAGAGCACATTTATTATGTGTCAATGTGTGTGTGCAGTGTGTGTGTATGCAACTATTTCATTATTTCCTCTCTCACCCACTAGACTGGAAATGTCTCAGGAGAAAAAGCCATTTTTTGTTTTGCTCACCATTTATTCCAGCACCAGTACTGTGTCAAGAATATATTAAGTCCTCAATAAAAAAAATAGGGAAAAACGAATATATTTCTTTTCCAGTTTCTTACCCAGCTCCAAGTGCAATTATTTTTCTTCTCATTGGCAGCAGTTCATTGATTTCTAGAAGGGTCCTTGTTTACCCTTAAGACCAGAATGCACCAGAAAGAAGATAATATGATTCAGAAATATAAGGAAATAATTAGACTGAGAAAGTCTTTGCACAAACTTAAATGTCAGCAACAACACCAAAAATCTACCGACTCACCTTTCCACTCTCTGTGGAGCCCTAAAGCTTCAAGATGGAGTTTTAACGTTTTCATATGTCAGTGTTGAAGTGAGATCTTTCAGTGAACCTGTGGCGAGTACTTCTCATGCCAGAAACCACTAGCCACAAGGAAACTGGAATTTAATACAACCCATTCCTTTCTTTAAGGAACTCTCCCAGCTTTACTGAGATATAGCTGACTTAATTACATGTATAAATGTAATTGTACAATATGATGTTGTGATACACTTATATATAACCAAATGGTTGCCACAGTACAGTTAGTTAATACCTCCACCACTTCACACAATTACCATTTACTTTTTGTGGTGAAAACACTTAGGATCTACTTACTCTCTCAGCAACTTCTAAGTATACAATAGAGTAGAGTTAGTTATTGTCACCCTGCTACACATTGGGTACCCAGAACTTAGTCATTTTATAACCAGATGTTTGTACTCTTTAACTGGCATCCCATTTACCTATCCCTGCAGTCCCAGAAAACCATCATTTTACTATTTCTATGAGTTCAGCTTTGTTAGATTCTACATATGAGTGATATTGTGCAATATTTTTTTTCTCTGTCTGATCATATCATTTAGCGTAATGCCCTCAAGGTCCATCCATGATGTCACAAGGGCAGGGTTTCCTCCTTTCTCATGGCTGAATAGTGTACACACACACACACACACGCACACATGTGCGTGCACGCATACACATATATAATAAATAAACATGAGATTTTAAAAAATATTTTTATTTATTTATTTGACAGGGAGAGAGAGCACAAGCAGAGGGAGAAGCAGGCAGAGTGAGAGGGAGAAGCAGGCTCCCCACTGAGCAAGGAATCCTGATGCAGGGCTTGATTCCAGGACCCTGGGACCATGACTTGAGCCAAAGGCAGATGCTTAAACTGAGCCACCCAGGATCCCCAAATTAAGATATATTAATTATATATATGTATATATTATATATTTATATATATAGAAATTATGAGATAATTATACATATAATTTCTTTATCTACTCATCTATAGATGGACATTTAATTTATTTCCATGTCTTGGCTATTGTAAAAAAAAAAAATCCTTCAGTGAATATAGAAGTTCAGATACTTGATTCAGTTCCTGATTTCATTTCTTTAGATATATACCTAAAAGTGGGATTGCTGGATTATATACTAGTTCTATTTTAGGTTTTTGAGGAATTGACTTTCCGGTTTCCCCAGTGGCTGCCCCGATTTACACTCTCACCCACAATGCAAAAGTGTTCTCTTTTCCTTGTATCCTGGTGAACACTTGTTCTTTCTTTTTGATACTAGCCATTCTAACAGGTGTGACGTGATACCTCATAGTGGTTTTGATTTGCATTTCCCTGATGATGAGTGATATTGAGCACATTTTTACATACATCTTGACCATCTCCATATCTTCTTCAGAAAATTTCTATTCAGTCCCTCTGCCTGTTTTTTATTTTTTTCTTTTTTAAGATTTTATTTATTTATTTGACAGAGAAATTACAAGTAGGCAGAGCGGCCAGCAGAGAGAGAGGGGGAAGCAGGCTCCCCGCTTCTAAGAGAGCCCGATGTGGGGCTCGATCCCAGGACCCTGAGATCATGACCTGAGCCGAAGGCAGAGGCTTAATCCACTGAGCCACATAGGTGCCCCTGCCTGTTTTTTAAATCCAGTTTTTTTTTGGGGGGGGAGTTGTTTGTCTTTTCTATTGAGATGTAGGAATTTCTTATATATTTTGGGTTGTAAGCCCTTACCAGATATATGGTTTGCAATTTTTTCTCCCATCCTACAGGTTACCTACCTTTTCATTTTGTTGATTGTTTCTTTTGTTGTGCAATTTTTAAACTTCTGGATGTAGCCCCACTTGTTTATTTTTGCTTTTCTTGGTTATGCTTTGGTATCATATCCAAAATATATATATTGTCAAGACTAATGTGAAGGAACTTGTCCCCAGTGTTTTCTTCTAGGAGTTTTATGGTTTCAGGACTTACATTCAAGCCTTTAATCCATTTCGAGTTAATTTTTGTGAGTGTTGTAAGATATGGGTCAAATTTCATTGTTCTGCATGTGATTGATTATTCAATAACATCATCTGTTGAAGTGACTACCTTTCCCCACTGAATATTTTTTTGCTCACTTTTCATATATTATTTTACATATACATGAGAGTTTATTTCTAGACTCTCAATTCTGTTCCATGATCTAAGTGTCTATTTTTATTCCATACCATATTATTTTGATTGCCACAGCTTAGTATTACAGTTTGAAATCAGGAAGTGGGATGCCTCTAGCTTTGTTCTTTCTCAAGACTGCCTTGGCTGTTTGGGATCTTTTGTGACTCTAGGAATTTTAGGATTGCATTTCATATTTCTGTGAAAAATGGCTTAGGAATTTTTTTTCTTTTTATAATTTAAATTCAGTTAGCCAACTACAATACATCATTAGTTTAAGGTGGAGTGCTTGATAAATTATCAGTTGTATATAACACCCAGTGCTCATCACATCACCATCACATACCCTCCTTAATGCCCATCACCCAATTACTCCATCCCCCCACCCACTTCCCCTACAACACCCCTCAGTTTGTTTCCTATAGTTGAGTCTCTCGTGGTTTTTCTCCCTCTCTGATGACTTCCCATTCTGTTTTCCCTCCCTTCTACAGCCTGCTGCCCTGTTTTTAATATTCCACATATGAGTAAGACCATATGGTAATTGTCTTTTTCTGATTGACTTATTTCGCTTAGCTCAATACCTTCCAGTTCCATCCACATTTTGATAGGAATTTCATTGAATCTATAGATGACTTTGGGTAGTCTATTTATTTTAACAATACTAATTCTTCCAATCCATGAACATAAGATATCTTCCCATTTAATTGAATCTTCTTTAAATTCTTTATCAATGACTTACAGTTTTCTCTGTATAGAATTTTCAACTCCATCACTAAATTTATTCCTAAGCATTTTATTTTTTATGCTATTGTGAATAGCATCATTTTCTTTATTCCTTTTTCAGATATTCTGTTGTTAGTACATAGAAATTCAACTAATTTCTGTTTGTTGATTTTTTTTTTTTATCCTGCAACTTTACTGCATTTATGGATTAGTGTGATGATTTTTGGTAGGATTTTCTTTATATAAGATGATGTCATCTGTAAACAAAGACAATTTTATCCCTTCCTTTCTGATTTGGATATATTTTATTTCATTTCCTTGCCTGATTGTTTTGGCTAGGCCTTCCAGTACTATGTTGAATAGGAGTGGGCACCCTTGTCTTGTTCCTGACCTTAGAGAACAAACTTTCAAACTTAGACCACTGAATATGAGGTTAGCTATTGGCTTTTTATTTATGGTTTTTATTATGTTGAGGTATATTCCTTCTACGCCCAATTGGTGAGAGTTTTTGTCATGAAAGGAAGCTGTATTTTGCCATTTTTCCATCTATTGAAACAATATAAGATTTTCACCTTTCATTTTACTATGTGGTGTATTGACTTGCATATGTTGAACATCCTTGCATCTTAGGATAAGTCCCACTGAATCACAGTGTGTGATCCTTTTAATTTGTTGTTGAATTTGGTTTGCTAATACTTTATTGAGAGTATTTACATCTATATTCATCAGGGGTATTGGTCTATAATTTTTTTTTTATTATCCTTACATGGCTTTGGTATCAGGGTAATTTTGGCCTCATAATTTTTTTAGAAGAGTTTATTTTTTTATTTTTTTAGAAGAGTTTGAGAGTAATTGACATTAATTCTTTAAATGTTGGGTGGAATTCACCAAAAAAAAACCCAAAAAACAAAAAACAAAAAAGCCCCATGAGGTCCTGAATTTTTCATCGTTGAGAGGTTTTTGTTTACTGATTCAATCTCCCTAGTTATTCACCTGTTCAGATTTTCTATTTCTTCATGATTCAGTCTTGGTAGGTGTATATTTCTAGAAATTTCTCCATTTATTTTATTATCCAATTCACTGGTGTATAATTGTTCATGATAATCTTTTATGATCTTTATTTCTGTGACATAAGTTATAATGTCTCATTTTTCACTTCTGCTTTTGTAGTTATTTTTGTCTTCTCTCTTTTTTCCTTAGTTTGGTTATAAGTTTATCAATTTTGGGGCACCTGTGTGGCTCAGTCGGTTAAACATCTGCTTTCAGCTCAGGTCACAATCCCGGGGTCTTGGGACCGAGTCCCATGTTGGTCTCCATGCTCAGCAGGGGGGTCTGCTTCTCCCTCTGCCCCTCCTCCCCACTCATTCTCTCAATCTCTCTCTCTCTTTCTCTTACTCTGTCTCTCAAATAAATAAATAACAATCTTTAAGGAGAAGTTTGTCAATATTGTTTACCTTTTCAGATTTCTCCAGCTCTTAGTTTCTTTGATCTTTTCTATTGTTTTTCTGTCGTTAATGACTTTATCTCCATTCTCATCTTTATTATTTCCTTCCTTATGCTAATGCTGGGCTTAATTTATTCTCTTTTTGGTTCTTAAAGGTGTAAAATTAAGTTGCTTTTTTTTTTTGAGGTCTTCTTTTTCTTAATGTAGACATTTATCACTATGAATTTCCTTCTTAAAACTGCTTATGCTATATCTCATATGTTTTGGTATGTTGTGTTTCCATTTTCATTTATTTCAAGATATGTTTTTATTTCATATTTGACCCATTGGTTGTTTAGAACAAGTTGTTTACTTTCCATTTATTTGTGAATTTCCAGCTTTCCTCCTGTAATTGATTTTTAGTTTCATACCATTATGGTCAGAAGTTACTTGGTATGATTTCAGTCTTCCTAAATTTGGTAAAACTTACATTGTGACCTATAGTATGACCTGTCCTAGAGAGTTCCAGGTGTACTTGACAGGAATGTGTTTTCTGCTATTGATGGATGGAATGTTTTGTCTATATCTGTTAGATCCATTTAGTCTAAACTGTAGTTCAAGTCCAAGATTTCCTTATTGATTTTCTGTCCGGATGATCTATCCATTGTTGAAAATGAGGTATTGAAGCCCCCTACTTTCCCTTCAGATCTGTAGTATTTGCTTAATATATTTTGAGAGTTTTGATGTTGGGTATAAGATTGCTATATCTTCTTAATAAATTGACCACTTTATCATTATATAATAATGGCCTTTTTCTCTTATTACAGTTTTTGGCTTAAGTCTATCTTGCTTTATATATGATCTACGTATAAAAAAACTGCTGCTCTCTTTTGGTTTTCACTGACATGGAACATCTTTTCTATCCTTCCACTTCCACTGTGTGTCCTTAAAGCTGAAGTGAGTCACCTCTAGGCAGCATATAGTTTTGTCTTGTTTTTTGATACGTCTAACCATGCTATGCATTTTGATTTAAAGAACTTAATCCATTTACATTAATTCTAATTATCAACAAATAGGTACTTACTAATGCCATCTTATTAATTGTTTTCTGGCTGTTTTATTGTTCCCTTATTCCTTTCTCCTCTCTCTGCCTTATTTTGTGAATTGATGATTTTCTGTAGAAGTATGATTTTATTCTGCTTTGTGGTTATAATAAGGCTTACAAAAAAACCTCTTACTTATTTATTTACATATTTATGCTAACAGCTTAATGTTGATTACATACAAAAACTCTACTCTTCTACTCCCCACTTTTATTTTTGATGTCATAATTTACCTTTTTATATTGTATATTCATTAACATATTATTTTACTAAAGTTATTTTTACTACTTTTGTCCTTTAACTTTATACTAGCATTAAGTGGTTAACACATCACCATAATATAGTATTAGTGCATTCTGAATTTGATTATATATTTACCTTTACCAGTGTTTTTTATATTTTATATGTTTTCATGTACCTATTCTTTGATTTTAGCTTGATGAACTCTTTATTTTAGCATTTCTTTTAAGATAGGTCTTGTGGTGATGAATTCCCTCAACTTTTGTTTATGTTGGAAAGTCTATATATCCTTCAGTTCTAAAGAAGAACTTTGACTTTGGCTTTGAGTGTTCTTGGTGGGCAGTTTTTTGTTTGTTTGTTTGTTTGTCATTTTTGTTCTTGTTTTTGTTTTTGTTTTCTTTTATCACTTTAATTATATCATGCCTCCTTCTCCTTGCCTATAAAGTTTCTCCTGAGAAATTCACTTAGAGTCTTGTGGGGGGTCCCTTGTAAGTTACAACTTATTTTTCTTGTTGCTTTTAAGATTCCCTCTTTATCTTTGATTTTGGCATTTTTAAATTGATGTGTCTTGGAGACTATATCTTCAAGTTGAGTTTGTTTGGTGACCTATGAGAGTCATTAACTTGGATATAGAAATCTCTCCCCAGATTTGGGAAGGTGTCCATCATTATTTCTTTAAATAAACTTTCTGCTCCCTTCTCCATATCTTCTTCTTCTCGGACTCCAATATTTTTCAGATTTCTTCTTTTAATGGTATTGCATAGATCACATAGTCTTTCTTCATTCTCTTTCATTGTTTTTTCCTTTGTTCTCTTCTGATTGAATAATTTCAAAGGTCTTGTCTGGTAATTCACAGATTCTTCCTTCTGCTTGATTCATTTTGATGTTGATGGTCTCTATTGCATTTTTCATTTTATTCATTATGTTTTTTCAGTTCTACAGTTTCTCACTCTTTTGTTAAATGATTTATTGCTCTTTGTTAAACTTCTTATTTTGTTTGTGTATTGTTTTCCTGATTTTTTTGACTTGTGTTTCTGTGCTTTCCTGAAGTTCATTGAGCTTCCTTAAAAGAGCTGTTTTGAATTCTTTATTGGATAAATTGCAAGTCTCTGTGTCTTTGGGTTAGGTTACTTAAGCATTACTGTGATCCTTTGGTGGTATCACATTTCCTTGATGTTTCATGTTCCTTAAAGTTGTACTATCTTCATATTATCAGCAGCAATCTCCTCCTCTGGTCTTTACTAACTGACTTTGGGAGAGAAGTACCTTCTTCCCACTCTGCTGGGGATTCTGAGACTTCGTCAGACCTTCTGTGGGTGTGCACTTTCCACCCTCTTTGCTCTCTCCTGTGGCAGAATTCTTAAGCTTGTGCTTCCTTTCTCTGTTCTGCAATCGACCAGGCCAAGTGCTGTCACACCCCTTTTGTTTTCTCAAGGGCAGCACTAAAGCTCAAGTTTGTGGTTTCTCCTTGGATTGTAGATTTGGGCTGTTTTTCTGCACATGCTCACTTGCCATCTACCAAAACTTAATCTTGCCAATGTTAGGAGTATGTACATAGGACATGCCATAGGATGTGAGGTTTTGTGGATGAGGCATGTGGAATGTGGGGGTAGGTGTGGGCCAACTGCAGGAATCCATGGATAAGGTATCACAAACAGTTCATGAGAAGGCCTCATAGTGGAGACTGTGATCAGTTAGCAAGATCTGAATCATTTTTTTAATGCCTTCCTAGAGTTCTGTCTGCCACTCTTCCAGCCTCTTCCAGTCTTTCCAACTCCCCCTCTCTCCCTACCAGTCATGCAGGTCATGACAGTACTCTGGGTGGAGTGAGAGAGAAATAGGCTCCTCTGGAGAAGATGAATGCATAGTTATACAATTTAACTTTCCCCCATGGGAGGAATCATGGACTGATAAGGTCTCATTTGGCACTGAGATGTGCTGCCTTGGAGAAAAGGTTATGTAAGTTAAGTCAAACTTTTCCTCTTACTCTCTCTAAGGCATCCAAACTCATATTTTTAGCTCTAATGTTGTGCTGGAACTTCCTTGTCAGAAACCTGGACTTCCATAAAAGTTCTCAAGTTCATGCTTGATCTAAGATCGTGTTCTATAGAAGTTTCTGGACTGTGATTGAGAGGGGCTGGAGCTGGTTCATGGGTCACTGCAGGGTCCACAGCCAGAACAAAGGTCGGTAGGTCTGTTACTTGATTCACGATGGGTAAGACTCCTTCTGGTCCTTAGGCATATGGTTCTGGATCCCACAGCTCCCATAAAGACACTTTTGCCTGTGGATGGATACCAAATTGTAGTAGAAAAGGGGATATGACAAGAACACCTTATTAGCCATGTTGTTAATGTCACTCCTCAAGGAAATTTTGAGGTAATGGGATCTTGGAGTTCTTTGGTAATTGTTCTGTTCATGTGGCTCATCTGGGTTAGTCACTAGATGGTTAAAGTTGGATAAATATGTCAGAGTCAAACCAGCTTTTCTGCCTCAAGTTAACCAAGTGGTTAGTATCTACTGATGCAGTTTGTGGGGTAGAACTGTCTTAGCAGTCTACTAAGCCTGTAGGTGTAGTTCAGCGTACTATGTATCTAACTCAAGATAATGTGTATTCCTAGGTATAGCCCAACCAGATCACAATTCTTTCTTCAAAGTCATGATTACTCTCAGAATGCTTGTTGTAAACAGGGGTACTGGAACAACCCTATGGAACTGATTTTTTTTTTTCAACTTCTTAGATCTCCAATTTCTTAGGTTATTAGTACAAATCTAGGCTTTGTTGGAGGAATAGAATGAGAGAAGAGAAAAGGAGATAAAGAGAAATGTATAGAAAAAATGTTACTAAAGAAGACATTGGTGAACTAGTCTAGCAAGTTATTTAATCAGAGAGACTTTCTCATTGATAGTTCAGGGATGTGTCTTAACACTGTTATGTTTGTTAATGAAAATAACCTATGCTTCTAATCACAAATTCTAATTTGATGCCCAGTGTTCCAGAGCTCAGATAATCCTATGCCATGGACTCTACCTGATGGATTATTTTTTTTATATTTTTGAAGACAAAGAGTGATGAGACATTAATATAGATGCTCCTAGTGTGCCAGTGTTTAGAAGAATGATTCTACATGTAGCTGGGGGGAAAGACAGGTATTAATGCAAAAATGATCAGGAGGCCAGGTGTCTGACGTATTTGTAAAGCAGCAGTGTTGAGTTACATGAGAGAATGGCAACAAACACATTGTAATGAATTTGCTGCCCTTGGGCTGCTGTGATAGAGGGCGATTACTTCTGACTGGTGAATTACACCATGGAATATTGATTTTCTTGTTCAGAACTAGGGCTGGGCAAATGGTTTGCCTGACCCTTTTACACACATGCTGTGATACCGTTGGCTCAATCAAATGCTCCCTAGATGAAGAAAGCCTTTCACTCTTGGAGGGGGATATCCTGTACCCAGAACATAAGGAAAAGAATGCTAGTGAGAAGGATGAATTATCCATTATTCTGGATCATAGAGTGTCTGGTAAATTCGTTTTTATTAAGGAAAATGTCCTGACCACCTTAGGACTAACAGACATGGAGAGAAAACAGTGATGATTCAATCTCCTTGGCTTTCTGTGAATTGTGAGCTGTTTGGCTGACAGGAAGAGTCAGAATTCCTAGCTAGTATAAATAAAAACACCAAGAAGTTTGGTGTTATCAAAACCGGTGTCATTGTCAGAGTAAGGAACATACTGTAAGAAGTCAGTCAACAGAAAGAGTTTGTAGGCAAAGAGCTTGAGCAATTACATCATTACTGGTTTGATTCCTAAATGATGAGCTCTAATCCATATGGGACTCCCTGGGTGATTCCAGAAGCGGCTGCTTTCCGTTTATTTGATTAAAAATCAAACCATGTAGGACACAATCCTTATCAAATGTATTTGAGAAATTAAAGCAGCCTATAAGAGAAATCCAGAGTGAAACATCACAGTAGGATTCTTTAACATGGATTAGAATAGTCCACAAACCATCTATAACCATCTAGAACATTTTATAATCATTTCTGGAGCATGTGTATTTGTTTGGATTTCTTGTCTTAAGAATGTGACTATATTTTTTTCTTCAGATTCTCAAAGAATAGCCTAACATCCAAAACTTTGAGATGGTAGCCTTTAAAATCCTTATTTCCATGCCAGAAAAAGGGGGCCTTCCTCGTTGAGTGTGAATAGCAGTACGTCTTATATGTCTCCACAAGACCAATTCAAAAGCGGACTTCTCCCGTTTTGGGAAATAGATGTGAACTATGGAAGAATAAAGAAGGTCCAGAGTGTTTCAGACCTTGGGAGGCCTTTTGAGACTAGCTTGTCCAACATTCATTTTGGCAATTAGGAAATCAAGGCCCTGGAAGGTACAAAGATCCCACCAGAAACCCCAGCCTATGTTGGGCTAGATGTATCCTTTGCCTGCCTGTTTCATATTCTCTCTACTTTATCTATACTGATTCCTCAAAAAATGAGGGGAAGTTGGCATGCAATATCAAGTGTTATCTTTAATGTGCAAAATATGATTGTATTTTACCAAGAACCTGTCTAGGAATGGTGCTCATAGTGACTGGTGAGGAAGGAGGCAGGGCCTCACTTTTACCCTCTAAGAATTTACTTTTGGCACCACAAGACACATTTGCTGTGTGTATATGTACATCACCTCCCACATACAGGCTCAGGAATAAGTTGTGTCCTTTTATTTCTTCTCTATTTTATCATTTTATCTTCATTTTTCTTGCTTATTAAACTCTATGATGGACCCTTGGAGAACCGAATTTTGTTTTTTACCAGACAGAAGCTATTACTCTACATCTTAGTTCCTGTCTGTCTTCCTTTCCAAGTGTCCAATACAAATGAAAGTAATTGTGGACAGAAATGAAAAGAATGACATGGCACTGGCTTGGATTGGTGACATGATAAAGCATTTATTTTATTTTTCCTTCTCTTTCTACCCCCTCCTTCCAAAGGAAGACAAGGACGCCCTCACCCACGTGTGTGCTCTATGGCTTGTGCTTTTCTTCCCTTTGCGGTTCACAGAGTGCAGAAGATAAGGCTTGAGGGCTCCACCTGATCCCACCATCAACCTTGCAAATGAACCTTCAGAAGAAACTGAAGCTTTGGAGAGTAGCCAGGAACACACATTTGGAAAAAGGGACCAGAGATCAAGCAGTTTCCAATACCAAACTCAGTCTAATCCTTGTCCACTGCCTCTTATATCCTCATGCTCTTCACAGAGTCTAGGGGCAAGATGAAAGGTGAGGGGCACTCGATGAACTTAGAATTGAACCAATAATACACGAATATGTCAAACGAGACCTGCACAAACATTTCTGGACTCTTGAGCAGAGCACTTATCAAGATGATGTGATAGAATTATTAAACATCTTATCTGGAGACCTCTCATCTCATCATTCTATCCTATTATTTTAAAGATGAATCTTGAGAATAACAGGCACAATCTACTTTGAAGGATTATGTAATTTAATAATTACAGTAAATACTTCCCCCCACACATGTGCACATGCATGCACGTATAAGCATGTGTGCATATGCGTGCACGCATACACCCCTAGTGAGAACTCTGAGTATTTTGTCTAGTCCCAATATCTTTTGCTTCCCTAGACTTTAAGATGTATCACAATTTATCCTCTTGTTTTACTTGTGTCACATAGAGAGCAAAACTGAACAGCAGCTTAGGGCTAGCATAATTTCCTGTTTTAGAAAAAGCCTCTGTCTTTTATTGACAACACTACTTTCCAGGTGCTGCAGTGTCCATCCCTCAAATTCTCCTTCAGGAGTCACTTTAAAAATATGTAGAAATGGCAGCTTTGATCCTGCATGTCCCCTTCTTATAAGCCATCCTGGGAACAAGGACGATGCATTGGCTCTAGAACTCACCCCAATTCGCACCTTTCATTGTCATTCATCAAAAACACAACTTTCTGAAGTTTTACTTGCAGAAATCTTATAAAGTCTGAAATTACATGGTTGGATTTTAAAGATTAAAAATGATTAGTAATCCTCTACCATAAAGCCTTATACAAAAGATAAAGAGAACCCAACTAGCTAATAATAGAATCTGGACTAGTTCTTAGTTCTGCTGATCAGCAGATATCAGCTGATATCAGCAGATATCAGTTCTGTATCCAAAATACTGCGCTGATACTTAGAAATTCTACAATCAGAGTCACTGGGAACCACATAAAGGCTATGGCATAGCCAACTTACATTTCTAGGAAGTTTTAATCAAATAGCTATTTGATGGCAGAGGTACAATTCATTTTCTAATAATACTAACAATCCCTGAAGTACAGAAATAAATTCATGTATCTTAACAATATGTCAGAAGCAATGTCTAAGTTACATGGAAGCTTGGATGGGGGTAAGATCAACATTCAGAAAATGAAAGCCAAACTAAGCCTCCTTCATAAAAAATAATGCACCAACACGCTTCAGACATAAATTATAACAAGTGATCATATCTTGAGCTCAGGAATTGAACAGTCTGCTGTAGAAAGCTGTTGTTCTAGTCACATAATGTGGATAAGATGGGAGAGATAGGAAGTTGTGAGGGACCAAAAAATTAGAATGAAGGTGCAGAGACTCAGAGATCTCATTTACTCACAAATCATGGGCATATTCATTTGCACTTATTGCCTTGGAGAAAGATAGAGTTGGACACTCATGGAAATAATGTCTGAATTAAAAGCAGAGAGAGGTAAGGATTGATGCTTTAGAATGACCTGATTGAGCAGTTTGTGAAGATAAAGGAGACGCTAACTATAAAATCAAATCCCAGTGAGCAAGTTGTGAACCAAATTAGATCTGGGATTTAGTTTACCTTTTTTTTTTTTTTTTTTTTTTAATGCTGGAAAGAAGTATTACTTAGTGCTTCTTTCAGATACCACTAATCTTAGTTCTTTTAAGTTGCTTATCTGATAAAGAGTAAATGGCTGGCATGTTCATATACACTTGGCCATAGAAACACAAGGTGTTTCATCATGAACAGGGGCCATCTAGTATGCCATATCTCTCCTTTTGCATAGATTTTTCTCCTGTCCTGAGAAGTATCTCAAATTTGTACCATTGTAAGCATAAAAAATGGTGGCTGTTTTGCTGATCCCAGATTTTACATTTTTTAAAAAAAATCAAATGCACACATTAAAGAGATGTTTCTGTGATTGAATGGTATGACTGCCCTCCCTTCTAAACCGAGATATACAATAAAGATAGGTCAGTCTAGTGAAATGTGCTTGATCTCAGTCCCATTTTAGTGCTAATTCATTTGCTAACTTATCTCCAGCTTGAAGAACAATAACTGTCATTCATCATCATCATCATTATCACCATCCACAGCAACAAAAACAAACATTTGTGGATCATCAGCTGTGATTATAGTTCCAGATTTGCAAGTTACACTCATCAGAAGGCCGTCCTTGGACAAGTACTCATTATGCTTCAGGTGAGACATCTGAACCCACCATGCAGAAGAATTATGGGGAAAGACTTAACTACAACTTGTGAGCCATTGCACATCTGTTTGGCTAGAAAGGAACAGATAGATATTCTGTTGAAACAAGATGAATGGGGTTCTTTAGGAATTCGCTTAGAGTGGTTAGGGCTAGAATAGGCCCCACCACCATACCTTCTAATCACAGGAGAGACTATTATGGGATAAAACCTAAATATGGGATAAGACCTAAATCATGGCTCTCCCAAAAGATATCCTAAAGCTGGGGGGTTGGTGCTGGATGAATCCTAAAGTAGACTTGAATCTCAAAGAGTCCAGCACACCTGAAATCCAGGCCAGCATGTGCGAATGGTCTTGCATCAGTACCTGTCCCAAGAAAGATAACTTCAGACACCATTCAGGATGTTTTTCTTTAAGGAGCAAGAACTCTCTAGCCATGCTCCTTTTCCTGAGCAGAGACAGGCCCGAGAATTGTCTCTATAAGCTCCTAAATCATAGCCATGTCTTCCTGGATTAAACAGTGCATCTGGTTAAAGGTCCTTTCTTGTGAGCACACGCCTACTCCCTTTAAAGAGTGAAATTCAGCCGATTGGGACTCATGTGGCACAAGAAGCCGAAGATGAGAGGAGCTCCCCCCTCTGGCAGGATAGGAGGTTCTCCTACCTGCTGAACCCGTTAGTCATGCCAAAGCTGCTGATACAAGGACCCATGCTCTTGAATAACCAGCATTCTAAAGAAACACAAGGCAAGAAGGGCTATTGAATTCTCAAATAGGTAAATTAAAGTCTTCCCCATCAATGCCATTTTATAGAGCTGGTCGTGACTGACCAGTCCCTCCTGGGAGGATGGAGGAGGTGTGATCAAAGCATATTCAGTTAAGTATGAAAGAGAAAGCTCTGATTCAAACGGAGGCCATGTGTCTCCATGCTCCCACAGACCAGCAAACTCTAGGAAGTGTCTCTTTGCAGATGCCTTGGTACATTTTACTCAGAGGTGTCTGGGCTCAAATTTAGCAATACAGGAGCTACCAGTGTCCACGTTAATGTCCCAAACACCATGACCTGCATGCAAACCTTCTCGCCAGTGCCTACAGTAGTTTCAGCCAAGGGAGGACTGGTAAATCTGACCCATCCACTTTCAGTCTAAGGACACCCAAATCCCACGCCTTTAGCAATTCTGGGATACAAGGAAGGGGTGACTCCAAAGCCGCCAAATTTGTGAGGTTTGGGCAGACTGCTGCAGATCATGCTGCCAGGAAGAAGTGGGGAAGCTGGCCCCTGGTGGTGAGGATGGACTATCAAAAGAACACAGAGAGATCCGAAGCCAACAATCATTCCTCAATTTTGCTAGTAACAGCCAGAACCGAAAACTACTCCTTCCTAAACATGGCCTATTCCTCTCGGGTGTTCCTATTCCTCCCTGAGAACACAGGTACGGTAATTCCTGAGTGTTTCGGCTCTGACCTCATTTCTGCCTCTCAGTGAATCTGCAGCTACTTATTTAATTCCCAGAACCAATCAGAACAGATTAGAATTATTTGAATACTATTTGGTATTAAAATCTATTTTTTCTCTAATTTGTGACTAAAGGCAAGTTTTTGGGGGGTAGGCATGATGGGAAGAAAGTCCCTAAAACACCCGTTAATAGAATTTGGGATTATTTAATACTAACCCTCAATGTTTCAGGCTTTTTTTTTTCTCCCCATCTTTTCTTTTTGTGATAGCTGCACTAGGCTGCCTCCCAGAAATAATCACACATAAAAGCCTTTCCCTAACTGAGCTTGGCATTTTGCTCAGGTTATGAAGTGGGGTGTTTGGACACAAGCAGGATGCTACCAACCTCAGCCAGCACCTTCTGGAAAGCATTGAAGATGCAGTCCTCATGAGGGCCACCCCTCCTTTGCTTCTGTTAGGAGGATGAAGGCGGTTTCTTGGACCCATCTGTCATCAGAGCACATCCACAGAAGGAAGCCACTCCACCCCAACGAAGGGAGCTAAAGATCAGTGGCTTGAGTCAGATGCACTTTCGCCTCCATATTCTTCCCACCTGAGCCAGACAGGCTCTCTTGCCCCTCACCCCTGCCCCCCACTTGAGAATGAGGTACCACACCAGGTGAAGAGGGACATGGAACACTTTTTAATGTCAAGTCAGAGACAACCCCTCCCTCCCCTAGCCCCCAATCCCACTTTCCCTCATCACATCCAGGACCCTTCCCCGAGGCCTCTCCCGTTCCCAGACTTCGGGGGAGGAAAAAAAGGTTATCTAAAAACTGCATTTTCTTCTCTTTCATACACACGCACACAAAGGTGGGGAATTAAATAAAATGAACCGAGAGGATTCAATTCTCCAGTAGTCACAAAGGCATCAGAGATTCCCATAATGGGCTAAAGCAAGTGGTTACTGACTGTTTAGTTGGTTCAGTTACTTGCTGTTTGCTCACGCCCCGAGGCATGATGGAGAAGCCAGGCCTCCTGTCAGGGCCTTCCCCTCTGAGAGCCACACCTGGAAAAGACGCTGCGCCTGGTATTAGTGTTTTGTTTTGTTTTGTTTTGTTTTGTTTCTCTTTTCACTTTTTATAAATGTCTCTGACGTGTAAATAACCCAGGAAAATAAAAAGGCAGGAGCTGATTACACAATTACCAGTAAACTCTATCATCTTTTAGAAGATCAACACACAGCTAACGCCATATACAGCATGCAGTAATGTCTGAGAAAGGACCCTGCTGAGAAATAAAATGGCTAGAACTCTAACAAAAAAAATATATGTATATATATACTGTATAATATATGTCATCAAAAGAAGCATAGCCAACAAACTCAAGATACAGTGCGGATCACCCTTCCATTTCTAAACAGCAGGTAGAAGCATAGTATTGTCTGCATTAAATGCCAGAATAAGGAGAAATCTGTAGCGCTGGTGGAGATGTTGGTTAAATCGTATGTGTGTTTTTGGTGGATTTGACATAGCCTCACCAGGTGGTTAATGCCCGGTGTGTGGTCCACCAGTTGTAAACCTAGTTAAGAAGTACACTATTTTTAATGTTGAACAAACATACTTCTCTTCACCCCTTTCATTTGTGTATTTTTTAGTCTTGTGTTGTTTTTGCACTAAATTCTAGGCTCATATCAGAAAATATAATTAATAAAATTAATAATGAACCAGAATCCCTTATTATCCATGATGTCCATGTAGTAAAACGAAAACCAAAAAAAGAAAAAAAAAAGTTTAATAATATCTTTTGTGACTGTTGATTGTGGGATTGTTGTAGCTGTCAGACTGTCTTGTTTAGTTTCCGTTTTCTTTTTTTTTCTTTAATTTTGCATTTTGTAATACACACAACAGTGGCACAATCTCTGAAAGGGGCCACGGTGGCACATCTGGGCCTGCACAACTCATTCTGTGTTCGTCTCTATTGAATTTGGGATGGCCGACTCCAGAATTTTCCTTGCCGGGGGCACGTTAGTGGGCAGAGTGGCTGAGCCCGGCCCACCCTGCGCACAAACAGGTCACAATGCAGCTGCGGGTGGGTCCCAAGTCAGGTGTGCGTTCTTTCCGTTTGGGCAAAGAAAGAAAACTCAGCTGTGCCCAGGGATCTGCAAGGCCTGCAAGGCGATTTTCAATTTCCCTTTGAAACGTGTTTTCCCAAAGTATTCTTTGTTCCCTCCCTCGAATTTGTGTCCCATTAGGCTCTGTGTCTCGGAATTTCATTTGATTCTAGCTCATAAGAAACAGGGGTGCTCTTGTTGCTGTCGGAGTTGCCATTGCTGTGGTGGGTGGTTGCTGTGGCAGCAGCTTCTCCTCAGTGGGGAAGTGGCACTCACATCAAAACTTGAGGAGTAGGTGCAAGACCAGAAGAGGTAGCAGCCAGATGCAGCCTGCCCTCCTCGACGTCCCGTTGTTCACTTCGCTGACCGCGCCGGGGCCTGTGGAGAGAACGCATGCGTCATGGGCCGCCTGGTCTAAGAGGGACCACCTGTCACGTGACCTGCTGTCATTAGGCCTTGCCTCTGAAGAGGCGTCCCTCTAACTGGGACATCTCGTGTTCCCGCTCCATGTGTGGGGGGTGGGGGGTGGCGCACTAGAAATAACCATCCACAGCTTGGTCCCGTGGATACACACTATATGACGGGGAGCTTTCCTTGACACGGAGAGAACAAGAGGCTCAGGTTAATGTGTGCTGGTGGTCACAACTCCTCTAGTGTGTTGTAACGTGCTCAGGGTCACGTTCAAGGAGAAGGTGGCAGCATTAATTCATGTTTTATAAAGAGCTTCAAGGAAGTGAGGCCCTTGTAGTGTCTGCTTCATCGTCTGACCACTTCTGAGCAGTGTCTGCCTTGAATGTGCATATAACCCTCCAGCTGCTCGCCCTGTTGGGCAGGTAAGGACCTGCTGGACACAACAATCTGCCTCCCTGCTGCTGCTGCAGCGGACTCGGCATCTGTTCTGTCTATCACTCTATCTCGGGCCAGGCACTGGGCCTCCGCCTGCAGCACTTAGCCTCTTCCCCACCTGGACGAGGTCACAGAGGCCCTAGCTCGAGTATCCTATCCCTGAAAGGCCAGAACCAGCCAGCTGGACGTTGAGGTGGGGTCAAGTGAAGAAATAGGTGGCCTTTTGCTGTGCACATGCAAGTGAGGGAAGGCTTATGTGGACACTAGGATGGAGAGCCTACCACCGTGAACATCTGTAGGTGTAAGGTGCACCTCAACCTGGCCTGCGGACAGATACTCTCAGGAGGCAGGGCCAAAGGCAGGAACCACGAGGTGCATGAAATATCCCAGCAGTTTCCCTATTTTTGAAATATAAGTGTCTGACCAAGAATGTCCCTCACAAATGGAGCCATGATTCAAGAAGAGTACACACAGGTTTGGAGGCCCAGATGGGGTGGGTACCTAATGCAGCAGGGTACTTTGTCAGACTTGCTCTGGAGTGCTCTGTTGTGCTGAATTTAATGGAGGTATTAAAGGCTGGTATCCCCCCTAAGCCCATGTCCACACCGGGGTCAAGAAACAAAGCCAGAGCCTGCTTGTCTGACTTGGAGGCTAACCATCAGAGACGCTTCTGGCTAAGGCAGATCAGCATCAAACCAGGCTTTCTCGATTCCATACGGGATGATTCCATCATGTCCTAGAGCCCCTGGCCTGGAAGCACTGCCCATCTAACTTTAATTCCTAGACCTTTGAGAAAAATCTCTGGTTCTGGAGCAGTGGCTAAAGAGATGTTTATGAGTTCAAAATGGACTGGGTCTTCCAATCTCATGTGTCTGTGCTGTCTGATTCACAGCACTTGCAAGGCCAGGCAGTGCAAGTTCTCATGATAAGAAGCCCGAAACCCATGTATTCTGCTCTACACCAGCTGGGAAATAGACTCCCAGGCAACACAAAATGAAAGGCGTCTGCCATGGAATGTTTCTCTGTAAACCACCATCAGGACTCTTTTTTTTGCGTATTCAATCTCTGTTGTCCATAGAGCATTCTTTGGAACCTCAGGAGAGAGGCCACTCGCCATGCCTTCTAGGCCGAGGTGGTCCGTTCTCTCCCTGGAGAACCCCTGCTGCTCTGGGCCACTCCAAGATCTTTCACATCAAGACCTTTGCCCACTACTGAGACTAACTCTGAGCCACAAAGGTTGTTTCTGAGGCCTCTGTGCATCTGGGTTGCAGCTTAAACAGCGGGGCAGGCTTAGTGGCTACACTCCATTTTCCCATGCACAAGGCATGAGGATTCCAAGGGTGTTCTGGTGCTTAGCGCAGCGTGCTCTGGGCCAGACATGCATCTGTTGGCAGCTGGCTCTTTTTCTCTTGCCTTTCCTTTGCTCTCTTGAGCACCTGCACACAGCTTTGCAGCCCACTCCCCCACTCCCTCCAGCACATTCCCATCCTCACTCCCAGCCCTGGCCATGGCTCAGAAGATGCCCTGTGGTAAAGGAGAAGAGAATAAATGCCAGTTCTCTGCATTTCATGGCTCTGGAATTCCCACCTGCAGTCCCTCCTCTTGGGGCTGTCCAGCTCATGGGTGTCTCCAGGGAGAAAAATGGAGATTGCCTCAAGCCAGGCAGACAGTCCAGCAGGGACCTGGCTTCATTACCATGTAAGAAAAGTCAGAAAAGCGTGTTTGCAGCCAGAGCCTCTGCAGTGCTGCATGGGAGGCAGCTGTGAGTGTGCAAACAACCCCCAATCTTCCTCACAATGCCTGGACGCCTCTGTAGGTGCGTGCTCTGGGCACCATGTCTTTGGCTTCTGTGCTACGTCCCCAGAGTTCCTTTGTGGCTCTGCTGCCTGCTGGGACACACCACAGAGAACCTGTAGAGAGGGGCTCTGACCTGTTGTGTCAGAAAGCTCTTCCCACAGAAGAAAGGCAAACGCCACCAAGTGTGCCAGAGCCTCCTCTTGCCTGCATTGTTACCCTGGCCAAGCTCACAGAGCCCTTCTGTTTCTCTCCTGTCCGAAGCCCACAGGGGACCATCACTCACTGCATTGGGGCCACGTCTGGCCAGCCTCCTCCCCCGTCCCCACGCTCTCTCCCCTCACCCTAACCCATTTTTCTCTCGGGCATGTCTGAAAACCCTGACCTGGACAAAACTGGTCACAAAAAGGAGGGAACAGGAGTTGACCCCAGAGAAACATTGAGACAAGGGTACTCCAGGTGTCCTCTCAAAGAAGACAGCTGCATCAGCTCTCCTTTCAATTGCCATGAAATTTCACAGACTGGGTCTCGTTCCCTGTGACCTTGACCCCTTGAAGTTTTTCTTTATGTTAATTCCAGAGCAGTGTTGCTATGAGTCCACGTTCATCATGATACTAACCTATGCGATCCTACAGCCTTTACAAAACTTCCCAGCTCCTTGGTAGAACATTCCCTACATTTCATCATCTTCTTGCTCTATGCATCGTCAGCCACTGTTCCTGCCACTTGTTCTTTGGTTCCTCCCTATCTCCAAAGCACACGGGCGCCACATACATGCATACTTACACAAGTGTGCGCTTGTGAGCCATATTCCCTTTCTTTCCCATCCTCATACCCTCCAACCTTCTGCCTGAAATTCTTCTCACCCAAATCACTCCCACTTCTTCCAGATTCTCTTCTGGTCCCCAGTCACCACTTCCAGGCAGACTTCCTTGACTTTGCTCCTGTTTTGCTTCCATAGCACTGTATGCGTCCAGCTTTTAAAATACGTACTGTCTGTGATACATTTCTCTTTATTTATCTAACATGCATTTCCTCATCTGTGTTATAAGCTCCTTATAAGCGGGGTCTGTGTCTAACTGGGCCCAGGGCAGGTATTTAACAAATGCTTGTTCAAAGAAGGAAGAAACCAAAATGTTTTGATGCATACTGATATGTTCATGTTTACTTTGTCCGTGTGTTTTATTTTCTCTTAAGATACTACTCAGAGAAAAAAGCAAAAGACCGACTGAACCAAAACAAAACTCTCCTTCCCGACTTTCTGTTTTATCTCTGTTTCTCTTCCACATATGCTTCACTCTTCTTCTGTTTGCAATAAAAGTCACTGAAAGTTTTTACTTTCAGTAAAAAGTAAAACTTTCGGTGAAAGTTTTATACTTTAAGGGAAAGTATGCATAGAAGTAAAACCATAACAATTAGGATTTCGGGAAGAGTTCTTGCAGTTGGAACGGTGTCCCAGTCCCTCAAAGACACTCAAGTTCGAGATGAAGATTGTTCTCTTCAGCTCTCATATGTGGAACTTAGCCCCAGAAGGCTTGAGTGACTTCCCCAAGCTCCATTGACTTCTGTCTCCAAATACAATTTTCTTTCCACTAACTTGGGGCTGCTACTGTGTGTAACTTACACATCTTCCAAGAATGAGGAGAAGAGAAGTGAGGCCATGGGGCCTGTCCCACCTGGATGCAGGGAAAGGTGGGGCCCACACAGGCTATACCCCACTCGCCAGGCTATGAAAGAATTCCATAAGATGAGGGCCGTTTGTCCAGGCAGGTGTGGATCCCAGCAGCCAGGGGCAGGGCCCTCGCTGAGCCTGCATGCTGGCCAGAGCAGAAGCTCGCCCCTCCTCCTGGTGACACGGGCCACACAGATGAGGACACTGTTCATGATGCGGCCATGCTTCCACTCTGCTTTGGATGCCTTTATTCCCTTTAACCTCATTAGAGAGCTGTGGAGGCCTAACAAGACTAATTACCAGGACAGTTGGGGTCCCAGAGAACTCTGATGACTGTCAATTTATCCATCAGAAACATCTAGCAGGAATGAAAGCCTCAAATAAGACACTGTTTAATTCATAGCCAAGTGACTCACCCAAGAACCTCCCTCTTCCTTCCATTTTCCCCTCCCTCCCACCACTTCCCTTCCAGCTCCAAGTTAGAAAGAGAGGAAGAGAGAACAGGGTCAGCAAAGGACAGCATGCAAGGCTAAGGTCTAAGAAGATCATCGCATTAGAGCATCTGCGTGTGAGGAGAGGCCAGCCTGGTATGGAACAGCCAAGATGTGGAGCTATTCTGGGCCCTGGCAGGTGCTCATTAGTGCTGCCAGCAAACAACAGTTAGACATCTATGGGTGGAAGCTACCCAGGGGGAATGGCAGGTCCTTGGAGACAGGTTAATTGAGATTGTCATAGAGATGGCCCAAGGTCAGGGAAGGTTCCCACTGGGCTGCTTCCTAGGGTTAGCTCAGAAAACAAGGCATCCGGGAAGAAGGTGAAGAGTTTGGGATACCCATCCCCACCCAGGCAGAGCTGCCTGGGAATAAATATACCAACCTTTCCAAGGGGTCTGGGCTGTAGTTTTCACTTCTAAAAAAAAAAAAATTAAAAACAAGCCACTGTTAAGGTAGAAAGCAGTCAGAAGCCCTTACTTTGCTCTTGGCTCTTGCTGTCTTGACCACAGCCCAGCTCTCATATATGCATCTCTCCACTTTGCTGGGAAGTTGCCATAAGGTGGAATGGAGGGGGGGTGCTGGGGTAGAATATGAATGATGATCAGATTGGATCATTGATCCAATGAGAGTCAACGCAACCATCTGATTGTAGCAGGAGACTCAGTACATCTTGGAGCCTGAGGCCCCAAACCAATAAATACTTCTTTGAACAACAACTTTCTTTGGCCACCAGAATATCCCCTAATTAGTTGAAGTCTGTAAGCCTTAAGTATAAAATTGTCTGGTAACAAATGGATTATACTATAGCAATCTGAACATAGGTGTCCATGCTACATTTGAGTATAAAACTTTGGCATTTATCTATGTGTTTTGTAAACACTGTGCCAGAGGGCCCAGACCTGTGGTGCCTGACCTCCCTGAAGGACTGACTATATCAATCTGGTCCAGAGGGCAATCTCCGGCAATAAGACCCACAACTATGCTTCTGCACTTGCACTTGCTAAGTAAGACCTGCCTGTGGAAATTTACTGTGATGCCAGCTCTTTTCTGATCATTAGACCACAAAAGACCCATATTCCACCAACTTCAAGCCTCCAGAATAATCCGCAGAGACTTTTCTGCTAATAGTAGAAGTCTGAGTGGCCAGAAGTGGTCCAATCTGAAATATGTTTTTTTAAAGACTTCATTAACTTATTTGACCCAGAGAGACACAACAAGAGAGGAAAAACAAGCAGGGGAGTGGGAGAGGGAGAAGCAAGCTTCCTGCTGACTGGAGAGCCCAATGTGGGGCTCGATCCCAAGACCCTGGGATCATGACCTGAGCTGAAGGCAGCTGTTTAACCGATTGAGCCACCCAGGTGCCCCCAATCTGGAATATTTTACTTTCCTCTTTAAGTAGGGGTCTCTGCAGCTGCTCAGCCTGGATATAGAGAGGGTGCAAAATCATTTCACAATGTGTTTGTGTATCAGATCAACATGATTACACTTTGAAGATACTTTTATTTGTCAATTATACCTCAGTAAAATAAAAAAACAAAAAAAATACATGAAATTCTTTGCATGAAAGTGATCCCACTCTTTGTGCAAAGGTCCTTGCATACAAAAGGATAGACAACCTAGACGTAATTCAACCTAAACTAAACTAAAACATCTGACCAATTTGAGATGAAAACATATATATGTCTTCAAGCTCTTTATTTTTCTTTCAGGGCACCTGAGATAGATATCCCTTTCGACCAAAGTGGACATTAGCAACGTGGGGAAGACACTCTGAGAAAGATGGAAAGGGTGATGTATGATCAAAGATCAAAGGCATGATTCACAGAAGATCTGATGTCAGGTCGAGGTGGTAGAGTAAAGCCAGGTGTGCTGGCGCCATGTTGTCTATGCATGTAGTGAGGACAGTCCCTTGGAGTGATTGCTGGGGCCTCAAGAACCACCCAGAAGCCAAGGTGGGGCTATTTTCATGAAGTGTCTCACTCATGTACGACTGACTTGAGTCCCTCTGTACCAAGAAGAAGGGTGACTGTCAGGAGGAAAGATGAAGAGCAATAAAGTAGTCATAGTCCTTCAACCCCAAACCACAAAGAGTTCAGATGTAGGGAACATTTGGGGGCAGAAAGCCACAGACTGGTAGGGTGCAAGTTTAGATTTTGCTGGAGGAAAGATAGAGGGGAGGGTTCTACTTGGTAGTTTGGTTTGCTGGAACTATCAGAAAGATAAATGAATTGAAAGCATACGTTTCCACGGTGATCTAAATACAAGTTGTGATTTTTTTGTAAGGCAAAGATCTGTAAACAACTTCAGTTGAATTGTCCCCATCCAGCTACTCTTTTCCCTGAATCTCTAACACACACTACTTGAGTGAAGGTCAGTACTCTTCAGTGTCCACCTTGGCAAAGGACAATTTGACATTGATCCTTAGCTAGAATGTATCCTTGAGCTTTGCCAGGCAGCAATGTTTCAAAACTTCTAGTTAACTGAAATGTCCTACTTCCACCTTACATCTCACCACAATGAGGGGGGAAATATAGCCAAGATATTCTTTATATTTAGTCCGATGCTACACTCCATCCCATTCCCTTTGACTTGGTACCAAGGAGTGATGCAGAAATGCTAACGTGTTTTCTATATCACGCTCGAGATGGCATCACTATTGCCCCTGTTTGCAGAAGTGTGGGCTTTGTTTGAGCCTTCAAGCTGAGTGCTAGCCACCCATAAGCTCATGTTTCTGAGTTCTGAGTTTTTTGGCTCTCAAAACAAAACAAAACAAAACAAAAACAACAACAACAACAAAAAATTCCCTGATAATTCAAGCATGTATTTTCCTTGCCAAGAATTTGACTAAAATTTGTAATTTTTTTTGTTGACATATTGATGAGCAGCCAGATAGAATTGGATAAAATATTCAAAATGAAAAAGAGAAGGAAAAAAAAAGAAAAGAAAGAAAGAAAAAAGAAGCACTCCCCTCAAGCCTCTGAGTCAATATCTCCAGTCAATCCATAATGTGATCTTTTTGCCACCAAAGCCAGTGCTTGCAGCTGAATCTAAGTACCTAGGTAAGCACAAGGCTTCTGTCTGATTCTAGTGGGCAGAAGAGAGCTTGTTGCATGCCAGGATGGATATATTCACCATCTAGAAAAAGGATGAGAGAATGTCTTTTTATACCTTCAGTATTTAGACACATGTGTCATAGAAATGTTCACTGCTGGATGGCTGGACCTAATTAACTACCTTTAATCCTCTGCAGGGAAGAACTGATCATCTTTCCTGCTGCAATTTTTTCCTTCTGATACAGAGTTTACTTACTCCCCCATTCTTTAATAAGTTGGTTTGACAGTCACTGTGAGGTTCCCAGGCATTAATCAGCCAACCTTTCCCAGCCCACTGATACCATCAAATCTGACTTCATGCCTAGGAGATAAAAGACAAAGGACAGTGGATGGGAAATGAACAGCTACCAAGACGCTGAGTTTGCAGTGTGGGTCCCGGCACACTTGCTTGTGAGGGAGCTTGGTGAGGGATGGTGGCGCATCCCTGAGCCCCTATTTATCATGGCAGGAGTCCTGCACCACCAAATATTAATACGAGAGGATGACATGCAATCTGTTGTGTTAGCAAAAGGGAAGCAGAGAAATACTTCAAGGGTGGCAGCAAATGCTGAGGAGGAATGAAATTCTCTTATCAGATCTCTCTAGTCTGTCCAGATACTGAGTAACAAAACAGCTTAGAACTTCTCTTAAAGCCAAGTATACCCTGTCCGTGGAAATCCATGCACTTGTATAAATCTTGCTTCGTATTTCTGAGATAAGATGAGCATAACTTAGGGGTATTTCCTGAGAAAATAGGTAGCTCTCTATTCTGTGGGAAACTAGCAGAGGAGGAAGATAAATAAATAAATAAATAAATAAATAAATAAATAAGAATGGGGAAAAAAAAGGAACACAAGTGAATGGGAGAAATGCCCCAGGTACACGGTCTGTTTTCTCTAAGATATTCTTCCGTTGTACAAAGAGTCTAACAGTTATAGTGAAGACCCCAGAATCCAAAACTTGGAACATTCCCGATGTCTACAATCTACAACTTCTGGCAATGACCCATTGCCCTGTACTCAACAAGAAGGATGTGGGGTTGAGAGCAGCCTGAGAAGCCGAGTAGAGAGCTGGCATACAGATCCTTTTACCCAAATTCATTGTTGCAGCAGAGAGGAGTGAGGCAGGACAGCTTTGTCTCTGCAGGTGGAGGCTGGTCATGAAGTGTCCTGCTCCCGCTTAGCCGCAGCAGCCAGAAGTGATTGTTTCTGCTCTGTTTTGTTATCGTCGGTTCTGGTGTGGGACAATGTCCCCTCTGTCAGGTGAGTACACCTTTAGGGAAATACTAACTCCTAAGCAGCCACTGCCTATGTTAAAAGCTCCTATTCCCTCTGGAAATAAAGAGCTAAGTGATCAGAATGATCGGTCACTTCTGAAAGCACAGCCTGTAGCACCATCTGTCTTCGCTCCAGTTCCTCATGCCTCCCTTTTACCATTTATGGTTCGCTCCTTTCCTCACGCTCTTGATGCTCTTGATTTTACATCAGTGGATAATCCCTGCACCGGGGTTCAATAAACATAAGTTGAATCATAAACTGGACCCGAATGCTTTCACTGACTTCACTTTTACTTTCTATTTCTTTGTTTCATTTTCCTGTTTGCAGTGCGTCTCTATGGCACCCTGTATCACTAAGGTGAAGAATGCAGCCCTGAATCTTTTTGTGATGAAAGTATTTTTCCTCATCTGTCAAACAGCTTCTCATGCAATTTATCTCCTTCCATCTCCTTTCTCACCTTGCAAGTCTACTGCCAGCTTCCAATGAGTGTTGGTGTAGCCAGATAGGAAGGGATGTGGGGGGATAGGTGTGGGGGCAAGTGGGATGAGAAAGGTCAGGGATTGGGGTGGAAGGTGGGCAAAGCCTCACAGCTGCCTTCCTGCTGGGCCACCCTATGGTCATCCCTGTCCTTTGCAGGAGAACAGCAGACATGCAGCATGGATTCCTTCCACCATTCGGCTGGACTCACTCCAGCCCAAACGCTCATACACAGTCTTAGTGAACCTCCTCTGCGAGGTTCGTGGACCTTCGTGAATCACTTATGGTACGCTAATGGGCCTTGAGAAAGTTGAAAAGGTGGTGCAAACACAAGCAGGAGAGGCAGGAGCTGTGTATGGGGAAGGGCTTGAAGTGGATTAGGATGTAAAGCGTTTGGGGAGAAGAGCTTTGACGTTAAGATGTGGCACTGAGTCAAGCAGAGAGAGTCAATTATCATATGGTTTCACTTATTTGTGGAGCATAACAAATAACATGGAGGACATGGGGAGATGGAGAGGAGAAGGGAGTTGAGGGAAATTAGAAGGGGAGGTGAATCATGAGAGACTATGGACTTTGAAAAATAACCTGAGGGTTTTGAAGGGGGGGGTGGGCGGTTGGGGGAACCAGGTGGTGGGTATTAGGGCGGGCACATATTGCATGGAGCACTGGGTGTGGTGCAAAAACAATGAATACTGTTACACTGAAAATTAAAAAAAAAAAAAAAAAAGATGTGGCACTGAGGGAAATTCCTGTCTTTCAGTCTGCATCTGGAGATTGGACTGGAATGATTCAAAATGCACCTGGCAGTTTCTAAAGCCTTTTTACTATGCAGTTTCTGCTGAATGTTGGAACAACTCTAAGGTAGATAAGGCAGATCAATTCTATTTTATAGAAGAGGAAATTGAGCCTCAATAATGTTTAGTGACTGCTCAAGAGCACAGAACTACTAATGTCGGGCTCTGAACTGGATCTCAGTGGCATCCCACTCCAGGTCATAGCTTACTAACTGACATGTGTGCAGCACCCTGCCTCCCTGCCCTTCTTAGAGAAACTTGCTTTGAACCAGCTGATTCATCATAAGGAATACTTAAATTTTCATGCACACAGTGTTTGCTTTTGTTGCTCAGGGCCCATTGATAGGATTCTTGTTATGAAAGCTGTTCGGTGGGTTGGACTCTCTTCCTACTGGTTTAGACACATGCTCTCTACCTTTGGCCTTTACACAGATCTCTAGGCTTTGAGAGGTTAATGGTCCTTTTCTTTCCCCCCACCTGGTACTCCTGAGGAAGTGTGGGCAAGGTGTGAGCAGAGTGAGGAGAGCTACCCTTCAAGCTCCATCAGCTCCAGTGACTTCCTTAGTTTTCACAAGCATCCTCTAAGCAACTTCACAGATAGGTAATGAAAGGTGGGGAAAGGGGGAGGGGGACTCCAGGAGAAAGGAGAGGGAAGAAAAACCATAAAGCAAGGGGGATACTGACCTTGCAACAAAGTTGAGCTTGTAGGCTCATTTAGTTCTAAATCGGGTGAGGGACATACAGGAGAGAAAAATGAAAACAAACACATATATTATATACAGCCGCTATATATTTGTCATATATAGTTTGTATACTGCCTTTCACATATAATTCTGTGAGAATGGGTAAATAAAGGAAGAAACACAAACCAAAAGTAGTAGGACAAGATTCAGCATGAGAAACACTAACGTGCTTTATGCTTCCATCCTTAGATGTGATGGTTGGAAAGTGAGGGAGCTGGCCACTCATACATTTCCCAGAGCTGTGCTGATCTGGGGGACTGATGTGGTAACAAAGGACCAAAGTCCCTTTCCAGATGGGGTTTCTGTCACACATCTTATCCCCACTGAACTGGAGACCAAGTTCAGGAGTTTCTGGTCCCATGGCACCACAGCACGAGCAAGATGGCCCCAAGAACCACCATGATTCTGGGAGCCCGGCAGTCTCTGTGGTCTTAGGGAGCAGGTGCTCAGGACACTATTGGTCCGTGGTAGGAAAGATGACCCTGCTCCCTTTGGATCCTGGCCATGATGGGGCCTCCCTGTGCAGCACTTCTCACTTTCCAATGTCCAGGTCACATGATGAGGGCAAGCAGTCTGTATGAAAGTCAGCAATAATGTAGCTGGCTTTCTGTGATGCTGTAGGAGAATGGACGGCATCACACAGCTTACAGATTCGCATAACACAAATGCTGATTTCCCATTGCCATAGTCTGCTTGATGGGTCTCCGCTGAGGGTCCGCTGATAATGGGAGATCACACACGGAAAACTTTGGTACAAGTTTGTATTTGTGATTGATGGTGGGCCTCCATCATGAATTTTGGGGTTGCCATGTCTGGAACAGACCTCAGCAAGAGCCAGTTGGGTAGAAATACCCACCTTGCTCACTAATGGCATTTGACTAGTTCCACAGAACTATGTCAGACACAGGGCATCTCAGTGATGGACTCCTCTCAAATGGTCTCTCATCTGAGATTTCAAAATTGCTTTCTTTTGGATTAAATTTGGAAAATGCTCCATGCTTTTTCTCCCTCTTAGCGATTTCGCATATAAAGAAAAGCTAGGAGATCTCCACATTAAAGAACATTCCCATGAGTACCCCATTTATCTTGGTGGACTCAGTCTTTCTAAACTTATCTGAATACATACTACCACTTTTCCATGTATTTTTTTAGAGAATCCTGGACTCGAGAGCTGACAATTGGAGGAATGTCCATATGACACACAGGGTGAAGACAGACCGACGGGGAGGCAGAGGTTCTAATTGCCACATAGGGGTCTGCTGAGAAGAGCAGATTTATGGCACATGCTTTACTGCATTCCTTGTCACAAACGCCAGCTATTGCACTCTCAAAGCTTGCGCCTTCTCCCCGTTCTCATCTTCAGATGGCTTAAGGGGAAGAGGCCAGGGAATTAGACAGCAGTGATAAAGCCAATTGCAAAACCATGTCATGCATCCAAATCAGAGGAGCAAGGAGGACAGAGGAGGAGGAGGAAGACTGCTTACAGGAATGAGGGCTGCTGTGGGTGGAGGGCAGGCCTGGGGAGGGTGGACGGTACCGCTAGGAGATTCTGAGATTTGCAAGGCCAGGGAAGGAGGGGTCTGTTCCTTTATAATCCTGGCCCTTCTGTTTCTGGAGACAGACACCTGCCAGAGAGCCAAAAAGGCCTGACAAATGTGAGGGGCAATTATGACTATCCCTGTGTGAGAGATGTCAGACAGATCAATCACTCTAATCACAGCTCTGCCCATTCTGAGCAACCAGCTCTGGGATCAAGGGCATCCTTCCTCTTCCCAGCCCCCTTGGATAAAGCTGAGCTTTGTTTTATGTGCTGGATAAAAGGGGGGCTGAATGTGATTTGGAAGTGGAGATGGGACCATGTTGCTGTATAGGCAGGTTATTTGGGGCTGGCTGGATATAATGTACTGTGGAGGGATGTGGTAGGGACTGGGGGCGAGAGTGAGGTAATTGAAGCTATAAGATTTTCTGGAAGTTCTCAGAAGAAAAGGAATTTATGTTCTTACTAATTATCTGCTAATGCCTTGTTTTCCCTTGCCATCATATTCAAGGGTGCTTGCTACCATGGGAAACTAGAAGGAAGGATTTGTAAAATTCCAAGCTACCTGAACTTGTGAGGGTATGGAGGAATTTTCCCTCAAAAACAACCAGAAATTCACTCTGTGGCCTGCAGGGTGAATCTGCATCTACCAAGGGATGCAAGTCATCGCTGGATACCTGGAGTCCTGGCAGATGACACAGACCTACACATCAGCTCACTTCCATTGTTTGACACATCTAGGATCTACAAGGGAGCTTGTTTGTTTGCTTTCTTTACTTGCTTCTGGCACCAGTATACTTGCCAGATATGTAGGAAGGCAGAACAATTTGCTGTACCCACATCAGTCCTCCAATAAACCGTTGTTTAATGAATTAATGCATGAATGACTATGTGACTTCTGTCAGGATGGTGGCTTGGCTAGACAGATATATCTTAACCCAGTCAGACAACACCCATTGACACAAATGAGGAGCTGGGGGGAAAGCCCCATTTCCTTCCTGAATTCTCCCTCTGAAGCTAATTTCAGGATCCCAAGGCCCATGATTCTACTTTTACAAATAGAATTCAGTATCTCTATGTCCCAACAGCCAGGAAAAGAAATGGTAACATTTTACACCACCCTAGTGAACAAAGTTTTGAAATAGTAAATGTTGCTCTCCAAGTGCTTTGCTATTAAACCCAACTAGAACCCCCCATCCCTAGTCAGTTGAGGAGCTCTTGAAGAGAAAAAATTAAATGTCACTTCATCATCCCAACACCATTTCATCCTGCCTCAGGGTTTACCCATTACAAATGGAACACGAACATTCTTTCTCATTTTTTCCCTACTACCGATACCCATCCATGCACTAGCTTTTTTTCCCTCTCTCTCTCATGCCCCCTCCTCTTTCATCTCACTCACCCATGCCTAGCTTCTCCTGATTCTCTTACACAAGCCATCCCATACTTGCAGCTCTTTCTGACTCTTTCTGTCCCATGAAACCCTTTCCTGTTTTCACTGCCCAGCTCAGGGCTCAGTCTTACCAAATAGCGTAATGCTGGCATTGGTGTGGCCCAGCTTATTGGAGGCCACACAGGTGTAGTTCCCATAGTCATGCTCGGAGACATTGAAGAAGATGAGTTTTGAGAGAAAAGGTCTGTTTTCCACTTTGACCCCCTTCTTTCCTTCAACCAGTCTGAGACCAACAAGAGAGAGACAAAAAAGGAGAAAAAAAAGGAGATGGTTATATTTTTCTCATAGGAGGAAGACGGACTCCGGAATTAATGATCTTCTTATTGCCCCCATCGACATCATGATGACTAGTTTTCCCCCGACTCAACTAATGCATGTTCACACACAAGGATATGTACCTGTATTTCTCTAGTTTTGTGCATGAGCCTGGAGACAGTCTTGGCACTACACAGATATTCGCTAAATTCCCTGAAGGCAGATGCCTTCAACACATCCAGTATGCCAGCTGTGTGACATTCAGACAGTAGGTACTCTGAGTGCGGACTTAATTGATGTAGATGATAAGGTTAATAAAGATGATGGTGATGGTAACCATAAAGAATAAAACAACAACAAGAACAACAACACCTCAATCTTCAAAGAGAAGAACCTGAGGACTTTGAAAGAACAAAGTGTTTTCAAGCACCTTGGTAATAAATGTTCTCTTACGAACTTGAGGCGTTCTGCAGATAATACCTTACTTTTGGTGGTAAATAGAATATAAGAATCAGGGATCACTTCTACAGCAGGGTACTCTGAAGGGCTTGGGAGAGGTGGTCTCCCCAGAATATCATAATAACTCAGTCTGGAAAGGATTATAGATTCCTAAGACTGACGCTACAGAGCCTGGACAATGGCAGTCTGATATGCCACAGTGGCTTGCACTGGTGGTAGGGGCCACTAAAGAAAGACCACAAAGTGTGAGTGCGGAAAACAGATATACCTGCTAGAGCCATAGATATCACTACTAGGCAGATGGACAGGGTCAGGAGAATACCGCTTAGGGGCTGATGGGGTCATATCCTCTATCTCAGGATGCTGTCAGCAAAAATTCTTAGTACCACTACATGTCTACATGGAAATTATGAGACCAACCCTCTTCCTTTTAAAAACTCTGGAATGTACTATTTCAGAGAATGGGCTTTAAGCCAACCTTTTACTTTCCCTGAAATCATTTGTCTTACTTGCCCAGAGGCTGAGCCTACGCTATGGGAAAGATAAATGTTGGGGGCGGGGAGGGATCATTCTGAATGGAGGATCTCAGGGAACATGGTTTAGGGCTTGGTTGGGGCAGAATATGTAGGAAATAAACAATGTCAAGGCACAGGGACAGAAATTGGGGCCAATGGCTGGTTTCAGAGTCATCAAACTGAGAGAGACAATATTCAAGGCAGAATTGGAAGTGAAGCCCAGCAAGATGATGATGAGAAAATGCTCCATAAACTAAAAATGTTCTTCAATATACTAAATTTCTGTGGAGTCAGACATCAAGACCTCCTGCCTGTCTCTGGGTCCCAACATGCACAGAGGACACGTGCTTTGTCATCCTCTGAAGATGTTGTCTCTGTAGGACTACAGAACAGTTCAATCTGCTACCCCAATCCCGATCTGAAGAGAAAGTCAGGCTCTGGCTTCAGTTCTTGCCCAACATCTGTCTCCTGGGAAGTCAGAAGGTTGGCTGGAGGAAGTTGCTTGCTTTTCATTATGTAGATTTTCCTGTGGGAGCCTTTCTCTCTCATAAGCTAGGGGCAGTGAACTGGCCTGAGTCCATGGACTTCATTAAAATGTGAGCACTGTAGGAACGGAATGAGGCATCCGGCTGTACTGCCAGACGACGCTGTTTTATTTCCAGCTTGTTATGTAGATATTGATCCTCTAGGGGGTGCTGTCCAAAGAAGGCTCCGCAAGCCCACCCACCAGGAGGTTTTGGAGAACCCGTCAAGTGTATTGATCCCATTTGCCATTTTGACGCCATTCCTGGGCTGGGGAGGAAGCCTTCACATCAGAACCAAGCTGTGAATTAGATTTCAGCTCTGCAGTGGGGAGAGACACTTACCCGAATCAGGTTCCTGCTTGACAGCTCTGAAATGTCTTTAGCTAAAAGCAGGGTGGGGTGGCGAGCAGCGTTTTGCGGCACTTTGCAGCTTCTGGGACAACATACTTGCCTCTTCTCTGTGTGGTCACACATTTCCCCATCCTATATCGCTCCCAGGCTCCAGATTTTTAATGAACCGGAGGCTTTTCATTGGCTCATGTGTCCCCGTGGACGGGTGGATCTTAATAAGTTATGCAATCCATTTCCTCTCCCTTTGAGTGAAGACACACACAGTGGCCGTGCTGTGCAGTTGAGTGGTGCTAGGATGTAGACAAAAGAGGCTTCTACTGAAAATTTTGAGAAAACTCTCTGTCCCCATCATATGGACTCCTTTGATTTGCCTCTGAAGTCCGCTCATGTTACTAGGAATGGAGCTAGGGGAGAGCTGCACTTTCCTCCAGGGGGAGCCACCTGGAGGAGGTTGCCTGGCAGCCTCAGTGGCACAGGAAGGACTGGCAGCAACAAAGACCTCAGAGCCAGAGCTGTTCTTGCTGAGCTGGGTGTCAGGAGGACAGACAACTCCACTCAGTGGGAGAACACTGGAAATAAATAAATGAGGAGCACATGGAAAACTGACCAGAATCAGTTGAAGGGGAGACAGGAGCCCCCATGAAAAGAGCTTGGACAGTAGAGGAATCAAGGTTGCCTGAGCCAGGGGGGGATCTGAAACGTGACTGGGCTTTCTTCTTGGAAAATAATACATATACAGCAGTCCCTCCTACGACACAGAGGGTGCAATGCAGGGCTGTGTTTACATTTTTTTTTCTCACCACTGGTCATTTTTGTCGTGGACAGCTCTACATACTTCCTCCACATATTTTAAGATCTCACTTTCCCCTACATTTTTACTTATCTTTTTCTCCCATAAATAATTTAAAAAAATATATATATACATATATATAAGATGCATCTGATTAGGGAAGACCCGGATGATTGAAGGTTCAGGAACTGGCTGTGGAGCTCCATGTTTTTTGTTAGTTTTTTTGGATACTAGACTTCCACAGAGGAGTGCCTTCGGTGGTAAGGCAGAGGGACCAGGGGAGGAGGATTTGCAAGAAATATGCTTATTTACTGGGCAAATGTTACTCCGTTCAACATGATTCTGAGTTCTTAGAAGAAGGGGGAAAGCCAGCTATTTCTTCTTATCTCTTCACGTGTTTGCTTTTCTTCCTTCTGCCTCCTGTCTTTCATCTCTAAAATGGGCCAGATGAATAGGATACACCTTGTCAAGATGCTGCCAGTCTTTTACTTCAGGACGGAAAAGCACTGCTTCTCATTTGGGAGGATTATGATAAGACAGGATGAGTCTGACGATGGAATCATGTGATTCCAAGACGGGGCGAGCTTTTGGTGTCTGACTGACCTCATAAAGAAAGGCACCCGAGGCATGCTGGAAGAGATGTTCTAAGTAGTGCAGGCAACATCTGGGTCACTGCTGGCCTGGACCTGCTCCAAGTTCCCTTCTTGCAATCCCCCTTGGGCTGTTTTTCTTCCCAGCTTTTCAGCCCCTAAAGCGCCTTCCTCCTCCACCCCACATGCACCACCCCCTCCCCATTTTTATCAAAGTGTTTTGAACATGGACAGCTCTTGCACATTTATTCGTTGTTCACCCACCTTAAAATAGCTCTTTGATCACAGTAATTGTCATGTTGCCTGGCTGTTCTGAGCTGCTGAACCCTGTGCTAACTCGCCATTTGATAACTCCTCGCAATGACAATCTTCCCTGAATCACAACAGATATTCCGATGATGGCTGCAACAATGGGAGGGAAGGGAATAGTCCCCTTTCTTTTCTTTTACCTTGAAAGGACAACCCAGGCACAAAGGGAGGGCTAAATCGGGTCATGGACTCCTTTATCCACCGCCACCGACGGTGTCCGGAACTGAACTGGAGCCCTGCTAACTTCTTGGCCACTCCCAGCACCCCGTGAACATTCCCAGTTTCTTAATGCAAGCCTGAGAGTATGTTAAAAATAGCTTCAGGCAGAACACATTATTTTCTTGTCCTATAAAGAAAAAAAAAAATCACAGGCCTTGCAATGTTTCTGTGGCCTTCTCTGAGATTTTGCTTCCCTAAAAAAAAATGTTTAGTTTCAGGCCTGTTGATTAGTGAGGAATAACTCTGTATGGAAATGTTAAAAACAGAGCTGAAAATCATGACTAATCAGAAAATACATCCCCCATCCCCCCATCTTGATAACTAGTTGGAACTAGAAGAAGATTGTTCAGAAATTCCTGCGTAACCATCTGGAAATGGGAAGCTAGAAAAACTTTCTTCTCCTTGGAGGCAGGTAAGGTAGGGAGGGAGTCTTTACCTTTTGTCATCCTTGTACCACTGGAATTCTGCAGAGGGAACAGCTGAGGCTTCACACTGCAGTGTTCCCTTCTGTCCCACGGGGACGCCTGTCCCCTTAGCTTCTGAAATGTACGGCGGGTCTGCAGAGAGAAGATGTGCTGTAGCATTTTAAAATGCATCCTAAAGTGAGGCAGGCTGCCTCATTCACTGGTTTTGGTGTTTACTCCCTGCTCTACCTCTGCTTGCTCAAGCTGACAAATTGTACACGAATTGAGCCAGTGTGTGAAACCACTACACGGTGCTAAGGAAAAGCTTGTCTTCCTAGCATGTACGGGTGCTGTTCCCCTCTGTGCAGAGGTGGAATGAGCAGGTATTCAGGCATATTTCCTGTTTAAACTTTTTAACTTTCATAGGAGAATGCCAGCCCATCAACCTTACACTCCTTTAATCAGCCTTATAGAATTTCTGCACACCAGGTTCTTGCCAGAGTCTATAACCTCAAACCATTCAATTCCCATCAAAAGCTCAGTTGCAAGAAATAATATTCATGGAGAATTGCCTGAAGCATAGACAGATCAGTCATTCTTTCAAGCATCCTAAAATGGATCCCCAAATCCAGCCAGACCAGACTAGACCTATAAACTTGGCCTGCATTCATTTGAAGTCTTTACCTAACTACCCTTGGCAATTCCAACAGTTTACATTGAAGTGCATTATGAAAAACAGCCATAATAAACTTGGCATTCTATTTATTGCAGAAGTACCATGTGTGACGTTGTTGACTATATCTCAAAGTGATCTATTTGTGGAGACACTAAAGAGAAATTTCTCTTGGGTCTCTGTACCAGGAAAAGCAGTGTTTTTCCCAAGCAACAGGTTTGCTTTCATCTTATGGACATAAACCTTAAAGCAGATGATGTCTCCCCATTTTGATTTCACAACTCAAAGCCAAATTCTGCACCTGCGTCTACCCTCCTTGAGGTATATATTTCTGGTGTTCTGGTGTTCGTTCCCTAGCTTTCACTTACTGTCTTGAATAGGTTCTCCCTTTTGTTCCAATCCCCTTACTTTCCAGGTTAATTTTATTAACTGAAAATCATTTCAAATCCCTTTAACAAGTTGGTGGTACACATTCTGGTATAAGAATGGTAGCATTTTTATACCTATCCCCTTGCTTCCTAAAGTGCTGTGCATTAAGTAGGTTCAAATTGTAACAGAAAGCAAAACATTAAAGAACAAATAACCACCAAGACACAATATTCTTCCCACACTTCCACCCCAAAGTTTTCAAAAGGAAACGCTTCTTGTCTGCTGGGTTAGTTGTTGGGTTCTATCCTATTGTAAGACTTCCTGAAATGAGCACAGCTGAGAAAACTTTCAAAAAGTCCTATGGAACTACTCAATGTATACTATAAGGAATCAAGAGGAGAGAGCATGAGACACAGGTGGGGACGTGGAGGAGGGTCAATGTCAGAGAGAATCTGAGTGGTTGATAAGAGAGAATGAGGGGTCTAGAGTAGTGGCCTCCAAACTTTTCAGATTCTGTATCTCTTTTAGTCAAAATCAGGTTCTGAGATGCATCCTCTAATATGTGTATGTTTATTTATATTTAAATTATGAATGTGCACTTTGTACATCAACATATGTAATCACAGAAGTATGAGATCACATAAGTATGCCATAAATATGTACAATAAATTCCCATAAGTGTATCATAAATTTCCTTTATACACATGGTATTTTTGCCCCCCACTATGGACATGACTGGGCTAAAGAGGGAAGAGCTAGGAAACATTATGAGCAAAGTATGGGAAAAGTTGGGATTCAAAGATGCATTTCTATAAATTGTACATTGAAGGCCATTTAATGATCTTCCAGGAATATAAGTCAAGTTTGGGATTATATTAAATTACTTTCAGCTGCAATTTTTTTTAAAACTAGAATTTGGAATTATTCCTCTTGAAAGCAGAGAATGGACAATGGCATGGCACTAGTTCCCATCCCGAGTCAGCCTCTGGCTCTGTGATCCAGCTCTTTGCTGTGGTCATGACAGCAGCCAGCCTCACACGCACAGGGTGGGGGTTCCTGAGACCACTTACAGTTCACGGTGACCTTTACTCTCCGGACCACTGGTGCGGCCACATCATTGGAGGCACTGCACTCATAGTCCCCCGACTGCTCCCGTGTGATGCCCTGGATTTCCAGGTATTCGTCTTCACTCACAAAGCCCACAGCTGCAGGAGAAGGTATGGTGAGAAAACAAAACAAAACAAAACACCAAAGGTATAAACTTAGAAAACAAAGTATAAAATGGTTATGTCTTCAGAGAATTGTGCCATTTCCAAGTTTTGATTCTTGAGAACGATGCCCATTCTCCTTCCCCCACTCCCCGCCCTTCTACTGCTTCCATCATCAACTTTCCTTTAGTTTCCCAGTAAAGCAGCTGAAATGTTTGTGCTCCTACCTAGACTGAACACAGAGCCTGGAGAATTACGGGTCCTCAATAAGTGATTAATAATTTTGACATTTACACGGTCCGAATCTTACCAAGCGGTGGGACTCTGGGATCTAAGTTAGGCACCGTACGTGAATATTAACTCTTTCTGATTCCAAGGTATCACTAAGGCTGAACCTTGAAGTCTAGAGCTGATCACTGCATCCCAGACCATGAGTCAATTAAAAATACCACACTAACAGTTACACACACAAGAGCCACAGAAGGCAGTGGCAACACTGACAAAAATAAATTTAAACTCCGGCTTTTAGATTTAGACACTAAATAAAATAAGCAAAGATCAGTTTTCTAAATTTTGATCTGCTAGAACTCTTGTATAGAAGATACTGAAGACAAACCAACAGAAAGGACACCAGACTTTAACCACAAATATGGAAGAAAGTCAAGAGCAAGAAGACATGGTGGCAAATCTTACCATGTCATGTCTTAAAAGTGACACGTTTCATGACATGTCTTAAACGTGAGACATGTTTTCCCTGTTGAAAAACTGTGAATAAAAGACAACCCTCGACCTACTGGCTTCCTACTTGAGCACTAACCATGAACATTGTCTTATGGAAACAGCAAGGTTAAAGCCTGGAAGACTGATTTCACAGTTCTCTCCCTTAGTCATCGTGAACTTTAGCCTACTTACGAAAAGGCAAGGGAGAAAAAAAGGAACTGCTTACATCCCAGCATTACTCTGCCTTCTCTGTTAAGTAAAGATAGTTCGATGATATATTTTATTATGTAAACAGGGATACTTTTAAGGGTAAAAGGGATACTATTAATAGTTACTCTGGGACAATAAAAGCATGCGTTGAGACTGTCCCAGGCAACTGAGAGACATTTCACAGGCATGTTGTGCATACGGTTCTATAACCTCTCAGGGTTGTTTGGGGTAACAAATGAAAACATACATATACCCGAAAGCAATCTGAAAACTCTCACAGGTTGCAAACCTGTTGCTTTAGGAAGTAAGCCTGTAATCTGCTGGGAAGCCAGACTCAGGTGGAGTGAAACTATTTTAACATGAGTGGTCCACATGAGTAAAGGGAAGAAAGGAGCATTTTTCTCTGGATGATAAGACCTCCCATAATGCCACATGGATCTGTAGATCCAAAGCATGAAAATGACAATAGTAAGACACTAATATAATACAAAGAAAAATAGATATGGCATGTAAAGTTACTATTGTGTTTGTTCCATGACATCACTAAGGTCACCATCCTTGTCAAGATAACAGCAGAAATAACAATGACAACAATTAGAAAATGACTATCTTGTCAATTACGGGCACTGCCTTCCCATCCTTGTCACCACTTCTTGGTCATGAGAAGTCTGTGCCACCATCCAGTAACAAGCCCAACCTAAGCATTTCCTCATACTTCTTCATGCCACATGGAACCCCCACTAAACATGGGTAGACATTCTCTTGCCAATACTATCTACATGAGAGCAAAATAACAGCCTGTATCTGTTACAGTAAGCAACCAAAATTCACAACAAGAACCAGGAACACATTAATAAGTGGAAAACAGGGCCCAGAAGTCCAGGCTATGGAGAGGGCAATCAACATTACCCACAAAGACTCACAGTCGCGGCAAGTAAGAAACTGCTAATGAACAATAGCTTTCTTGTTACTGTTTTGTAAGCATCTTTAGAGAAAGAAGTACTAACCTTGATTTGAGGAAGAGTGCAGGGAATAAAAAGAGAAGGTTGACATGAAGAAGGTGTGTTTCCTTCTACGTTGTCATTGTTTATTTTCTCCAACCTCAAGCCTACATTTGTCAGATCTTTCCCAGCTAGAATGCTATAATTACTGTGCAAAGTATCTCAGAGACCAGTGTCACACTTAATATTCCCATTAATTTTAAATGGTAGTCCTTGGTACATATGTGTGGCAATTGGTGTCATATTTTAATTAGGCTTGCCCTACACCATCTGAAATTAATAATAGCTCAAATTACCAATGTAATTTATAAATTAACAGTGCCGTAGCATTAGGAAATAAATTAGCTCTGGACAGCTGTTTCTGGACTGAGCTCCAGTGTCAGAGCAGTGATTGGTAGGAACTCACATCTCCTGGGAGGCTGTGTACTATACCACCAAAGCAAGGAAACTAAAGGACACAGGGGATCTCTGCATCTCTTATCCTTACCTCCAACCAGAGGCCATAAATACACTTTAATTTCACCATTCACGTATGTTCTTGTGTGACCACAGCAAGACTGATAAGGACCCAGCTTGGATGAGCTTGTTATATGGACATCCAAATGAGAAGCAAGTCAGGGGGACTACAGACTCAAATGCAAGCACATAAATGTTAGGGTAATCACAGTCAAGAATTCATCAAGTGGGGACAGGTGTATTAGTGTATGTTTAATTTTATACATGAATATCGGGCAATCTTATGTAGAAAAGGAAGTTGGATGGCTTAAGATTTGGAGAAGCCGTATGTTCTCCATCAATCCAGATTTCTATTACCAGAGGGAAGGGATTTACACTTAAGTCATCCTGCAAAAAGCAGTGAGGCTTAATTTTACTATCATATGTTCTCCAGACCAAATGTAGAATTATAGAGAAACCACAATCACTGTACTGTTCACCAATTGTTACACGTCGACTTTCTGATTAAATTGGGTAAGTCACAAGAAGAGTAATTTGTATAGTAAAATGCTTTATACATTTTAGGTTTCACTGTTATTATTTTCCCCTTTATCCTCACATATTTTTTTTTCTGTAGGAGAATCATGTATAAGAAAAACAGAGAAAAAGATTAGTAATGTAACAAATTAAACTCTGAACCACCAGAAATGAAATTCCTATAGTTGCTGCTTAAAACAAATGACGAATTAAACAACAATAATATAAAAAAAAAGCCCTAAACTGAAATTTACAGAGTTGATGATTGAATTTATAGAGTTAATGATTCAAGGAAAGTTTTCTTTGAAACAGCAATTGTGCTCTGGCTGTAAATGATCAATGCTTTATCACTCATATGAGGAACTTAGAAAGAATATTGGGGGAAAAAACAGATAAGCAGAGCATATTTTAAAGTGCATTTAAAGTGCTAAAGGAAATTCTTGGTTAAGAGCTACGAGCGGGGAAAGAAGCAAATCACTTGATAAAACCCTATGAAAAGAAACCCTTCATGGTCAATAGCTTCTCATTTGTAAGTCTTTCTTTTCCAAAGAAAACACATCCCTTAGTGGAAATGACATGTTCATCTGCCTAAAACACCCCCTCCATCATGTCACACCTCTCCAGACACTAAAAATGGCTCCCTATTTTCTGTAACATCAAACACAAACCCCACTGCTTTATGGAAACCCTTCAACAAGTAGCCTGGATCTACTGATGCCAGCTCATTTCGCACCTGTGCCATGAGGAAGGCAGCAGGTCATCCCGAGAAAAAGGAAAAGCTTGGCATCAGACACACCTGATCCTCTACCTGAAACTTCCTGAGGAGTTGACTTGTGCCACTCCTCTGTGCCACCACTGCTTCCTCTCCACAACTCAGAATATTGTTACCTCCAGCAGTCCTTTGAGGATGGAATGCCCATGCCACGTGGCTGGGGCAGTGAAAGGCATGTGATAAATTCCTGCAGGTGTTAGCTCTGTCTCCACCCTGGTCCCTACCGCTGTCACCACAGCTTTCACGCCCGGCCTGCTATTCTTCATCTTGGACCAACATCATCGTTCCTTTTGAACAGATTGCATCCATCACTCAGAGAGCTATGTTCTTTCTGTCACCAAGGCAGACACCACCTTGCTTTCAAATCCTAATTCTTCCCTGAAAACTCCTTGATATGGGTTGAATTGTGTCCCCCAGAAGATCTGCTGTGGCTCTGATCATCAGCACTGCACAGTGTGACCTTATTTGGAAACAGAGTCTTTATAAAAGTAATCAAATTAAAATGAGGGTGGGTCAATCCTGTGTGACTGGTATCTTCATAAAAAGGAGAAATTGGGACACAGACAGGCACAGAGGGAAGACTGTGTGAAGATACACGGGGAGAAGATGGCCATGGGACCACAGTGATGACTCTACAAGCCAAGGAAAGCCAGGGATTGCTGGCAAATCACAGAAGCTAAAGGAGGCAATGTAAATTCTCCCCCACGGCTCTCAGAGAGCACATGAACCAGCGGACACCTGGATTTTGGACTTTTAGCTTTCAGAACTGTGAGATAATGCACCTGTGTTATTTATGCCATCTAGTGTGGGCTGCTTTGTTATGGTGGCCTTAGGAAACTCGCAAACGCCCTTCTGTCTCCTGTCAATGCCTGTTACTCTCCTGCACTCTTGCTCCATGCAGAGCCCCTCTAGGCTTTAAAACCACAAGGGAATTAAATGCGGGAGCTTAAAGAGACATTAATGGTTATATATAACTCCATAGTTGCTATATTAGGACATAGTCTGACTTCAGTAGAATTCCCTAGAATAGCTGTTTAAATATAGATTTCTAGATCCCACCCACACCTATTAAGTCAGAATCTTCAGGAATGAGGAGTTTTCATTTTACTAGGAAATTGCCACATACAGCCATGTATGGGAGTTAGCAATATCATTATATCCTTGTATCTTAATGTGGGAAACTGTAGTGCAGGGGAGTCCACATCTGGTTAGTGATGGAAAACCCCAGTTTTCCTGATGTCCAGCCCACAGCTCCTGCAACCACAATAACACTTTCTGTTGGCCAGTTGTTTTATGCTGTCTGCACTGGTCTGATTTTCCGATGGAAATGAAATTCTGGTGGCGGGGACCAATCTTAGATAACTCTGGCTTTCGAGGCACCTAGGAAAGTAGTTTACATAATCTAAAGTTTGTCAGCTTCTTATTAATGAATTGATCAACTGTAGAACTACAGGCTGAGGGTACCTGGGTGGCTCAGTTGCTTAAGCGACTGCTGTCAGCTCAGGTTATGATCCTGGAGCCCTGGGATCGAGTTCCTGCTTACCAGGGAGTCTGCTTCTCCCTCTGACTCTCCCCTCTCTCCTGCTTTCTCTCTCTGTTTCTCATCCTCTCTCTCTCAAATAAATAAATAAAATCTTAAAAACAAAAACAAACAAACAAACAAAAACTATAGGCTGAGTTCCAATAAAAAGAAAGAAAAAAAAAAAGATGGGAGTTCCCTGTTGCTCACTTAATTTTTCTGTAGCTCTATTCCCAAGGTGGTGTCACTTCTGGTAATTGTTCTTAGCACGATATTTGTATTTCCCTTCTTTAAAAAATATCATCACTATTAGTGTTCTAACAAAACGGGCTTTCTTTAAATATGTGATTTTAAAAGGTTTATTGAGTGTTTAGTATAATTTATATTTAGTCTTGGGGCCAATTATTTCCTCAGAGGAATGCATTCTTAATTTAAAAATGTAGATCAATGAGGACGTATGATTTATCTAACAGGGCTTGTCTTACAGCCAACTTCTTCGGAGCACAGCTATTTCATGAGGTGGAATCTGACAACCCAAGCAGGGAAAGGAAGCGAGTTGGAAATGGGCTTACACCTGCAACTCGGTTCCCAAAGGAGCCTCACCTTATCCAAAGGGTTTCGATCAGCAGTTTAGAACCAATCACAGGACAAAAACTTCCCAGGATAAGTAATACTTACTTGGAAAAGTAAACCCCAAATCTCTAAGTTCATAGATGGGGGTGTTAAAAGACCTTTATAACTGAAAATAATAATAGCCACAATTATCATTTTTATTGCACCCAAGAATAAGCTTGTCAGAAGAACAGCTGTAGCTATTGGAGAGGAGAGGACACAGCTGTCTCCTTACTTAATATTTTTATGGCATATATACCAGCTGAGATAAAAATCATGGGGCCTCAGAAACCAAAAAAAATGCAGAACACAGAATTCCAAAATTTGAGAGTTGGAATTTTTTTTTTTTTTTAATTTCAATTTAAGGGCTGTGACTAGTTTAGTCCTAGACCAGTACTCATGCCACTGCTTTCTTTCCCTGTCTGTTCTCATCAGGATGCTCCTGTTAAACTCAGCCTGGGTTTCAGGGACAGCTATTTCCAGGACTGACTAGCGGGTGTCCCCCTGGGGCCTTTTTTAGGAGTTGACCAGCATGGTTTTGTTCAGAGGCTGGGAGGTTGGAGGGAGGGCAAGAGCAATGTGACAGAGGTGTGGTTACTGTCCCACAGCACCAAAATCCCTGTGACCCAGAGCAAATGGTTTTGAGGTGCCCGTGTTAGGGCACCGATGCTCTCCAGACTGCTGGATCAGGAAGGGAGCACATGGGATGCACACAGAATCGAGATAGCAACACTGACAGCAACAGGACGAGACGATCAGTATTAAAAATCATATCCAAACATGATAATGGTATTGATTTATCAACACAGCATAGATCCTGAGGGTCTGAAGTTATACGGAAGAGCTGATCATGGTTGTCAGCACCACTGACCTGACTGCACCACGGGCATGGGGCAGTTCCCGAACCCTCAGTGGGTCCCAGAGGACCGATGGCTTATAATTCCCTTCTTGGTGCTTCAGATTCCTCCTCTGTCAAATGGGGCACATGATACTACTTAATAGGGTTACTGTGAGTATTAAATAAGCAAATATGTATAAAGTCGTTAGAACATAGCAAGTTCTCAATAGACAGCAGCTACCACTGATACCACAACTCTGAGCACATTTTAATATACAAGATCCTCGATACAGGAAAATCTCAAGGTAGAGATGAAAGAATAATCAGATCTCTGCTTTTCTAGTAGGAATTTAATAATAATAAACTTTACAAAGGATTCACCACAGATCCTCTAACGAGAAAGTTCTACTCCCTTCACTTAAAATAGGATTTGATTTACAAGGGATACAGATTCATGGGATCATTTCTTCTAGAAAAGCTGGTGTAGCTGCACAGCCCATGTGAGACCTGATGAGGGTTTGAGAAATGTCTCTAATTTCACAATTAAGAATAAAAGGAGACATGGATACAAATACATAATCTATCTATATTCTATCTATAGATGCCAACTGTAAATTGTATGTCTATATTCTATCTAATCTTTTTATGTTATCTGTATGTGTATAAATATGGATATATATATGTATGTATGTATGTGTGTGTATATATATGTGTGTGTGTGTGTGCGTATATATATATATATATATATATATATATTCGGCCTTTCCCCTCGATACAGAGACTACAACTGACAGAAAAGAGAGTCGGAGGATCTCTCCAAAAATAAGTGAATTTATAAGATCTCTTTCAGAAGAAAGTTCTAGAGGGCCCAACAGGCTTAGACTAGCCCTGAGGTACGGCCTCAAATATTCACTGAAAAAGTTACTCTTGGTAGCAATATAGGGACCACATTTGGGGAACAGGATAGACTGCCTAGTTCTAAACACCTGGCTTCCACAGTGGAAGAGGGCTCTTCCCAAAACATGGTAGCGTTTGTTGCTAGAGAGCCTGGAGCTAAGACTGCTGAGTGTACAACACATGGCAATGTCCCCATGCCATTACTTCCCTGACACTCTCAGATCTGTACTGATGTCATATGGCCTCTTCTTAAAGCTGGGAAACTTATCTCATCATTTCCCTCAGTTTTCTGTTAGATACCTAAGAGTTAGTTGTTCAGAGCAACATTAACTGGTCACAGCATCTCTTGTACCATGCCCTACGCACAGAAGATACCATCCCCCAGGCAGCGTCTATGCTCATTATCTTCACTGCTTAAGATCGAAATGCAAATTGAGAGTTGAAAAATTAATCTATTAACCTGAATCCATCATAAAGCGATAGCGATCCAATAAGGTATTACATAAACTGATGCCAACTATAAATTGCATATCTATCTATCTATCTATCAAGGTAACAGCGAGACACTTAGCATAGATCCTGGCATATAGCAAGAAGTTAGTTGAGGGGTGTCTGGGTGGCTCAACCGGTTAAGTGCCTGTAAATTGTTAAACCTCTTGAGTTTATCTCAGGTCATGATCTCAGGGTCATGAAAGTGAGTCCCCCATCGAGCCCAACATGGAGCCTGCTAAAGATTCTCTTTCTGCCCCTCGCTGTCCTGCATGTACATTTTCTCTCTTCCTCTAGAAAACAAAGAAACAAACAAATAAAACCTCATTTGATGGTGGAAACTGAGTGTGTGTGTGTGTGTGTGTGTGATTTTATTTATTTTTATTTGTCATAGAGAAAGAGAACTAAAGAGTGAACACAAGCAGGGGGAGTGGCAGGCAGAAAGAGAAGCAGGCTCCCTGCTGAGTAAGGAGCCAGATAGAGGACTTGATCCCAGGATCCCGGGATCATGACATGAGCAGAAGACAGATGCTTAACCAACTGAGCCACCCAGGTGTTCCAGTAGGTGTGTGTGTACGCACACACACACACACACATATGTATGCATTTATCATATATATATGATTCATATTTTATTTGAATATGTGTGAATATGCATATATAAGATGTAATCGATAATTATACTGATATATAGAAGGGCAAAAGAAAGAATTTCCTTGATATTTGAATTTTGAAACTTTCTGGGATTAGTCATTAGTGATATATTAAGGAGGAGCTGAAGCTCAAAATGTAATTATATGAAAATGAGCCCTGGGACTCCGCAGAGCCAAGCCCTGTGTTTCTCTGTGGCCTGTCCCTTCTTGTAATGACATGACTCTAGTACTCTACGCAGATGCGGCTTCAGAAGCCGGCTGGGCCCTGGGAGTAGTGTGCTCTTCTGTGTGCGTTTTCACGAAGGTTGTCAGCTCGGTTTTGCATGCAGACCCTCTATGATGGGTGATGATATCAGAGTCAGAAAGCACACAGCTGGATGTTTGGAGTTTGCAGCTTGATGTCTGGAACCTGGGTATTTGCAGCAGTGCAGCTGATGGCTGCTAAAAAAATAAATAAAGAAATCAGCTTTTGATTTGTAAACTCAGCCAATTTGATCTGAAAGACATTGATAGGGGATAAATATAGAACTCCGCAGTGTCATATTACCTCAGTATCTTGGCTGTTTGCTTTCTCTTTTTCTAAATCTCTAGAGATGTAAGTCTGTACTGAGTGCTGAGAAATGTG